>NC_022028.1:48354836-48363242 GCF_000317375.1 Microtus ochrogaster | reverse complement strand
AAAAAAAAAAAAAAAGAAAGGGTTTCTCTGTACAACAGTCCTGGCTGTCCTGAAATTTGCTCTGTAGACCAGGCTGACCTCAAACTCACAGAGATCTTCCTGCCTCTGCTTCCTAGTGCTGGGATTAAAGTCATGCACACCAGCGCCTGCCCAGAGTGTTTTGTTAAAGACCACCTCCAAGCGCTGTTACAGTAGGGACGGTGTTAGTATTCAGGCGTCTGTACTGGCCTGACCTTGAGGTCCTGACAGGCTGTGTCCCCAGCTGTAGCCACTAAGAGCACCTCCTGTGCCTCCCCTTTTAAAAGGGCCCTGCCCTTCATCTCTCTCTCTCTCTCTCTCTCTCTCTCTGTTCCTTTCTCTCTAGCTGCTACTCTGTCTATCTCTCTGTCTCTCTCCCCTTTCTTCTCTTCTGCTCCTGTCCCCAGAGGCTGGTCTCCCCCCTCTTTCCCTCTTTTTAGGTTTTCTCCCCCCAAAACAAACAAACAAAACAAAACAAAAAACCCTCCACGTGAACTCTGTCACATTGCATCTTTCTCTCACATGCTGCTTGTATTTATTTATTTATTTTTAAAATTTATGTATTTATTATTATGTATACAATGTTCTGTCTGTATGTATGCCTGTATGCCTGCCCACCAGAAGAGGGCACCAGAGCTCATAGATGGTTGTGAGCCACCATGTGGTTGCTGGGAATTGAACTCAGGACCTCGGGAAGAGCAGCCAGTGCTCTTAACCTCTGAGCCATCTCTCCAGCCCCCCGATTTTATTTTTTAAATTACAACAGAGAGGTTCAAAATGTGCATATTGGGGTGACACAGACACAAAAAGCAGTCACCTATGTGGCAGGCCTGGAGACAATTTTGGGGGTTAGAACCAGGCGGGAAGTGGGAGACAGTCGACTGACTAGTGGGTGTCTGGGAAGCTGGGGGAAAGATAGTATTTGAACAGGGTATAGGAGGTGGCGAGGCTGGGGGTGGGTGTCAAGAGCACCACTGAGGCAAAGAATTTGGACTTGGCCCAGCTTGTTTTGAGAAAGCCATCACACAAAACACACCTGAATCCTGCCCCATTTCAAGGCAACTTGTTTCTCAGCAACGCTCAGCACTTAATAATTTGAGATAAAATCATATTGTGCAACTGCCTTAGAAGGTAAATTGCATGCTGGGAAGACAGATAGATAAGTGACAGATCACTTTTCCCCAAAGTTATCGTGGCTACTTCACTGCAGTACAGTCAATATTGCCCCCCCCCCTTCTCTGGAAGGCACAGCTTCAGTAGGACTGCCTTCTGGTCACTTCCGGTTGGATACCTCTTCAACTTTTGTTCCTAAGACTGTAGGCTGAGAAATAACAAAGGATTTAAAGATGGATGGCCTGAAGCATTAGTCAGCAGGCGATGAGTAACTCCAGGAAGAACAGAAGCAATTTTTAGCCGGGGTTCAGAAAGGCAGTGAGTCCTAGGAACAAAAGGCACATTCGGAGCCTGGGAGGAACGCCAGCGCCATGCCCATCAAAAGGCAGGTGGCCCAGCACCTGCTTCAGCCTCACTCCTGCAGAAGTCAGGGACCCAGCATGATGGGCTTCCTCAAGGGAAACATCACTGTGGAGAGGTGGGTGCAGCTGACTTCAGGGGCAGAACCCCCACCCCTGCCACTAGACACAGAGTGAGGCCAACTTTATTTTTTTATTTTTATTTATATTTATTTATTTGTTTGTTTTTTGAGACAGGGTTTCTCTGTGTAGCCCTAGCTGTCTTGGGACTAACTTGCTTCCTCTGTGTCTGGATGATGATTGCATCTCTGCTTTTTCTCTTCCCAGAATTCTCCTAGTCTGGTTGCCCCACCTATACTTGTTGCCTGGCTACTGGCCAATCAGCATTTTTGTTTGTTTGTTTGCTTTTGTTTTTCGAGATAGGGTTTCTCTGTAGCTTTGGTGCCTGTCCTGGAACTAGCTCTGTAGACCAGGCTTGCCTCGAACTCCCAGAGATCCGCCTGCCTCTGCCTCCCAAGTGCTGGGATTAAAGGCGTGCGCCACCACCACCTGGCCAATCAGCATTTTATTAAAACAATAGACATGACAAATCTTTACAGTATATAAGAACATTACCCCACAGAATCCCTCAAGTCCCCTTGAGAGCTATCCACCACATGCAGGAGGGGGTCACCTGCCTAAGAGGGCAAAGGCTGTCTACTCCCAGTTGCTCATTCTTCTCTCCTCTCTTTGGCCTTCTACCTACCTTTCTCCCCACCCTCCCTCCTCCTTCCCCCTTCTCTTTTTCTCTTTCTTTTCTGAGACTGGATCTTCCTCTGTAGACCAGGCCAGCCTGGCATTCATGGGAAGCCTTCTGCTTCAGATCCTGAGTCTGAGATGATAGATCTAGGTCATCAGACCCAGCTCTCCAGCTCCTTTCGGAAGATCAGGTGACCCATAACATTGTCAGGACCAGAAATATAAAGCAATTGAGTAGAGGACACACTGATGGTGACCTTTCTTCTGTCCTCACCTTCCCTTGTCACCTCTTCTGCCCACAGAAGCCAGTCCCACCCCGCTGCTTTCCTGGAGACTCAAGTCCAGCGTTCCTCCAGCTGGGGCCCACCCATTGCCTCCTCTCCCTTGACCCAATCCTTTTCCCCAGAAGCCATCACAAAGTTTAACCTGGACTTCTCTGAAGTATCACACTCCTGGATGTTCCCACAGGTCTTCACACCCGTCCTGAGTGGAGGGCACCCAGTCGGCCACACTCAGGCTTTATGCCTGCTGCCTCAGGGTCCCTCTGTTCCTACCGTGACTTGCCCTGGGGTAACCATCCTTTCATCTCTGGGTGTGGAACAGCCTCTGTGTTTATCACAGACCGAGCCACTGGTGGACTGGTTCCCTGTGACACAGGTCAAGGATGCAAAATATATGTGGCTGAGACAATGGGAAAATGACTGCACATGGCCTCAACTTTTTATCTATCTATCTATCTATCTATCTATCTATCTATCTATCTATCTATCTATCTATCTATCTATCTATCTATCTATCTATCTATCTATCTATCTATTTATTATGTATACAATTGCAAGTCTGTGTGTATGTCTGCAGGCCAGAAGAGGGAACCAGACCTCTTTACAGATGGTTGTGAGCCACCATGTGGTTGCCGGGAATTGAACTCAGGACCTTTGGAGGAGCAGGCAATGCTCTTAACCACTGAGCCATCTCTCCAGCCCTGGCCTCAACTTTTTATACTGGTCACATGTCGAAATTATATATATATATATTTCAAAATAAATTCAATTAACATAGTTTGCCAATTTCCTCTTCTTACCCTCCCCCCATTACCCTTCAAGATAATCTAACAGTGTTGCCCAGGTTGGTTCAGGGATCCTCCTGCCTCAGTCTCATGTGGCACAGAGATACAGGTCTGTGTCACTATACCCAGTTGTTTGCCACACGTCACCATTCCTGCTGGCCAAAAGCTTCATGGAATCCGTGTGCTCTCCTGCCTCAGAGGTGGCCTGCCCCATCCCAAGGAGTCTCTAGGGGGACAGGAGATCATGGCATAGGCTCTGGCAATGTTTGCAGCCTCAGAGAAGACAAGTCTGGTTACTTTCCTTCCTCTAGCTTTGAGTTTGTTTGTTTTTTTTTTTTCATTTTGTTTATGGAAACAAGTTCTCCTGAGGTAGCCTGGGCTAACCTGAACTTGAGATCCTTCAGCCTTAGCCTCCCTAGTGCTGGGACCACAGATTTAGCTTCATTGTGCTTTGAAACAAAACTTTGGCTTGGCTCAGGTTTCATTTATGGAAACACAGTATTTAGTTGGGGAGTTGGTAAAATAACAACATCCCCTCTAAGGCTCTCGACAGCAGCTGTGTAAACCAGTCTCATGGCTGCTGCCTCAGGCTGTCCTGACTTCGGAGGATCTCGCTATAGCCTAGCCGCAGCTTCAGACAGAGAGAAGTCAGTTGCCAGTTTGTGCTTGACAGGCTGCAAGAGCTCTGTGGCAATGATGCCTTGCTGGGATGTGCTGTGTCCCCATGGTGTCTGGCTCAGTGTCCTGACTGGGTGAGGGTAGGCTCCTTTGTGTGTTCCCAGAGAACATGCTGGCCTGTGTCACAGAGAGCGGCTGTGAACTGCCAAGGCTGCCTCTCCAGCTCTCTGTAGTCACAGCCTGATGCTGGCTGTGTGTGTGTGTGTGTGTGTGTGTGTGTGTGTGTGTGTGTCTGTCTGTCTGTCTGTCTGTCTGTCTATCTGTCTGTCTGTCTGTCCATGTGTCTGTGTATTAGGAGCTTCCCTCACCTAGAGCTGAAAGTAAAGGCCTTTTCTAGACTAGCTTCCTGAGAAAACTGGGAGGCTAAGGCTGCAGGCACCATGGTAACCAGCCCATAGGCAAGGCACTTGCTACAGATAGAAGGGTCATGATCCCTGTCATATCCTCCCCAGGGCTGCCAGAGTCCACCTAGTGTGCTATAAAGTCAGTCAGACTCAGCAAAAGATTATATCTGGGAACCTTGGTCATTGCTATCATTTCCAAACTGTGGAGGTTGAGCAGAGGTCTAAGTGTGAAGCTTCCTGGATTATATGGGGAGATTCTGCCACAGACCAACTCAACCCACCAAGGAATGTCCTAAGACAAACAGGGGGCGGGGCAGGCACTACTTCCTGGCTAAAGAGACTCTGTTTGGAGACCTAGAGGGATTTACTATCTGATCTGTGGTCTCCAGAAGTCCCACTGTGGTCTGGGCATACTCAGGTGCACGTCAGTCCAGAGAAGGCTCAACACAGTGTGGCAAAGGCCTGAGGTGGTTCCATGCTCCATGAGCAGAAAGAGAAAAGGAAGGAATCACAACCCCTGAGGAGGAGGCGCTTGCTCGCAGAGGCTCTGTGCCAGGGAGCTTCTGTCCGTATTTGATTCCCAAATCCTCAAAAGACCCACAGAGGAGACAAGCCTGTGCATGAAAACTGAGGCTTGGTTCTGGTCTCCACACACTGCCTATCTGAAGGTGTCCTGCAGACCAGAATCTCAGAGTTGCATAGAGACAATCTCACAGTTCCCTGGGCTAGGGGGCCACAAAGACCCATCAACTCCAGGCAACCTTTTATTTTTCTTCTAATAGTGACGATGGCCACCCTTCAAGAGTTGTCCTTTAGTTTCTTTTGCTAACCTTCCCTCAGCCCAGTTTTTTTTTTTTTTTTTTTTAGTTTTTTCCGAGACAGGGTTTCTCTGTAGCTTTGGAGCCTGTCCTGGCACTAGCTCTTGTAGACCAGGCTGGCCTCAAACTCACAGAGATCCACCTGCCTCTGCCTCCCGAGTGCTGGGATTAAAGGCGTGCGCCACCAACGCCCGGCCAAGTACAGTATTGTAAACAAGAAAACCACACCTGAGTCATTAAGACATTAAAGGTTAAAGATCTTGTAATCTGGGGCGTGTAGTTGGTTCAATAGGCCAAAGAACTTGCCAGTGTAATTAAATTCTTGGAACTCACATGGTGGATGGAGAGAACCAATTCTGCAAGTCGTCTTCTGATATCACATGTACACTGTGGCATGTGTGTGCGTGCACACCCCCCTCTCTCCCCACACATACACAATCCTCTCCCCCACATACACACACACACACATTAAATTAATAAGTAAAATGTAAATGCATGGCGGCACACCCTTCTAATCCCAGTACCCAGGTGGCAGAGACAGGTAGAGCTCTGATTTTGAGACCAACCTAGCCTACACAGCAAATTGCAGTCCAGCAAGGGCTACATAGTGAGATCTTTGCCTAAAAAAATTTAGGATTTGTAATCCCAGCACTGAGGAAGTAGAAACAGGTGAATCCCTGGGGATTCACAGCCAGACAGCCTAGACTAAGAGTAAACTAGAGGATCTATACAGTCATACATACATACATTCATATATACACTAAGGCAGATCCAGGTGTGGTGGCACACACCTTTAATCTCGGGAATCAAAGGTAGGTGGATATCTGTAAATTCTGAGCCTGGCAGTGAGACATCATGAAGCCATGCCTTGAAAAAGCAAAAAGACACACACACATACACACACAGACACACATAGACACACACACATGCACAGACACCTATGTGCGTGTGCGTGCAAGGATTATAGGTGCATCCGTTGCTCCTGGCAAAAATCAGTGTGTTACAAGAAGTGTTTAGATGGGCAGTGGTGGCACACGCCTTTAATCCCAGCACTTGGGAGGCAGAGAAAGGTGGATCTTTGTGAGTTCGAGGCCAGCCTGGTCTACAGAGTGAGTTCTAGGATTGTTACAGAAAAACGCTGTCTTGAAAAACCAAAAAAAAAAAAAGAGGAAGAAGAAAGGTAAATACTTTCATCACTAAGCACTTAATTGTCTTAATTATTCCTACAATGTCTCCATTTAATTAATCCAATCAAGTGTTTCTTGCGATGTGTTCCTCTTTCTGTTCATTGTTTTCTGGTGCTGGGATTAAAGCTAGGGCCTTGGCATGCACTCTACCAACTGAGCCTCAATCCCCACTTCCTCTTTCTTATCTGTTCCCTAAGCTTCCCTTCTCCTCAGAGCAGACCTGGTACCCTAGGACTCTCACTGAGATACTGCAAACTCGACATGCTGGTCTCTGCAACCAGTCTGTGAACCTGGAATATGTGATCACAGGAGCTCCAAAGTGCTAGGTCTGGAGATGGGACACGGGAGAGAGGTTCGCTTTCCCCAGGACTGAGAGTGCTGCGTGGGGGCTGAAGAGGAGGGCCAGTGCAGCAGCTGCATCCAGTCTGTCCCCATGAGTGGCTCTGAGAAGGTGGATTTGAGCTTTGGGCAAGCTGGGATTTTGGGAAGGGACACGTGGCTCAGTTCCGGGGCAGCTTGAGATCAAACAGTCCGGCACACGCCTTTAACTGGGTCTGGGAGTCCATGCAGGCCGCGTGGCAGTAGGGATCCTTCGGATCTCTGAGTCTTAGGGCGCTAGAGCTCGGTGGGAGCTCTTTGGATAGAAGTTCCCAGGAGTGCCACACAGGGGGTAATCAGAGCCCAGGCTAATGAGGAGGAATGGACTGGAGGGTGTGTCCCAGGAGTGCTGGCTAGTGCAGGCTCAATTTTGCAGAAGGGATGACTGATCACGTGCTGCAGCACAGAAGATCCCAGCCAGATCAATTCCACAAGTCCCCTTTTCCCGTAGGGGCGTGGCCTGCGCGCAGGACCGCCTCCAGCCCGCCCCTCGCCGCTCGGGACTCGCGGGTTAGCAGCCGGCCTGTTGAGGTCAGAGGAGGCGGGCACCGCGTCCAAACCCAGCGCCTGCGCGTGCTAGAGGCAATCGGCAGCGGAGACCGAGTGTGCGGCCTGGGTAGCCGGATTCCGTGACACCACCTGTGCCACGCGCTACCACGGTCTGCCCGGCATGGAGGGCGAGTGCCGGGTGCTCTCCATCCAGAGCCATGTCGTCCGCGGCTACGTGGGCAATCGGGCGGCCATGTTCCCGCTGCAGGTATGCGCTCTCCCGCTTATATAACCCGTGCTGCTGTCGGGTCTGCTGGATCGCAGCAAAGCCTCCCTAGACCGATGACCTTGGTCCCCACTTCGGCCACCCTCGGTTCCTCGTTGAGGGCTGGGTGCGCTGCGGGCAGAACCTGGCGCATGCAGGCCGGGGCGTAGAGTGCCCTGGGGAGCCTACAAGTAGGGTGGTGCAAGTGGCACGAAGCCCCCTACCCTGCTGTGGCGCACTCAGTCCCTGCTGCTTCCGGCGGTCTGGCCAGCCGTGGGCGGGGGCTCCCCAGGCGTTGAAATGCTGAGCTGGAAGGATCCTGCCCTGCAGAAGCGCTGACAGCCTTTTGGTAGACACATTGGCGGGTGATTGCACATTCCCTGCTGAAATCCAGGTTCTGCCTCTACCCACCCAGTGAGCTTAGACCAAGGAAGAGGCTGAGCCACACTTTGGGTTCCACCACTCCTGGGGTGGTCTGTCATTCACTGGGATGGGACTCGAACCGCCCTGCACCTCCCGCAGGCCTGCTTCTATCTTAAGAGACAGCACAGTTTGCTGAGTTTCGCCTTGGAAGCAACCTGTTAGAAGGGCTGTAGCCTGTCACCTTTCCAGAACCTCTTTCCCTCCCGTGAGGTGTGTATGTCATGAATGAGGCTTTCTCCGGTCATTTCTGGCCATTGGTGCTTCCTGCTTGTGATCAGGTGGCCCTAGGAGGGAACTAGGGTGCAGTGGGTATTAGAATGGGGGCTAGGGACAATGACAAAGTGATTGGCACTTCCTTGCCTGGCCGGTCCAGCAGGAAGATTGGGCTGAGCTGGCCAACCAGGTGGTGGCTTCCTTCACTGTACCTCTTTGGCTGCTCACTGAGCAAGGTGGTAGATATCTGTTCATCTCTCTCTCTTTTTTTTTTTTTTTTTTTCTCTCTCTCTCTCTCTCTCTCTCTCTTTGTGTGT
>NC_022028.1:48351396-48354621 GCF_000317375.1 Microtus ochrogaster | reverse complement strand
CATTAGGAAGGAGCACCTGGCTACTGCAGACCTGCAGGAAGGATCTAGAAGGAAGACAGGTGGCCCAGGGCACTAAAGATAGTCTGAGGGCTGTCCTGAAGCTGGCATGCTTGGCAGACAAAATAGGGCAAATGGTTATGGGTGTACAGTACAGGGGTTCAAGTCCATAGGCAAGGGGCGGTTGCTGAGATTTGAGCCCCTATTGGTTGGTAAGCAATTCTTCACCCACACCAACGCCTATTCTTATTCCTCCCCAGAGGCACTGGTCTGGTGCTTCATGCTCTTAACTGTTGCTTTCTAGGTTATGGGACCAGGGGTGGGGAGCAAGATCACTGAGGTGAGACTGGAGCGAAGGGGTAGAGTCCCTGAAGCAGGAACAGCCAGGGAAGGTGGAGCCAGGTTGAGCTCTAAGCGGTCCTGTCACCTTGGGCAGAGGTGAACAGGGCTCCTGGGGCCCTGTGTCCTGCACCTCTTGTCTCTTCCACCTGCTGCTGCTCTTCCTTCACTGAGTCCTCTGCCCCTGTCTGGACCTCTGTCCTCTAGATTGCACCAAGGACTCAGCTATCTCATTCAGCCTGAAGCTACGGTGTTCCATCTTCTCAGGGAGGAGACTCTTCTTCGCTTCCCTCCAGAGAGGTGCTTAAGGACCTGGGGACTCCTTCGAGGTTCATGTTGGCATTTTGCTGCTCACCATACCTCTGTATACTCCGGACAGGGAGAAGCAATGGGATGGTGGGCAGGACACCTCCAACATGGAGAGCCCTTAGCACGTGTGGGGAACTGGCACTGTCAGACAGAGTCTGCGGTGACCTGGGGCCAGCACTAGCCAGCCGTTGGGCAGCTGTTCCAAGAGGAGCAGCCCTCAGGTCCAGAGCTGTTCTCAGTGGAGGTGGTGTGTGTGTGTTCTTACTGTACAATCTGGAGCGCACGGTCTCATTCACACTGCTGGAGAGGGGAAGGAAAGCCAAAGGCAGGGAGGATGTAGTCGTGGGCTGGAGTCCCAAGATTTGTCCCAGTGCTGCTCCAAGAAGGCCACAGGCAGGAGGCTGGAGAGGCCGCTTGAGACTGACCCAGGTGACTGGAGGTTGTACCATCAGGTGGCTGTCCAGTCATGCCAGAGTAATGGCTGGGGAAGTTTCTGCGTCTCCCTTGTAGACCTGGCACTTGTAGCCTGTTGATGAGCTACTACCAGGGCTTCTGGAGTCCCTTGTGCTGGGTCTGGCTTGAGGCTGGGGAGCTCCCGCTATCATATGTCATTGGGGCGCAGCCTCATACCTGAACCATCAGCCCTACCTCCCCAGTGCTCCCTTTAAAGTCTTCCGAGCTCCCCCCTCCCCGGTCTCCCACAGGCATCTGGGAAATAATCATACAGAGGGGCAGCAGAACCTCACCCCTGTTTTCAGATTTTGCTTCTGGCCCCAGGCCAGGGTGTAGTGGCCAAAGGTTCCTTGTGACCAGAGTCAGGAGGAAGTGGGGTACCAGATGGAAAAACTGAAGGTTTGCAGAGCAGAAACAGGGTAAAGGGAGAGTGGGGACAGGCTCCTGGGCTCCCCGCCCCTCCCCCTCCCTTTCTCACTCCCCTCTGCTACAGGGGGTCTGGGACTCTGGGGCTTTCCTGCTGTGTTGGCTCTAGACTGTGGGTGAGCAGGAAAGGGCAGGGTGAAGTGCAGTGCGCCCGGCCGCCTGCTCCCCTCTACCAGCACCACCACGTCTTTCCTCCTAGTTTTCTGTGGTGGAGAAGACTGAATGCAGGGCCTCGTGTGTGTTTAACAAATGCTCGTCCACTGAGCTGTACCCAGGCCCCTATCCCTTCCCTTTTAAAATAAGGTCTCACTGTGAAGGCCTGGCTGACCTCAAACTCACTGACCTCTGCCTCCAGCGTGGGGATGAGAGATGTATGCCACCATGCTTGGCTTCCCAATACCCTGTTTAATGCTGCTGGGGACAGAGGCCAGGGCCTTTCTCACATGTGCTAAGTAATGCTGTACAGCCAGCCACACTTCAGCCTACTTCCTCCTGCAAGGGGCAAGAGTTAAGTGTTTGTGTATGCATCCACCCCTGTGTGGGTGTGTGTATATGTCTGCACATGTATGTGAGCAGGCGCAGGAATACACATAAGTATATGCAATGGGCTTCCTGAGCCCCTTGTGTGTGTGCAGAGCCTTCCTCACAGAATGGTTTGCCAGCCCGTGTTCTTTATGTGTGTCAGGGGTTGTGTCTCTATTCTACGTGCTTTCGGAGAAATCTGAGAACATTCAAGTTCAGGATCTAGTGAAAGACTGCAGTGTTGGTGATTTCAAGATGTCCCTTAGGCAAGGCAAGAGAGCCACGGGGACTGAGCTGTGGCTTCGAGCTGGGTCTTCTGAGGGTGGCAGATCCCTGACTGTGACGGAGGAGCCAGTGTGTTGGCTGGAGAGGCACCTCCTGCTCTGTCCTTACCCGCGATTGTCTCCTGGAAAAGCAGCCCCTTGAGTAGCTAAACTAAGGACAATAGACAAGACATGCCCATCCAGGGGCCAGTTGCTGTGAACGGGTGTGAGGTCCCATGGGTGGCAGCCTGCCACCCTGCCCCCTCTGGGAGCAGGCCCTCAGTAGAGAGCCCATAGCACAGAGTAAGGGCAGCTCTGGTGAAGTGGCCTGTAGGGGTGAACTAAGGCCACATTGTGCAGCTCATTTGGGGTCAGGAATGCTATTTTGGCACTCCCTGGAGGCTCAGCCACTTCCAGCTGTCTGAGCCAGATGTGAGCAACTGGCCAGCTGATAAACAAAGGGGATCGTGGGACAGTTCCTGACCAGCTTTCATCTCAGTGCCCATCTGGAACCTAGGTGAACCTATATCTGGGTTACTGAATCTCAGGGTGACCTGGCAGCAACAGGTGCCGGCAAGGTTGGCCCCTGGCTATGCCTGCCTAGCACTGTAATCCTGGCATGAGTGCTGTGAGCCAGGTTGCGGGTGGCCCCAGAACCTGGAGTGAGCAGGGTGGGTAGAGAGATGCCTTGCGGACATAGGTAGATAGATGCATTGTGGGACACAGACTGTCTCTATAGCATTCACCATGGAGATCAGAGGGTGTGGTTTGGCTGGACTGGAAGGCTGGTCAGTGGCCAGGGGTGGGAGGGATGTGGCCCTTTGGCAGTTAGGTGACTCAGGGTAACACAGTCACAAGACGCTTGTCCAGCCTGCTTGCCGATTCCCATCTGTGAAAGAGCTTAAACATCAGCCTG
>NC_022028.1:48345314-48350836 GCF_000317375.1 Microtus ochrogaster | reverse complement strand
CCCTCACCCTCATCCATCAGCAGGTCAGGAAACTCGGTCTTGAGCTAGACACTGAGAAGTGAACCCTAGCTAAGCCTTTGCCAGCTGTGGCTCTGAGGACTGCTGGCTCCCAGTGCCACTGTCTTCACATTGGTTCCCAGCTCACACCGTTATCTGTAGGGAATTTGTTCTAAGATCCATAATAGATGCCCTAAAATGAAGGTAGCATTGAATGCTCTATATAGAGTGTGTTTTACAGGAATTTTGTCTAGGTTGTTGTCTGTTCAGTTGAATAGAGCTTTGGGTTGGAGAGGCAGAGTTCACATTCCTTGGATGAACCAGAGAGGCCTTAGTGAACTCAGAACTGTAGAACGAGTGGCCCCAGGGAGCAGAGGCAGAGCCCAAAGGTTGCATGGTCTTTTTGGAGCAGGTCTTGACTGTGGTGATTGTTTCACATTCTTATCTTGTATTTGTCCCCAGGTTTTATAGTATAATCAACAGTGAGAGAAATCCCAGCAAGTGTTTTGTCCTGTCCCCCTACACCTATAATTTGCATTTATAAGGCAGGAACTAGAAGAGCTTAAGAACATAGCAAAGGAGAGTAGCCATTACCTACCTGCTGAACCACGTTAGTGAATGCAGGGCTAGAGAGATGATGGCTCAGTGATTAGGAGCACCAGCTGCTCTTGCAGAGGACCAGGGTTCCACTCCAGCACCCATGGTAGCTCACAAAGGTCTATAACTCCATTTCCAGTGATTTCCTGCCCTCTTCTGGCCACCATAGGCACTGCATGCACATGGTGCACATACATACATGCAGACAAAATATCTATGCCCTTCAAAGAAATCTGTTGGTGAGTGTGTACTCACTCTTACCTATCCATCTACCTCGAGTCAAGAGAGATTTTTCCTCGTGTGCGTGTGTGGTGTGGGAGATACGTGTTTGCATGTTCACAAGTATGTGGTACATGTGTTCCATGTGTGTGGAGGTTGAGGGTTGTCACATTCACAGGCATTTACATGGGTTCTGGGGATCCAAATCCTAGTGCTCACATTTACTCGTGTTTGTGTGGTGAGTGCTTTGTCTCTGAGCCATCTTCCCAGCCCCTGAAGACAGTGTTCAATATTCTGGGACCTCATTGGCCATGGATACATGAAACCATGAAGCCACAGTGTGTGGATCAGAGGAAGCTGCTGCCCTCTAGGTTAAGAAAGGGAAGTTTGCTGGGCGGTGGTAGAGCATGCATTTAATCCTAGCACCTGGGGAGGTAGCAGCAGGCAGATCTCCGAGTCTAAGTTCAGCCTGGTCTGCAGAGCAAGTTTCAGAACAGCAAAGGAAAGAAGAGTTGACAGTGGCATGGGATGTTCAGAACGAAGTGGAGTAAAGGAAGTGGTCAGTAGCTCTGAGCCTGGCGTTGAGTCACTGAATCTCAGGGAGTGAGCCTACTGCCTGGGGTGCTGGGCTATGCCCATTGCATATGATCAGGGATCAGGGGGTCTTGGCTTTACCCGGGAACAACAGAAAACCCTAAACTTTAGAGAGGCATAGTGGGGTCCAGCTGGGGTCAAGGTAGAATGCATGTAGTAGAGACACAAAAGTCAGTGTAGACGTTGAGGGGGTGAGGATGGGCTGGCGTCACATGGGCTTTAGCACGAACTCGGGCAGCGGTGGGGAGTGGGGCTTGCAGAAGGCATGGAAAGCAGTGTTGTGCAGCCGTGTGGTCTGCAGCGCGTGGGGAGTGGAAACAGGAATTGGGGACTGTTGTGGCTGTAAAGAGACTGTAACCATGGCAACCTACAAGGTGTTATGTGAGTAGTAGTGTGTTTTTTACTCTTTCAGCTCTTTTGGGGGGCCCGCCACCCAGCTCCCAAATGAATCATACACAGAGGCTTATTCTTAGTTATAAATGTCCAGCCTTAGCCTAGCTTGTTGCTTGCTAGCTTTTACTTCAACTTAGATTATCCTGTCTCCCTTTTGTAGCTGGGCTTTTCTCATTCTCTTACTTCTTTGGATCTTACTCTTACTCCGTGGATTGCTGTATAGCTGGATGGCTGGCCCCTGGTGTCCTCCTCCTCCTTTGGCTACCTCTCCTTCTCCCAGATTTCTCCTGTTTATCCTCTCTGCCTGCCAGCCCCACCTATCCTTTCTCTTGCCTCGCTATTGACCGTTGAGATCTTTATTAGACCCTCTGGTGTTCTAGTCAGGCACAGTAACACAGCTTCATGGAGTTAAACAAATGCAGCATAAACAAAAGTACACACCTTAACATGATATTCCCAATACAAAAGAAAGCATTTAATTGGGGCTAGCTTACAGTTTCAGAGGGTTAGCCCGTTAGCTTCATGGCGGAAATCATGGTGGTAGACAGAGATCTTGCTGGAGAAGGAGCTGAGAGTTCTACATCTGAATCCACGGGCAGCAGGAAGAAAGTGACTCTGAGCCTGGCTTGGACTTTTTGAAACCTCAGAACCCACCCCCAGTGATACACTTCCTCCAACAAGGCCACACCCACTTCCTAATCCTTTCAAATAGTGTCACTCCCTGGTGACCAAGTATTCAAATCTATGAGCCTTTTGAGGGCCATTCTCATTCAGACCACCACAAAGACTGTCCTTGGGCACGTAGAAAGTTAGAGTCTGGGACTGGAGAGATGGCTCAGTGGTTAAGAACACTAGCTGCTCTTCCAGAGGTCCTGAGTTCAATTCCCAGCCACCACATGGTGGCTCACCACCATTTATAATGGGATCTGGTGCCCTCTTGTGCACATACAGAACACTGCATGTATAATAAATGAAAGAAAGAAAGAAAAGAAAGAAAGAAAAAAAGAAAGAAAGAAGTTAGAGTTCAGCAGCCTGGGAGGCATGAGACCCTGTCTCAAAAACAAAACAAAAAATATAAACAATTAAAAGAACTTCCCTCCCCCCAAAACAAGGCAGCACTTTGAGGGACAGTTCCCCTTATACCCAGGGCTTTCTCCTCATTAAAGTGAATCTCCTATTTGTTTTTATTGTTTTGAGACAGGGTCCGTGTAGTCCAGGCTAGGCTCACCTGCTATCCTGCCTCAGCCTCGGGTGCGATCTTCATGTAGCCTATTTGTGTTTTGTTTTTTGTTTTTGTTTGTTTGTTTGTTTTCTGTGTTCTGGTGGTGTGTCATTAATGTTTAGAGCTAGTGTGGGTGGGGTGAGGAGGGCTTTTAGAAAGTGCTCGTGCGAGTTTCTCTAGCGTCTCCACTGGGACTGAATGAAACTTCTTGCTTGAGGCAGGACGAGATAAATGGTCTTTCGCCTATGCCGTGCCCACCGTGCAGAGAGCTGTGCATGTTGAACCTTGGGCATAGACAATGGTTAAGTGTAGGTAGTTGCTTGGGAAGTGGTGAGGATAGACTATGCCTCTTTCTGCTATAACTGTAGGAGTGTAAGCATTTCGAGGCAGTGGCTCTGTATAACCTTGGCCTATGCAGTGTCATTCCCCATCCTTCCTGGACACTGTCACTCACTTCTTAGCCTTCACATCTCCAAGGTCCCTTCTGCCTTGCAATCTGGGGAAAGTACTCTCAAAAGGCTCCTATAACTAAATAGCAAAAGTGTGGGCCTGGGAGAGGGTTCACACACTTAGAAGAAGTGAGCAAGGGTGAGCAAGGGCCAGGGGGGGGCCACCCTTCGAATCCCACTCAGTGTAGAACATGTGAGTCCATTTGAACGGACTGAGTTTCCTGTGGTACATTTCCTGGGACATTTTGAGGAAAGGCTTCCCAGGGATAGATCTGCAGATCCACTGCTATGCAGCTCAAGGTCAGGAGGTCAGGAGGTTCCAAGGGGCAGAGGTCTGCTCGTGAGGAGTGACCCTGGAGCCATAGCGGGGCAGGAAGGAATCTGCCCTACGAGTTGTCCCAGAGGTGAACGTTGGGGAGAAGTCAGCTGTTCACCGTGTTTTGGGGGAAGGGACACAGTCCTGATTCCTGCTTGAGCCAAGAACTATTTTGTGGCTGGTACCCCTAGGGCTGGTGCACAAGGTTGTATCAGGCAGGCTAGGACAGACACTAAAGCCAGAGGGGGGACATTAACACGTGGTGATGTTTGTCAAGCCAGGTCCTGGGAGAGCAGAGAAGGCAAAAGGAGGAATGTGTGTGAGAGCGCACGTGCGTGCGTGCGTGCGTGCATGCGTGCGTGTGTGTGTGTGTGTGTGTCTGTTGTGTCTGTGTGCATGCATGTACGAACATTCCAGCACCAACTTTAAGAGAGAAGGTGGGTCATCAGAACTCAAAAAAATGGGGAGAAAAAGGAGAATGTGATGTCACATGCTTGGGAGACTGTGTTAGGAGACTTGCTCTGAGTTCAAGGTGAAGCTGGGTTACAAGGAAAGACCTTGTATCAAAAAAAAAAAAAAAAAAAGAACAAGCAATCTCTGGGGAAGGGAACACCAGCTGATTGATGCAAAAATTAAAGAAGCCTGGGCAAGCCTCATAACAGGTCCCACTGCCACTGGAGAAGGAGCCATTGATCCTGGTGGGAGAGACATGTCACTTTGCCACCTGGAGGAAGAGGAGTGACACCCAGGGGACTGACAGTGCTGCTGGGGTAGAGTGAACCAGTGGAAGCGGGCACATTGTCCACCACTCTCCAGTCCCACCCTGCCCTCCTGTTGGAAGTACCTGCCAGGAGCCACTACTATGCAGGGATGTGAACTCCAGAGTCACAGCCAAAGCCCCCAGAAGGATGGATTGGAGCTGACAGCGGACTCCATCCTCTGGGGCCCAGGGCTCCCACCCGGGAGCGAGGTTCCCGTCCTTGCCTTCTCAGCTGAGGATGACTGAGCTTTGTATACGCATTTGGGAGGTGGATCCTGGAAATGTTCAAACTAGCACATGACGCTGATTAATACAGCGCTTTTGACAGTAATGTTTTAAATGGAAACACAAGTCCAGGGGCTCAGCGCCATCATTTGGAAGCGGAAAATAGCAATTCCTTTCTCAGACGTGTGCGCCAGCTCTGAAGGATTAATTATCTGCGCATGCAGAAGCAGCGGGGTGGGACAGTTTGGCAGGGATTCCGGGACGTGTGTCATCCTCACTTCCAGCCTGGCTCGTCACAGTTATTAGAATCTTAAGGCGTTTGAGATACTGGAAGCTATATTGGTGCACAGAAGTCTGGAATAGGCGAGCAAATCTGCCAAATGCCATTTTTTACCTTTCTGGATTAGTGCAAATGCTAATTTTTGTTGCATTGCTCCAGCGATAATACCGGCTTGAATTTTGGGGGATGAGCTTATGAATGCGAACCATAAGCCCTTGAGCTCAGTGACTTAGCACAAAGCAAATACCATCACATAGAATGTGTGACGTGTGGCCAGAACCTCTGCCCCTTTCCCCTAGGGCAGTCCCTCTCCTGATGCTACCTGAGGTTTGTCTCTAGCATCTGTGTCTCTCTGTCCCGTAGGCTGCCTTGTCTCATCTAGGCGGCTCTGTAGGTAGAGGCAGCCCCCTTGTCTGCCTCGTCAGAAAACATTTGTGTTTTTTTTTTTTTTTTTTTTTTTTTTTTTTTTT
>NC_022028.1:48311377-48345164 GCF_000317375.1 Microtus ochrogaster | reverse complement strand
GGCACATTGTGTGCTGGAAAGGTCCCATTTTCTGCCACTCCACGGTCACTGACACCTCTCCTCTCTGCTGTCTGTGGGTCAGATTTACAGGACTTTTTTGCTCAGGTGTCCTGGAGTTCTGGTGGAGGGAGTCCTCAGCCCTCTGTTTACCTTGAAGTTCTGGCACAGGTGTTACGAGGCGTTCATACTCCTGAGTTCCGTCGCCCAGGAGTCTAGAGTGGTCCTCAACCTTCCTAATGCTGCGTTTAATACAGTTCCTCATGTTGTGGTGACACCCAACCACAAAATTTTTTTGTTGCTACTTTATATCTGTAATTTTTCTACTGTTATGAGTCATGGTACAAATATCTGATATGCAGGATATGTGAGCGGTCTCGACCCACAGGTTGAGAACCACTGCTTGAGACTCTAGTGGGTTGTATGTCCTTTTTATATCAGCAGCAGACAGAGTCATGGCCACTGGGCCAGTTCCTCCTGAGTCCTGGACGCTTGTTGTCCACACCCTGGCAGGCCCTCTTTCTGGCCATTCTGTTGGTGGCTTCTGCATCGTGGGATGCATTTACATGGGGCCTTGTTCAGTGGCCCTTGCCTGGCGTTGCTGTAGAAGTGGATGTTAGGTGAGACCTGGTTGAGGGAGTGGAGAGGACATTAACAGTGGTGACGGTGGCAGCAGTCTGGGCATAGTCAGCCTGGGACCTGAACTAGAGGTGGGAGGACACTGTGGGGTCTGCTCATAGTCCTGGTGGGTGGCCTGGTCCACGTGGCCTGGCTGTAGATAGGATCAGCACAAGACTAAATCCCATGTTCCTGCCAAGTACCAGAACAGGATGCTGGCCCTTCCTGAGTGACTGGAGGGAACAGTGCAAATCCTCTTTGACCCCGTGCCTGACATGGTTGAGGGTACCTTGGCTCAAGGTCAGAAAGAAAGGACATAGTTGGAATCCACAAATAGACCTGAGGGTCTGTGGAGATGGCCGTGGAAGGACTGATGGACCGCGGCTGCGTTCATAGACTTGAATCTATCCCTTGGTTTCACAGGCTCCCTCTCCAAGGTGCCTGAGATCTGGAGTCTGGCAGGATTTCTGCTAGGATGGCCTCTCATCTACGCAACTCCATACACAGCTGAGCATAGGGCCCTGAACAAGAGGCCTTTCCTCTGTTTGGGGTGATTTTTGTGCAGCTCAAATGGCCAACTCCATGAAGGGATGCTGTGGCCAGGGAAGGGGCCATATGGTAGACCCCCATCCTGGATATACTTGGGTGGCACTGAGAAAGAAACTGCCTGGAAGAGGCCGGTGGCTGAGGCTGGGAGGCCTGGCAGGGCCCTGAAGGTGGTCAGATGTGAGCCAGGCAGTGGGCCAAGGAATCTCTCTCTTGTCGAGTCTAACATCTGCCGTCTCAGGCAGCTGACAGACTTAGGTTGCCCTGGAGAGTGTGGGGAAGTGGAAGAAGCAACAGGAGAAATCACTACGATTCCAAGTCACAAGGGACCTGAATTTCTTGTAATCCCCTGATCTGAGTGCCTACAGCTGCTCTGAGCACGAGACCTTCAGGAGTTCCTGATGGCAGGAGAGTGGTTTCTGGTGGGTTTGACTGGGGCCTGGCTATCTCTATATAATCTGCCCCTGAGCACAGTAAAGGGGGCGTTCTTGGGGAATTCAAGGATTACCCGTGTCGTTGTCTCTTTGTCTGTGTGTGTCTGTGTATTTCAACCTCCAGCCCCCTTGCCCGAAGCTCACGTACTGGTGGGTAATAGTGCACAGAGCGCAGACACGGGGGCGCGGTGCGCGGCAGATGTCAGTGGCTTTGGGGTTGTCCAGGGCATCAAGACATAATCCTTTGCCCCCTTACACTTAAAAAGGTCCTGTCATTTGTAGAGGAAGGATTCCCGTTTGTGGGTGCCTGTGAATATTCCAGAGATCAACACTGAATGCTGTTCTTTATGAACTATTTATCAGAGAAAGAGAGAGGTCGGTTTACTTACTTGTGTCTGTGTGAGCGTGTAACCACATCTGCACATGTGCTCTCACTCGCTCAACCTGTGTGTGCTCAGAGTCCAGAGGAGTTCTTCCGGAGTCTCCCTCTCACTCTCTGCCTGTTCCTGTGAGGCAGCGTCTCCCTTTCCCAGCCAGACTGAAAACCAGCAAGTCTCAGTGATCTTGTCTCAATCCGCTCTGGAGCTGGAGTTGGTTACACAGTTGTGTGCATAGGACACCTGGCTTGTAACAGTGGGTGCTGGGGTCTAAACTCTGGTGGTCCTCATGATTGCACAGCAAACATTTTTAACCGGGGACCCCCCTCCTCAGTTTTTTTGAGATGGAAACTAGGGTGGCTGACCACTGAGCCCAGGAATCCTCCCCAGCCCTGGAATTTCGGGCCATTGCCACACTAGGATTGTTTTGGTTTGGTTTTGGTTTTTTGTGGGTTTTTTTTTGTTGTTGTTGGTTGTTTGTTTTTGTTTTTGAGACAGGGTTTCTCTGTAGCTTTGGAGCCCGTCCTGGAATTAGCTCTTGTAGACCAGGCTGGCCTCGAACTCACAGAGATCCGCCTGCCTCTGCCTCCTCTGAGTGCTGGGATTAAAGATGTGCACCACCACTGCCCAGTAATTTTTGGTTTTTAAGACAGGGTTTTTCTATATAGCCCAGAATGTCCCAGAACTCTCTGTAGACCAGGCTGGCCTTGAACTCAGAGATCTGCCTGCTTCTGCCTCCCCCGTGCTAGGATTAAAGGTGTGTGCCACTTACACCACCACCACAGGCCACAAACTGCATAAACTCAGGGTCTGTTACTTTAAAATAAAAAGCTCTAGACTCAGTGATAGCTTTTATTTGGAAAAGGTCCATAGCTTTAATTTGGCTCAGTGAGCTGCTTTATGTGCTGAGGATGAACAGCTGCCCCACGGAGCCTCGGTCTCCACCCAGCGTGTCTCAGGAGGCCCATTAGTCCTGTCTGGATGACTCCCACTGGAGCTATGAGAAGACATTCAGAGCGGCAAGCTGCTCAAGGAACGTGGTTCTGGGGACCTCAGCCCTGGCCTGCGACCTTCTTTCTCTCGTTGACATGGAGGGAGAGAGAGTTTGCTAGCCGGTGTGTTAAGAGACTAGCTGAGCTGAGCTGAGCAGCCCAGCTGGGGCTGGGTCTTGCCTCCTCAGGGTGGGTTAGAAGGCCCACAGGGCACGCCCCTTATCTGCACAGACAGCTGCTCACAGTGCTTTCTTTGGCCACATTCATGAAGTGGACCCTCTGGGGTGCTTGGTGAACCCTTCAGTGCTTGTCAGCAAGGGAGAGGGGCGTGGCCACCCAGGCACTTTGGGCAATGTTCCTGAGTGAAGGAACAGAGGAATCCCATGGTCAGGCTTGTGTGGCCCTGAAATGCAAACATCTGGCTGGCTTGGGCAGGTCCTTCTGTTCCCACCCTGTGACCGTCCTGCCCAGGGGTCTGTACCACCTAGATGGTCTCCTCTGTCACCCTCCTCTAGCCATGGTTGGGACCCCTGCTCTGAGTTCTTGGGGTCACAGACGGACACTCACACACCTCTTCTGTTTGTCCTGCAGGTTTTGGGATTTGAAGTTGATGCTGTGAACTCCGTGCAGTTTTCGAACCACACAGGTAGGAGTACAAGGTGGTAGCCATGGTGGAAGTGAGCGTGGCATATAACCTGGCCTGAGGCTGGAGGCTGGAACCTAGAAGTGCCACTCTGTGCAGGGCCTGTGCCCACATCATGGCTGACTTGTATGACCACTCTTCTGGAGCCAACTGGTGGGAAAACCTCTGTGCCTCAGTTTCCTTCTCTGTTAAGCTGGCAGTCATAGCACTACAGTGTTAGGAGAGCTGACCAGGTCAACCACAGGGAGTGCTGCCGTGTCCCCTTGCTGACCACTGTGACCTGCATGCTTGTATGCTTTTCCACTATGGCACGTCCTTGGGCTAAGGAGAGGGGTTGGGTGAGAAGAGTGTCCTGAACTGGGGTGTTAACAGCCATGTGCCCCCTATCCACATCTTCTGGGACACAGTTCCACAGGCCTACCTAGGGCACTGAGTGTCTGCTTCCTGGATTGTTTTGATGGAGACTAGTCAGGGCAGGGCATAGACCACCGTTCAGCCCCCACAGTATAGGAACTGGGGTGCTTCCAGGGTATTGGGATGCTACTGAGGCATTGAGCCCAGAGCATCCAGTCTGGGCCTAAGGCCAGCCCTCAGAACAGCTCACTGGGCTTCCTCAAGACGGGTAGGTGGTTGTCATCAGCTGAGATGGTCATGGGGGAAACTGGGGCTCCCGCATCCACAGCTTAGCCTGTCTTCTTCCCGCAGGCTATGCCCATTGGAAGGGCCAAGTGCTGAGTTCGCAAGAGCTCCATGAACTGTATGAAGGTCTCAAGATAAACAGCGTGAATAAGTACGACTACGTGCTCACTGGTGAGGGTCCCCAGGTCCTGGTTTAGGGTTCCTGGCAAGCTGGTGACAGGTCAGACACAGATCCCCTTTCTAGGCTCAGACCTTGTCCCTGCTTCCTTCCCAGAGGGTCTTGGTGTGCACTGACACCAATGCTTTCTGGAGGCCTCTAGAGTTTGGCCACCCTGGGTCGAAGGTAAATCACTACGTGAGTCCTTCTGTTATGTTTCTGGTTGTATTTTCTACATATTGATTCTATTTGCGAATTTATTGTGTGTATATGTGCGTCCTGGTCCGCACAATCGTACATACATGGTGCCATAGCATGGGTGCAGAGGTCTTTCCGCCATGTGGGTCCTAGAAATCGAACTCAGGTTTTCAGATACAGCAGCAAACATCCCTACTCCGTAAGCCATCACACTAGCCCCAAGTTAGGTTTCGTTTTTCCTAAGACAGGGTTTCTCTGTGTAATGGCCCTGGCTATCCTGGAACTCGCTTTGGAGGCTAGCCTAGTCTACATAGTGAGTTCTAGGTGAACCAGGGCTTCATACATAATGAGACCCTGCCTCCAAAAATAAATAAAAAGTATTTATGTGTTTTTATGTATATAGGTGTTTTGTCTGCATGCACATCACAAAGGGCTTCAGATCCCCTGGGAATATAGTGATAGACAGTTGTGAGCTGTCATGTGGGTGCAGGGAATTGAACTCGGGACCTCTGGAAGAGCAGCCAGTGCTCTTAATGACTGAACCATCTCTTCAGTCCCTGAATAAAAAATTTTAAAGAGACACAGGGGCTGCAGAGATGGCTCAGTGGTTAAGAACATTTAAAACAGGCGGTGGTGGTACACACCTTTAATCCCAATACCTGGGAGGCAGAGGCAGGCGGATCTCTGTGAGTTCGAGGCCAGCCTGGTCTACAGAGTGAATTCCAGTACAGGCTTCAAAGTAACAGAGAAGGCCTGTCTCCTAAAATCAAAAAGAAAAAGAAAAGAAAAGAAAAGAAAAGAAAAGAAAAGAAAAGAAAAGAAAAGAAAGAAAAAGCACTTACTACTCTTGCAGAGGACCCAGGGTCAGTTTCCAGCACACATAGGGCAGCTCACAACTGCCTGTAACTCCAGCTCCAGGGGATCTGATCTCATCTTCTGTCCTCTTATGTTTATGCACAGACATATACTCAGGCACACACAAAATAAATATTTTTAAAAAGTGATACGTTTTGTTTAAAGCGGAATTTGCCCATTATCTGTATTCTCGTCATTCAGAACTCTTGTGTCCCTGGGAGCTGGCTGCCTGTCTTCCCATCTATGAGTACAGACCTTTAGAGACCTTGCCTAGTTCCTGTCCCCCACTCTGATGCATGCTTGATGTGATGGCCCTGGTGGTCAGTGTGCCCTGTTTCTGGAGGATAAACAACCTGGGTTTTCCCTCCCAAGGTTACACAAGGGACAAGTCCTTCCTGGCCATGGTGGTAGACATCGTGCGGGAACTGAAGCAGCAGAACTCCCAGCTCGTGTACGGTGAGAACTGGGCCATGATGCCTCTCCCACGGTGTGCCCCGTACTGATCTCACCCTCAGGAAGGGGCTCAGCCATCTCGCTTCATGCTTGGGTGGTGGGGTGGACACACTATATCTAGTTTGTCTGTGTGGAGCGTGACATGATGGTTGCCAGGCAGCACTGGGTCAATGTGCCACCAAGAGCAGACGTGCAGACTCAGGCTGCTCCTGAGTACCAGTCTCTCAGGTGTGCATAGCATGCTCTACCCTGAAGGCCAAGAGCCCATTGCTTTGTCTGTGCAGTGCTCTGTGGTCCAAAGGGAATGTGCTTGAACCTGGGAAGACACAGTAAAAGCTCGTTTAGTATTCTCTCAGCCAGGCTGGGGGAAAGGCACTGTTCCAGTCCAGGTGACATGAGGTAATGTGTGCTGGAGACAAAGGTGTGAGTGATGGTGTGTGAAATTATCCCGAGGACCTGGTTGTCTTGGGCAGAGAAGTGCAAGGTGCTGGGGCGCACAACTGTTCTTGTGTCTCCGTGTGTATGTAATGTTGACATGATTGAGAGACCAGGAGTGAGGCTCAGTTGGCAGAGTGCTTGCCTAGCATACATGAAGCCTGGACCTGATCCCCCACCACATAACTGAATGTGGAGGTGTGCACCTGTAATCCCAGTCCTCAGGGTCAAAAGTTCAGGGTCATCCCAGCTACACAGTGAGTTCAAAGCCAGCCAGGGCTGATGAGAGCCTGTTGTCAGTTAAGGGTACGCACTCCTCCTGCAGAAGCCCCGATTTCAGTTCCAAACGCCCACTCTGGCTCATAGCTGCCTGTAAATCCCACGACAGAGGCTCTCATGCCCTTTTCCTGAACCCCTGGGCACCTGCACACATGGTCCATGTGTACACACGCAGGCACACACTCTGGCGGTTAGAGCAAGCGTTAGATGTGGAGGCAGGTGTGGTGTGCATGCCAGCATCCTCAGCTACATGGGAGGCTGAGGCAGGAAGGTGGTGAGTGCAAGGCTAGCCTGGGCTGCACTGTGAGAAAGCAGACAGTGTGGAGGTCTGTCATCAGGAGCTCTAGTGGTTGCTGACCAGATGCTGTGTCTCCGCAGTGTGCGATCCTGTGATGGGGGACAAGTGGAACGGCGAAGGCTCCATGGTGAGTGCATTCCTCTGCTATTAGACGCGGAGTCTGTGCATCTGCTTTGAACCAAAGAGAAGGTCACCTTCCTGGGTAAACCTGTGTGGACCCCATCCAAGGCTGAGTCACCCCTGTTAGGAAGTTGGTCAGATGGAGGACAGGCATCAGCTAGGGTGGTAACCACAAACAGTTTGTCAGTCTTGGGTTCGCTGTCCTTTTCCGTTTAACAATGAGGAAGTCACTCTGAGCTCACCAGCCTTTCAAAACTGGGTAGTGGATGGGTCACAGTCCATGAGTGAACCGGTCCTGTCACCATCACAGAAACCTCAGACTACGGAGATGGCCCAACATTTTAAAGTCAGTGTTTTAACCCTGGCATTTGTCTGTGTGACTTTGACTCATCTTTGTGAGTTCCCTGAGCACAGCCCGCCACACGTGGTCCACACCAGTGCAGGACTCACTTGGACCTGTGTCCTTCCTGCCCTGTTCTGCCAGTGGAGTCCAGTGGCAGCGACTGGATCAGGTGTCTATTTTGCTCAGTGGGTGTCTTTTCATCTGCTTTCTCCAATGCTCATTTTCTGGAAGGTTCCCTGCACCAGACCCTCATCCCTCCTTTCTTCCTGTTACTGCTTGCTGCAGTGTCCCCAGCCAGCCTAGGAGATGCTGGTGTTTGGTCCTAAAGAGCTTTCCTTTGGGCTCAGTGTTGCTCACTCTGCTGTGTCCTGATTTTGATTAAATGACTTTCCTGGAGGACCTAGATCAGATATCCTGCATATCAGATACTTACATTGCAATTCATGACAGTAGCAAAATTACAGTTATGAAGTAGCAACGAAAATAATTTTATGGCCTGGGTCACCACAACATGAGGAACTGTATTAAAGGGTCGCAGTATTAGGAAGGTTGAGATCCTCTGCCTAGGTTCAAGATGTGTTAGGTTCAAACAAACAGAAAGCTTGTAGATGTCATGGTCAGCCCTGAGTTTAGGAGTTGGATGGTCCAAGTGGTCCCATCTATTCATAGCTCTTCTCCAGTTTATGCCAACTTATGCCAGCCAGCGGGAGTCCATCTGCACAGGACCTCGGACCTCTAGGGAAATTCATCAGCAACTGAGTGGGAAGAGATTAGAACCCTGTACCACTCACCAGTACCGCAAATCACCATGGGAACAGACAGTGATTTCAGAGCCTCTTGTGGGACTTGTATGTCAGGAATCAGACGTGGTCGTGGGTGTCTCTGTAATTCTAGTTACTTGGGAGGCTGAAGTGGGAAGATTGTGAGTTCGAGGCTAACATTAATCAAAAATTTAAAAGGATGAGCTTGAAGGTATAGTTCATGCTTGCCCAACAGACATGAGGCCCTAAGTCCATCCCCAACATGGAAATAATAAAGAACAAAAGACGAAGGTTGTTCTAAGCTAGTTTTGGTGACCCAACCCAGTAATCTCAGGACTTGGAAGGAAACAGGAGGATTGCTCTGACTTCTAGGCCAGCCTGGGCTACAGAGTAAGATCCTGTCTCAGGATAAAGGGGCACAAGGGAGCACTGTTCTGTTGAATTGTTCACCGATAACTTAAAACAAAAACAAGATGATCAGAGTGTGTTGGCTCACAAGCATGTCTTAGGTGGCGAGGAGACGCCCCAGGACTCAGGCTCCCAGAGCCAGGTAGGCCCACTAATGGCTGTCAGGTCCCGAGGGCCCGAGGCTGCCTCTCGTCATCCTGTGCGGTCCTGTGTCTTAGCTCCCTCCTTCCTGTTCTCCCCTCTGGTTCTGGTGAGCTGAGGCCTACCCTCCTGCTCCAGGCCCTTCATGGTGGCAATGCCAGGTCTTGCCACAGGATATGGGCTTTGGGAATGTTCCTCACTGGGCCCTCTTTCTGTGGGAGTAAGTCCCCTTCTTTATCTCCTGTGCTCTCCAGTACGTTCCCCAGGACCTCCTTCCCGTGTACAGGGACAAAGTGGTGCCCGTGGCAGACATCATCACTCCCAACCAGTTTGAGGCTGAGTAAGTAACTGCATAGCCAGCAGGGCCGGTGCCCTCGCGAGCCCTGCACCGTCTTCACGTGTGTCCTGGCAGCTCCACATCTGCCTGCTCACGTCCTTGGTAGCCCTTAGAGAACCTGGCCTGCACTAGACTGATATGTCACCCTTGACCCTGACCCTATAAACCTGCACCCCAACCCTGCAGTGGTTCCCGTCGCCTCTAATGTCACGACAAGTGCTCTTTCTGCCTGGTTGTTTGGTCATGATTGTGTGGGCTCACTGTATCCCCCTGCTGGCAAGATGCTCCGAGGAGAGAAAGATGAGGTGGCACCTGTCCCGCTGAGAGCTCATGAAGCTGGGAATGCCCCCAGGTGGAACTGGAGGCCATAGATCTCTCTCAGAGCTCACGGCCCCTGATTAGGTGAAGAGTCAGCTCCTAAGAGAGCTGCCAGATACCTAGACTCACAGGGCACAAGCCTCTGTCCTGTGAGATGGTTCCTGCAAACTTGGGATGTAAACACTGGTGGGCATTTTAGACTGAATAGCTGAGGGCCCCAGCCCTGGGCCCTTCCCAAGGAAAGAATGGCATTTCTTTGAGGGCCCTGTGCTGTCAGCAGGCATGTACATGGGTTGTGCTGGCCATTTTGGCCATCAGAGTTCTGTAAACATCCGTTACCTGACTACAGTGCTGAGGGACACAGGGGCTCTAGACGGCTGGTTCTCACTGGTCTCACCTGTAGGCCATCACCACAGGCCAGAACCCCACCATGTATGTGAGTTTCCTTATAACGCATTTCCCTCCTGACTCTTCCATGTGTGTCACTGCCTCCCCTGGTTCCCGTGGCCCGTAGACACGGTATGGTCTCTTGTTGGGGATGTAGGTCAGTTGCCAGGATGGTTGAACTGTAGTCACTGGCTCACTGCTCCCATCTGTGTTCCAGGTTGCTGAGTGGCAGAAAAATCCACAGCGAGCAAGAAGCACTGGAGGTAAGGAGGCCTTCACGCACGGCTCTGTTCATGGGGAGGAGATCTTCACACAGGGCCCTGGTTCCCTGGAAGGAGACAGACACCCATCTTCTGCAACTGATGGCATTTGGGAGATACTGAGCTCTGACCAAAGATGTGGAGAACACCCAGCCTTTGTCATTGACTGGTACCTCTGTCCCTCTGTCATTTCTATGCTCGGTCTACCACATGTCCATGCTCTATGAAAGCGTTCTCTCACAGCTATGGAGTCTGAAAGCCCCACATTGAGGTGCGGGATAGGGTGAACTCTTTCTCTTGGATCCCCAGGAGGTCCTGTCTGCTACAGACTGTGTGTAGTCTATAGCCCATGCATGTTGTCACCCGCTGTGAGCTGGCAGTGGTAGCTAGGTTCAGCTCCTGAGCCACTCGCATTAGGCACCCACAAGTGCGCCCTGGGAGCACTGTAGTGCAGGCTGGAGCATCCATCGGTTTTAAGGGAATTTCGCCATCTTGAGCCAGGTGTCATGGCTCACTGCACTTGGGAGGCAGAGGCAGGTCAATCTCTGTAAGTTCAAGACCAGCCTGGTCTACATACCAATTTCAGGTTAGCAAGATTTATATAGTATGACCCTGCCTCAAATAATCGATAAAAACAAATGGCAAAAAAGACAGATAAACCAGCTTGGAGAGAAGCTTGCTTCTCATTGGTGGATACGACTGGCTTCCCAGTTCCCAAAGAGTTGGGGCAGGGCCCCCAGGCTTCTCTACATTTTCAGACTCTGAGCTGTCAATGGCCCTGACAGAAGATGGCAGACCACAGGCTTGGCCATGTGTGTGCCATGTTCCAGGTCCTCTAGAGCCCATGAAGCATTCTGGCCATGGCTAACTGCTTCAGCTCTGATCGCAGAGGACAGTGGCTGACCAGGGTCATCCACCTTGAGAAGCGTGACTGTCAGGAAGCGCCATCGTGGCCGGAGGTGCTGACACTCTCCCTTGCTGCTGGCAGGTGATGGACATGCTACACTGTATGGGTCCGGACACAGTGGTCATCACCAGCTCTGACCTGCCCTCCACACAGGGCAGTGACTACCTGATCGCACTGGGCAGCCAGAGGATGCGTAAGTGCCTGCTCCACCTGCCCTGTGTGCTCCCCGGGTCCATCTGTTTCCGTAGCCCACAGCTTTCAGGCCCCAGAAAATATTGGGGACTCAGTAGGAGGGAGGTTGTGACTCAGTCAGCAAGGGCCTGGTACCTCTTGCCCCTCAAGAGAGTCAGAGAGAAGGCAGGTTCAGGACCAGGGCTCCGTGGAGCCAGAGGGTGGGACCAGATAGGCTATTGGGGACATGAGCAGGCACTCCTAATTGCTGGATGATCAGATAACCATGCTGTGCCAGGACCTCTAGGTTCTTAGGTCTGGTGAGCTACCCCACACCAGTGACTTATGCCAAAAGCAGCTGAGTCTGGCTTCTGTGGCCCAGGTGTCTACAGGGAGTAGGTTTTGCTGGACTTCAGTAATTCGTTATACAAACAGCTCATGAGTTAATTATTCTTGAAGTATTACAATGCTCAGAGCTTGGACGAAGGCTGACTGGAACCCCACGTTCATACCCACTGGCTCCGGTGAGCATTCTGGATGCACAAAGGTGTGGGGATGCGCACCTGAATGCTCCTGTGCCACACACAAGCATGTAGACACACACATGTAGGCACACACATGTACACACACGCTTGTACACAGACACACATGCATACAGAGTGCATCCAGGCAGTTCCTGGCACTCGAGTGTGTAAGGCCATGCTAGTTCCAGCTTCTAAGAGTCCAGTGTTTCACTTCCCTTTGGGACAGTGGTGGCAGCAGGGGTCAGTTATGACAGTCCATACTGAGTCCCCAGAGCTCCTGAAGGAGGCCACACCACATCTGTATGACATCCCCAAGGAGAGACAATCTGGCCTTCCTGTCACTTCAGGAGAAGTGAAGACAAGTTGGGATCCCATGGCAGGGGTGGCCCTTGTCTAGCTGAGGAGTCTCAGACCCAGTGGCCTGACTTATGTCCTCCCCCAGGGAAGCCCGATGGCTCCACTGTGACTCAACGCATCCGGATGGAGATGCGTAAGGTGGATGCCGTCTTCGTGGGCACCGGGGACCTGTTCGCTGCCATGCTTCTGGCATGGACACACAAGCACCCGGACAATCTGAAGGTCAGTTGTGCATGTTGCTCCTCTCCACAACTACTTCTGCACTTTCAGTGGGAATATAGGTTAATATAGTCCCAACAGCGTGGGGTGGTGGCAGGTTTAGTGGGAGCCTGGGCCCGAGCCCAGCCCAAGGATCGATGGGAGAAACAGCTGACCATGGGCTTGGAAACCCACTGTCCCAGCCACACTTACGTCAGCGTGACCCAAGCTAGAATCATCAGTGAGGAGGGAGCCTCTATTGAGAAAACGCCTCCATAAGATCCAGCTATAGGGCATTTTCTTAATGAGTGATTGATGGGAGAAGGCCCAGCCACACAATGGGTGGTGCCATCTCTGGTCTGGTGGTCCTAGGGTCCATAAGAAAGCAGGCTGAGCAAGCCAGTAAGCAGCACCACTCCATGGCCTCTGCATCAGCTCTTACCTCCAGGATCCTGCCCTGTTTGAATTCTTGCCCTGCCTTCTTTCCATGATGAGCAAGATGTGGAAGTGTAAGGGAAATAAACCCTTTCCTCCCCAAGTTGATTTTGGTCATGGTGTTTCATCGCAGCAATAGAAGCCGTAAGACACCCACCCTGTCAGTCTTGTTGCTCACTCTTCCCTGGTTTGGGAAGTAGTGACACAGGAACCAAGACATGAGAGACTTAAATTTGAAAGTTAGAAATAAGGCATGGATGTAGCATATGGAGACCTGGGGTTTGAGACTCAGCTGTGGTGAGAACAAAAGCTAGCATCTATACAGGAGTCAGTGAGGAGTCCTGGGCCCATGTAGCTTTCTAGCTGCTCCGTGGTGACTCAGAAGCCGCTTGCAGTGCTCAGCCCAGCTCAGGATGTTTCCTGCTATGTGGCCATTGCCTGACTTAATAGACATTAAGGGGACCAAGGGCAGAAGGTTGAGTGAGGATGCAGGCTGAGGTAGGCCCTTCCCCCTCGGGCCTGTCATGGACATGGTCATGGTCTTTCTATAGTTGTCTGTATGTCCATCCCACTTGCTTCATGCACTTATGAGCAGACAGGTTGTTCTTGTTCAGATGCTCCTCAGCAGAGTGGACCGACTGGGACCAAGTCTGTACTAGGTAGACACTCCACAACTACGCCACATGCAGAGCTCCAGTGGGACTGTGCTGTGTCTTGGGGCTCAGGGATGGGGCTTTTTTGTGAATATGTATTTGAGGATGGGGCTCAGCAGGTTCAGAGGAGTTTTCTTATGGCTGTCCCCTTGCATCTGTGATCTGATTTGTGTGCATAAAAGCTGCATGGTGACCAATTAGCAGGTCCTTTCTCCTGATGCCCCAGCTGACAGCCAGCATGCCTTCCTCCAGTGCTGTTGCAGACAGAGTACAAGGGCTGGAGTATGGTTCAGTGGTTGTCTTCGTTAGGGTTTCTATTGCCGGGAAGAGACACCGTGACCATGGCAACTCTTCTAAAGAAAAGCTTCCACTGGGGTGGCTTGCTCACGCTTTATACGTTGAGTGTGCTATCATCGTGATGGGGAGCATGGCGGCATGCAGGCAGGCATGGTGCTGGAGCTGAGAGTGCTACATCTTGCAGGCAACAGGAAGTTGACTGATATACCGGGCAGTGTTCTGAGCAAAGAAAACCTCAAAGCCCGTCCCCACGTTGACACACTTCCTCGAACAAGCCATACCCACTCCAAAAAGCCACACCTCCTAATACTGCCATTCCTTGTGAGATTATGGGGGCCAGTTACATTCAGACTACCATAGGGCAGAACACTAGCATATATAAGGCCTGGGTTCCATCCCAGTATAGCAAACACAAAAAGAAAACGAAAAGATAAAATAACTCCTACCCTGGTGTAGACGGCCCCCGCCCTGCAGTCCGCCCACAGACTTGATGTCCTGCACTGTGTGCCAGGGTTAACGGCTGACTGAAGGTTTCCTTCTGTTAGACTGGACCAGGGGGAGAATAAAGGCTGTCATTTAGGGGAGGCAGTTAGTTGTGGGGACCTGGACATGGGTTCCCTGGTGCTGTCCCATCACCCAGTCCACCCCTTGTGACTTCATCTCTGATTCCTTGCTTATCTGATGGAGAGGGAGATGGGCTCTTGCGTGTCAAGTCCCCTGAAAACTAAATTTAAGTCTAGAAGGCTCGCTCCCATTTACCTTCCCTGGCTCTCTGCCTCCTGCCTGCTGCAGGTGTGATTGGCAGCAGTGGGGGTTCGTTTTGTTCGGGGCAGCAGAAACTTGCCAGCTGGCACCCAGAGGAGCCTAACAGTGGGACTGGTTCAGCCAACCCACGTAGGGAACTGAGGCATGTCTGGGCACCTGCTGAGTCCCCCAGGCCTCTGGCCTTGAGAGTCGTGGGCAGCAGTGCTTTCTCTTATAGTCTTTAAAACTAATTACTCCCAGGAATTCTTATTAAACACCTGCTGTGTGCCAGGTGTGCCCAATACTGACAAGCCCCAAGCCGCTGACCCTTCCCATGGGGCATCTCCCTCCACACCCAAGTGGTTTATTTAACAGGCAGCGTCTGTTTGGCTCTCTCTCCACTGCTATAACAAAATACCTGAGACCGTTTACAAAGAGGGAAGGTTTCTGTCTACTCAAGGTTGCAGAGGTGTCTGTCCATGATGAGACAGCCTTGTTCCTTAAGACCTGTGGCTGTGCATCAGGGTGGGATCCAGGAAGCAGAGAGGAAGGAGACAAGAAACTACACCAGCCCCTTCCAGGAGCCACTCTCAGGGACCCAAGGACCTTGTACCAGGCCTCACTTCCAGAAGTTGTCATCCCCTCCTAGGCAGAGGGCTCGCCTCTAGCATGGGCTTTGGGGGACATTCCAGGCACAGGCTAGTGCAGAAGCATTTCTGTGGGGGTTCATGCAGCCACCCCCATGTGAGTGACAGTGGAGCGGCTTCTGGTGACTGGAGCAGCTGGTGCTTGTGGGATGTCCTGGACAGCAATGCTCGCCCAGGTAGGCCAAGGCAGCGTCTCTGTCCTCTGTGCAGGTGGCCTGCGAGAAAACTGTGTCTGCCATGCAACACGTGCTGCAGAGGACCATCCGGTGTGCAAAAGGTACCTGCCCTCCTGCTCTGCCTTCCTGGGAGGTGGTCCTGTCTGGAGGTGGGCAGGGGAGAGGGGAGCCCTCCCTCCAGCCTCTGCATCCTGCTGCTGTTAGTAGTGGGGCAGCAGGTGGCAGTGTGGAGCGCCTTCTGAAGCGGGAGCTGCAGTGTGGGGAAGGGGAGGGAGGCCCCTGGCTGCGTTCCACCTGCTCCAATCTTGCTTGTGTTCCTCAGCTCAAGCAGGAGCAGGACAGAAGCCCAGCCCGGCCCAGCTGGAGCTCAGGATGGTCCAGAGCAAAAAGGACATCGAGGACCCCGAGATCGTCGTGCAGGCCACGGTGCTGTGATGGTCGTGTACTCACCCCGACACACAGTGTGCTGGGGTCTCCGTTTCCATCCCCCTGAAAGCTGTAATGTCTGCCTTAGAGCCATGACTGAAACTTGACATTTTGTTTCCCCCTGAGGGTCGGGTCTCAGCCAGTCTCAATCCTGAAAATGTGCCATCATTTTTTTTTTAAATAATAATAACAAAGCAGTGACAGAAATGTGATCAGAAACATGGCCCCTTCCTCCCCGAGGCCTCCTGACTCCTCATGTTGACTCACCGGTATGTGGAATGTGGGTGGAACAGGCAAGCCTGCTGCCTGTGGACCGTTCTGTTGGTCACTGGCTGCCACTGCCCCCAGAACTTGGATTGAGCTGAGAAGAGGCCTGTGGTGGCACTGTTTTTAAAATTGGGTTAGGTCTTGGCATCTGGAAGAATTATGCCAAATATCTTCATTGCCGTCTGGTCTTACCCTTGTTCTGCATTAGAGTTTCTGTGTGTCTCTGCTGCTCTTGGTGTCTCTGAGGATGTCGGACTTATGCAGCTGTTGGACTGTGTGGGCGGGTTCCATTTTCTCATGCTTGGGTATGCACACAAGCATGTAGTCACTGTGACAGGGACCTTTTCAGGGCCCCAAACATTCTGGGGACCTTGCAAACCCTCTGGGTGTCAGCAGGAGTTCCTGTAACTTGGGACCAAATTCTGGGAAACCGACTAACATAGAGTTCAGCTGTTGAGCCTGCGGTGGCTTGGGAAGTTCTGGAAAGGTTGCCACACTGGGCTCCTGTGGGAACTCAGCCAGCCCTGCAGCACTGCTCTTGCCACAGTCTGCCAGGCACAGTGCATTGCTGTTTGGACAGACAGGGAAGCCCCATGGTGACATACTTTACCGCTGTTTCCTCCCCCGATTTCTGTATTCTGTGCCCATCACATGCCCTTCAGTGAAATCAGCTAACTCTCTGCCTCCTTGGAAGCTCTGCTCCTATAGAGAGCATATTGGCACTGTGGGGGCAGGGGCAGCCCTTAGACTCCTGCAAGTGACAGTGACATGTTCCATTTACATTGCTCAAGGGTGGCTTTCCTGGCTATCCATTCTGGAATTTGGGGTCCCTAAGTCATAGCTGTGAGTGGGGCTCTTATGTCTGTCTCATCTCAGCACCCACACCCATTTCCCTGTCCCTCAGTTCGTGACATTTGCCTCTTCTGAGAAGCCACTGCCTATGGAGAGATAGGAGACTGGAAGAGGTGGGTTCATGATGTGGCCCCCATGTTGGCATAGGTTCCTTGGGGTGCCTGGCTGCAGCCCACTGGGGGAGGGCCCTGAGAGCCACAGCCACCTTAGCATAGTCCAGTGTTTCCCTTCCCCGTTAGAATGCCCTAGATGCAGGAGACACTGGTCCGCATGGGCGGGCACTAGTCTGCCTCTGCTTCCTCCCCAGCCCACATCCTGAGCTCCTCATCTTTCTGGTCACAGCTGCAGGATGGCTCAGCAGGTAAGGCTGCCTGTTGTCCTGCCTGACAGCCTGAGTAACACACATGGTGGAAGCAGAGGCCTCGTCCCTGTGAATTGTTCTCTCTTACACACACACACAATAAATGTCATTTTAAAAATGATTTTATCAGTATCCTAAGCCAGGTTTAGCTAGCTCTCTGGCATGTGTTTCCTGGTCCCAGTGCCAGTGTCTGAACCCCAAACTTTGCTGACCAGAAAGAGGAGACCCATGGCTAGCAGTCTGGAGGGACAACCACATTCTCCTAAGTCACAGGAGAGCCCACCACTGCCTCACAGAGAGCAAGGACACCACTTTGCCAGCAATGAGGAAAACTTCCTTTTTCCTCTCAGAATATTGAGAATGGATGGGAGATTTGACCCAGAGGGTAGGGGACTCACCATGCAGACAGGAAGAACTTGAGTTCAGTCCCCAGCACCCAAGTGTGGTGTGCAGTGTGCACTGGAGGCCTAAGACTAGGGAAGTGGGAACAGGAAGACCCCTGGGGCTCTCTTGCCAGCCAATCTTTCCAACTGGTAAGCTCTGGTTTCAGTAAGGAGAGACCCTGCCTCAAAACAAGAAGTGGAGAGCAGTAGACTCCAGATGTTGACCTCTGGCTTCACACACACACACACACACACACACACACACACACACACTAAGGGTAAGAGCTGGCATAGGCGGTCCAGGGTGTGGTCGTTTTATGTGTGTTGGCGTCTTCATGACCACCCTCTGCAGCCACACCAGGAGAGCCTTGGCTCTTGACTGTAGCCCAGAGCTAATGGTCTGGGGAGGACCCTTTCTGGCTTACACAGCGGGGTGAGCGCTCTCTCCTCATGAGGACTTTCTCTCAAATTCTGAATTTAGCTGTGGTCTGAATTGTCTTTCTGTGTGCTTTGGAGCCCAGGGGACAAGGAGCAGAGGCTGTGGCCCAGGCTTGTCACTAAGAAGAAACAGTAAGTGCTGTGAGTAAAGAAACATCTGCAGCCCGCATGCCGGCTCTGGTCCCTTGGTATTCAGATCAGAATTGGCTTTTACTTTCCCTTCCCGTAGTTTAGTTATGAAATGATGTATTTGGAAACGAAGTGATGTCCTCATTGGGAGAGCCCAGTGTTTAAAGCTGCTTGAGTCTTCAGTGGGCGTGGCCAGGCTTGGCTTCTCTCTGCTTATGTGGAGTTTTGGAAGGAGGGGACTGTGTGCCCTGTTGGCTACCCGAGTTCCTGGTATGATGTCTCCACCCCCATCTGGAATAAGAGAATAGCCCTGAGTGTTAGAGGCCATGCCCTGTCCTGTCCTTGCTGGGAAAGGCAGGGCCCTCCTGAAGGAGGCACGTGGGCCCATGTAGCCCTGGGCCCTATGCTGTGCCCCTGGGCGGCTCCTGAACACTGTGTCCTGTTCCCATTGTTTCAAACCTTGTCTGTAGCCTAAAAGTATAGGAAAAAGAAGTGAATGTATTTTGTTATTCTTTGTTTCCGTCCTGCCCTCTGAGGACATATCTAGTCTAGAGTTACACAGTTCTCAGGTGCCCGGTGACCCTGGGCAAACCGCTGCTTGTTCTGACTCTTTCTGTGCACTTTTCTTTCTGGTCAAGGTAAAGTGTACCTTGGCCCAGACAGGGGACAGGCAAGGACACAGACTTGGTGGTGGCATCCAGATTCCATGTGCCCTCCGGAGGGTGCTGCAGCCCAGAGACCCCTCTCAGTGCTGTGCCTCTGCCACTGGGAAGCTTGTCTCCCAACCATCCATGTAGATACCTACAGTGGGAGTCCCTGGGAAGGGGTCTGTCTGAGTGACGGATGTCTGGTGACCCTCCAGTGGATACCTTGGAAAGGTGTCCCCTGAGGAGCAGTTCTGGGAGGCCTGGTTCACTGTAAGGTTCTTCATAGAACTGTGGGCTCTGTAAGGAAGGCTTGAACCTGGTCCAGCAGTCTGGGTAGATGCTGCTGCTAAGGGGCCTTGAATGATGGAGGAGATCCCTAGAGCGGAGGCACAGCTGGACATGTATGTGCCAGTTTATTCCTTTCCCGTACTTCCTGTGACAGCTTCAGATGGCAGCTGGCAGGGCATTTGCAGGTGCCAATCTTGTGGAATCAATGTAGGGAGATTTCTGCCTCCTCTTGCATACTTTCAGCCTCCACCAGTAGGGGGCGCAGTGGGGGCAGAGTGGTATCAGCTGCCTAGGCAGATGCTGGTGCCAACAGGTTAAACAGCAGTAGATCTTTGTGTTAGGATCCAGACTTTGTTGCTGTATGATGACACCTCAAGTAAGTAGGAGCGCACTGTGTCCCCAGTTCTTGCTTGACATTCCAGGCAGCCATGCCTTGATCAGTATGGTCTGACTTGACAGTTCCTAAATTTGGGGTTATTTTGAAATGTGTGTGTCTCTTTGTTGACTCTGGTTTATTCTTGTTGCAGACATTTTCTGTGCAAAAATTAATTTAAAATAATGTCTTATGCCATATTCTCTCTTCATTGCACCCTAGTGTGCTTATTTGCTTAAAATAAGAATTTAATGAGAAACTTTAAATTGAACCATAGTTAGGGTCTTTTTTAGCTAATGGAAAAATTTTCCTGGCATGGTGGTGCACACCTGAAATCAGATACCCTAGAGGTGGAGGCAGGAGGATAGCTATGTATTAAGAGAGTATCTGGAAATGCACATGTTTATTCTTGGATTTTCTTTATTCTTTTCAATTTCTGGTGGAATAAACACTATTTAAAGGCTTCCTCACTGTGTGAGTCAGGCAGGAGCATGTCCTCAGAGCAGGGGTCTCCATCTGTCTTACCCACCCTAACTGGAGCTGAGACCCGGGAACACCCACTTCAGGGTGGTGATGGTGAGCCGAGCTTCCCCATGCTGGTGTCTCCTCTTTTCTTCCCCCAGCTCACTGTGGGCAGTTTCTGCTCTTTCTGCGACAGGATAGGCATTCCAGGTGGAAAAGGTCTCCCTATAAGCCATGGCCCCACCCTGCTCCTGCCAGCTCTTAGGTGGGGGGAAACAGAGGGGAGAGCCTGCCACTCACATTTCTATGCTTGGAAGCTCCCAGAAGGCCTTGGGGTGTGACTATGACCGTGCCTCACTTCCCATCCTATAGAGCCAGCAGACTCCATCAGGGCAGGCTGAGATGCTGTGTAAAACTATGGCCACACTGCCTGCCTTGCAGGGCTAGGCAGCTCCCCATGAAGACAAGTGGAGGAGCCTTTATCCTTAGTGTGACCTGGACTGGTACCATGGAAGTCTCTGAGCTATAGTCTCACCAAGGACCTGGATTGTGCCTGACATGAGAAGGGTTTGCTCTGGGGGTGACAGGACAAATAGAAGACCCACAGGCTTAGCACATCCTTCTAGTATCCCACAGAGCAGGAAGGCAGAAGCCAAATTCCCTGAACGCTCAGACCTGATTGGTTCCCACAGAACACCTAAGATCATTTCTGGGTGATGGGCGGTGGGATGTCAGTGCTTTTGGAGATGGTGGTGGATTCTAAATGAACATAGCTCTTGAAGGATGAGGCAGGGGTGACATCCTGAGTGCTCTTAGCTTCATAGCTGCCTAATTCCTGATCCAGACCTTGTCAGAATTTCTCCCATGTGTTGCAAACCTGGACCAATCAGAAGACGGGCTGCTCTGGGGCCGGCCCAACCCTACTATTCCTCCCCAGAGACCACGACCTTTTGGAAGCTCCTAGCCTTTAGAGCAAAGCACAGCTGGCCCACAGTCCCTGCTGCGCAGGAGGGGCGCGCTTTGGGCTCAGGTGGTCTCTGGCCCAAGTCCCTCAGCCCCATGTACTGTCCCCTGTCACTGTGTTTGTAGACTCGAGCACCTGTCTGTTTTGTGCTGGTCTGTTGACTTCTATGATTATCCACAAATAAATATTTTCATTGCATTTGTGTTCATGTGATTGCATCTACCCAGCCTGCCCCTTGTGGTTCCTGATCAAATGGGTGACAACTCAAACACCCCTCAAAGGAAAGTGTGTGCTTGGTCCCACTGTGGTGGCTCGCAGCTCACCCTTCACTCACCTGTCTCTGGGGACTGTCTGGTACCTTGGGGCCCGTCCTGAGGATTCCAGCAGGATTCACTGGGGTAGGAGCTTGGAGGTAGAAGCCCTGCCCTGCTGCTCCCTCCCAGGTTCTGAAGATGAGTCCTTGGCTGAAGGTCCAGATCTCAGTTGTTAGTGAGCTCTGGTGCCACCTGGCACTTGGCATTTGACAGTGACATTGAGTGCTGAACTTAGAGGTACCATGACTGTAGCTCCCCCATGTCCTTAGGTGTGAAGCCTTGGATAGGGTCAGCCGTGGCCTGAAGATACTCAGCTGCCCAGGATCACCTAACTCTTGAGATCTTCAGTTTAATCCCATCATTAGAACCTCGTGGCCATGCCAGGTATTATCTCTGCAGGTTTAGGATATGGCCATCTTTGACGGTCGTTCATCAGTGGGTGACATCCTGAGACAAGCGTGGGACAGAGTGGAGTCTTGACTTGGTCATCTCTCCCCTCTGAGGATCTAAGTCATAATCCCACCAAGGCTCAAAATCAATCTCACCCAACTCAAGGTCTCCCCCAGTGAGGAAGGGATGCTGGTTTCAAGCTCACTACCTTCAGGGTTTCAAGTTGGTGTGTGGATCGGCACCCCAAAGTCAAAGTGTCCACCAGTAGTGAGGGAGATGCTGTCCCTGCTGCTAGAATAAGGACATAAAGGGGAGGGGTGGGAGAAGAGGTCCCCAGGGTTTGTAGTAAGCCAGCCGGACTTGTGGATTGCTAGGCTTCCTGAGACTGTCACAAGATCTGGGTCACAAGATGTTTCTGTCTCTGGCTGCATTTTGTGAATCATCAGCACTCTGGCACATGCTGAATCCAATCCTGACTTCCCAGTGTGCCTCTGCCAGGGCCTCCCTAGAGTCTTGTGTAAGATAGTTCTCTTTTACTCTGTGTGAAGGTAGGGAGCCTGAGGGTGTGGCCAGTACTAGCTAAGCCAGACTTTCCAGAAACCTCCAGGATCTTGCCCTGCCTGGAATCCCACCTCCACTACCCCAGGGAACCATTAAGTTTAGGCTAAGCTGACAGTGAACCCCTCCATCGGCTGCCCCAGGCCATCAATGCTGCCCTGCATTCCTGTGGCATGGCCTTTTCCACACACAGAACGTCTCCCTGCCAAGTACAGGCTCCAGCCAGGGAAGCGGGAGAGGACAGACAGTGGTTTGTACCACATCTGTCTCCTTATTGCAATATAACATCACACTGTTCACCCAGTCAGAATGTGAAGGCCAGATCTGGCTATCGATGGACCTGGAGGAGCAAAATGAATTCTAGATATCTGTCCCCCACCCCCAATGGTGTTCCTGAATGTCAGGGTTTTGTTGTTGTTGTTTTCTGTTTGTCTGTTTTGTAATCAGGCCTTTCTAAATATCATGGTTAAGTAAGATGAGGACAGCAGGATCGGGACTCTGTTTCATGTCTGGTGTCCTGATAAGAAGGTGGCATCATTACTTGAGAGAATAAACTTGATGTTACCATAGACTTGATGTTTAAGTCACTTGGTTGTGACAGTCTCTGAACAATATGTCTTGATGCCCATGTTCAGGCATGGACCCAGCTATTCTTTTTTTGTGTGTTTTTGTTTGTTTGGTTGGTTTTTGATACAGGATTTCTTTGTGTAAGAGTCCTGGGACTCCCTTTGTAGACCAGGACTAGGCTGGCTCAAACTCACAGAGAAATGCTTGCCTCTGCCTCCGGAGTGCTGAGACACCACCTCCTGACCCAGCTAGTCTTTTTTCTTTTTCTTTTTTTTAATGTATACAATGTTCTGTCTGCATGTATGCCTGCTGGCCAGAAGAGGACACCAGATCTCATAGATGGCTGTGAGCCACCATGTGGTTGCTGGGAATTGAACTGAGGACCTCTGGAAGAGCAGTCAGTGCTCTTAACCTCTGAGCCATCTCTCCAGCCCCAACCCAGCTATTCTTAAAGCTTGGATATACCTATGGCCCAGAACACACAGCTTCTCTTGGCTCCCAGTCCTAGCACCCAGCTGGGCTGCTAGACGTGTCTCCGCTGTGCTCTCAGCCCTCCCTCAGCTCTCAAGGCCCCCAGAGGCCTCACATTAGAAACACCCCTGAGCTTTATGCATGGCCGCTGCCAGCCCCAGGACCACAGAACCCACAGTTTCTTCTGCGCCTCCAGTGACTCTGATGCCATCCAGGCAGAAACAGTTAGGCTGCACTCCTGCACATGCCGCAAGCGGAGCAATTCCACCCCTCGAGTCTGCAGTTTTCCCCTTGCACAATGAGCACCCAATTACGATTACATGCATTGTTATCACTGCCTTAATGAGAATCTAATCTTGCCCGTCCCGCTGCACCTAACAGTTTTATTCCCCGTGCAGCCTGACAGTGCAGGAGGGTGTGGTGGCATGGCCTGATTTCTCTCCCGGCTGGGGAGGGCACTGTTAACAATCCTGGCTGTCTTGCTCGGGCTCTCACAGACAACCAGCCCAGTGCATGGCTACTCTGCTCAGCTAGAGGACAGGCATGGGGTGCCAAGCCCTCAGATCAGAACAGTAACAGACCTCTGGATGCCTGAGGGCCGCTGCTTGGCACTGGGATCCTGAATGAAGACATGAGGCTCTTGGAATGGAGCATGCTCTAACTAGTACCTTCTCCATCCCCATCCTCCAGGGCAGTGTGGGGAACACCGTAAAGGGGCTCATTTCATGTGTGGAGGCAGAATGAAAACTTTCAAACTGGCCTCACCATGCAGACTCCAACCTAGAACAGCCCATCTCGCGGATGCTGGGCATCTCACGCCACCCTTTACCCGTTTTCCTCATCTGGACTTGAATGTGTACAGGTGCTCAGAATGCCTAGCGCCAGCACATGGTGATGCTGCCAGGCTGCCCAGCACTAAGTGTGCCAGTGATCATCCTTCTGAGGGGCAGAGGTGGTGACCTTAGGCACAGGGATAAGCCCCAGCTATGGTAGGGGTGTCACAAGCAATGGCTTTGCTGATTTCTTGAGTCACTTGTCCACATAGCCCAGGCAGGACACCCTGGGGGAAGGCATGTCTATCAGAATCATGAATCATGAGTAAGGTCTGGAGTCCAGGGGCCGAAAGGGGCGTAGTCCATTGCAAGTGAGTAGGGGTGACTTTATTGTCTCTCTGCTGTCCCAGAATGAGGATGTGGTGAGGCTAAGGACCGAACACCCTGATTGGGTCACAAGCTTGGGCCTGCTTACCAGGGACTTGTTAGGCCTCCAAACCCTCAGCTCTGGCTGTGCTGGGCACACAGATCATCCAAGTGGAATCTCTCAACATTGTTCCAAAGGGCTCTCCACGGTCCTTCAGCAGCCATGTTCAGCCATGTTCAGGCTCCACATGATCTCTCACTCTGTTACCGCCTAGGCAGTGGGAGAGAGCTCAGCCCGTGATATCTGCAGATCTCAACTGGAACACGGATCCTTTCACAGAGCCGTCAGCCCCCACCCCCTTCTCATTCACACCCTAGACTTGTCTGTTGTTTGGATGTGACATGTCCCTTTAGGCTCTTGCACTGGTCCCACAGCACACTCTGAGGTAACTGTCACGCGAGGGTGACTTCACCAATGGGTTAATCCAGGGATGGAGTTCTTAGCTGAATGGCCATTATGTGGAGGGGCCTGGTTGGGAAGGAGATCAGGGCTGTGCCTTTGAAGTGTGTAACTTGACTTCTTTGGTCGCTTCCTAGCTCCATTTGCCTTCCGGTTTCCTTGAGGTTGAGTCACCCAGCCCAATCACAGGCTCCTAGTCACACGGGGTCAGAGGTCACAGAGCTCAGTCGTCCCTCTCTACTTTTCTCAGGTGAGGAAAATGTAAGTTTCTAGCTCGCTGTGGGCACGAGGATGGCCTGAGGTGGAGGAAGTGCAGAGGAAGGATGGTGGAGGAAGGAGGGCCTCTGCACACTGCCTCCAGGAGCCAGCCAGCCCTCCAGGTGTCAGAGCGGCCACCACAGTGCATGCCATGTGACCCCAACCCTGGCAGCAGGGTACCCCAGAAACCTCCACTGTTTCTCCCTCCATGCTCTCTGAGGGGAGCATTTGATGAAGCTGAAAACCTTGTAGAAATCACTTTACCCACAAGGGTTCGTACCAGGCCCTGCATCTGTCCCAACTAGTATCCTCGTCCTTCAGTGACCTTGCTGTCCCGATGGCACAACTTCCAATCCTAAACCCAGCTGCGGCCTGCCCTGGTTGCTCATTGTGGTGTCGGGGGAGGAGTTCTAGTCACAGCTGCTGATTCGCTGATTCGCCTCCCTGTTGGATGACACAAGGCCCCTTCTTACACCCTCAGTGCTGTCTGTCCTACCAGCTTCACACTGAGCCTCCTGGCCTGGAACACGTCAGACTTCCCATTTCATGTTCCGTCGACTGTCTGGTGCTGCCAGGGATCTAGTCAGGGCATTGCAACGCTAGGCAGGCATTGCACCTCCGAGTTACAGGTTTATTCTTGGGGTCCTATGTGGCGCAGGAGGCTTGGCCCATCATACATCCTCACCACCTCCTCACTGCTCTGTGCACTCACCGGCCTTCTCACCAGGGCTGTAAGTCTGTCTGCGTGCTCTCCACAGTCCTGATGTGCCTCGGAGGTGACTCCACTTCAGCGGGCCTCAGGAATCTGCTCACAGCGTGACTCTGAACTCAAGACTGGCCAGAATGCCTCCACTCAGGAACACACAGGGGCCCAGGTTGTGCTCCGAGCTGTGCAGCCAACAGCCGTGGCGTGGCGAGTACCGCAGCACGTGGACGTTGCCCACCAGCCTTGTGCTGACACCCTAGAGCTGGTGGACTGGGCCTGTTATCATCGGAGACTGAAGCATGGGAGCTAGAGCCCATAGCTGAGGTGAGTCATCTCTAGCAACGCAGACGCCAGGTGTGAGCCCTGACTTGCCCACCTAGGTGTTGTAACCTAGTGAGCCTGGTCACTCCAGTGTCTTAGACCAGAGAGACTTTCCAAGGCTAGGTCAGGTCATGCCTGTCACAGAAGAGGCTCTACCAGCTGGGTCACTTCAGCTCTGAATAACTGTGTTTTACAATGTTGGGGGTTAGACCAGAGCCTGGTGTCAGTTTATAAAGGGTTCAGGGCCTAAAGACACTTGCTGCCAACCCTGATGACCTGAGTTCAATTCCAGGGACCCCATGTGGTAGAAGGCAAGAATCACCCCACAAGATCGTCCTCTGACCTCCACATGTACACCATGGCATGCGTGTGTGCGCGCGTGTATATTTTCATGGATGTGCGCACGCCCTGGTAAACAAATATAGAAAAAGGTAAATAGCAAGTAAATAACAATTACTTACTTTTTATTGGAACATATATGTTGTGACTGTGATTTTTGTTTGTTTGTTTGTTTTAGTTTTTCAAGACAGTTTCTCTGTGTAGCCCTGACTGTCTTGGAACTTGCTCTGTAGACCAGGCTAGCCTCAAGCTCAGAGATTCACCCACCTCTGCCTCCCAATTGCTGGAACTAAAAGTGTGTACCACTACCTCCTGGCTGTGGTGACTGTGACTTTTAAACAAAGCGAAAATTCTAAACAAAGGAGACAGTTTGTTTAGACTCTAAAATATATATATTTAGAGAGAGATCATATATAGCTTTTTGAAAATAATTATTTGAAAGAGAACAAAACACAATGCAGTTTGGGAATCACAGAAGAAGCTGCCTAACCCCATCCCCTCCATCCAGAGGGGTATTTACTTCGTGGTCCCAACCACAGAATAAAAAGATGAAGTATTTGGCAAAGGGCCTGCAGAGTCAGAAGAAGCTCAGCTCGTCGTGTTGCTCTTTGTTGGTCTGGTAGGAAGACAAGGTCAGGGGCTTGTTTTCATGAGGGAGGGCTTTGAACACTCTCAAGTGCACAAATTTATCATCGCCAACATCAACCTGGAGGGAGAGAGGGGCCCAGGAGGGACAGGTGAGGTCCCAGATCCAGGCTCAGCCCAGCCTTAGAAGAGCTGAGGCAGGACAGGCAGCCAGCAACTCGGCCAGTGGTAAGGCCTGTCTCTTCCTTCAAGGCCAGGAACCCCGGAACCCCAAATTCATCCTCTCAGAACCTGTGTGTGTCTAAAGGAGGATGTTGCAGAACACTCTGCTATACTCTGAGACCATGTCCTCAGTCCTTCCCAGGTCACCTCAGTACCCACCTTGATAAAGAAGTTAATGCCAGCCACCACCTGCCGCCTGAAGGATATGGCTTTAAAGACGGAGAACTTCTGATTTTCTTTCTCTTCAAGCTGGGATTTCACCTGGATGGGGGGCGACAAGGGAACAACTCAGATTCATCGGCAGGTGCTTTCCTGCCTCTCTCAGGAGACCCCTGCCAGCCTTCAACACCAGTGTTCCTCATAACTGGGCACATGGTAAGCTGGTGGCCCCACTGATAACAGGGGAAAGGGAACATAGCTCTTCCTTTTTGTTTTGTTTTTCAAGGCAGGGTTTTTCTGTGTAGCTTTGGAGCCTGTCCTGGCACTCACTCTGTAGACCAGGCTGGCCTTGAACTCACCTCCTGGTGCTGGAATTAAAAGCATCCACCACCGCCTGGCTAGCTCTTTCTTTTCTGAGACAGGGTCTTGCTGTGTAGTTATGGCTGGCCTGAACTATGCAGACCAGGTTAGCGTCACACGATTCACCTGTCACAGCACTCTGGAGTGCTGGCGTGTGACAACACACCTGGCCAGGGTTCCCTTTTATTTGTACTCAGCTCAGGGCCAGGGGTGCACATCTGTCCAGGCTGAGTAAGAATGATATTGGACAAGGGTTGCCTGGGCCTGCCAGGGGACACACTGCCTGGCAAGTGTGTCTGTATCCATTCCTCATTTTCAGGGTCTCATGGAGCTGACTGGCCACTCTGGTCAGAGTGCAAACCTCCCAAGGGCAGTCAGCTGGGTGGACAGGACCCTGGACTCAGGAGGTGGCAGGAAAGCTGGAGGGAGGACATGTTTAACTTCTCTTCTCTTAATACCCTGAACCTCTAGTCTGTATGGAAAACCTGCTCTGCTAACGACAGGACCTGCAGCCCAGGCTCACAAATCAGGTCTTAAAGTTCACCAGCCCCTCCCAACCAGGTCCACCCTCTGGTTGCAGACTAGGAAATCTAGGCACTAACTAGCAAGTTCTGCAATTTTTGGTTTTAACTTATTTTTTTCCCCAGGGGTGTGGGATGAGGTGTGTCCTGCCACTGAGCTATGCATTCGTAGCTCTCTACTTTGAGGAGACTCCCACTGCAGCCCAGGCTGGCCCTATCGAACCTCTTGTTTAGACCTGGGTTGAAGTCAGAGGGTGCCTCATCTTCGGACAAGCTTGGTTTTACCCCTGGGCTCTAGCTCTGTGAACTGCCTTCCTAAACTCTTTGGGACAGTCCTATCCCGCCTCGGATTCCGCAGCGTGTTTCCTAAGGGGAAACACTGCAGACACGGCCCAGTCCGGTTTCTGAATCTTCCAACCAGGCATGGAGTCCCAGCCCCCAGCCATAAGTGCCACCACGCCCGAACCCTGCTGCAGGACCAAGCCAGTCTGGGCCTGCCTGTCCCTTAGGCCGCCGGGTCCCCGTGGGCCTGGCTCCTGCTGGCCTGACCTGGGCCCATCCTCACCTCGTCGGCGATCTCCTGCGTCTCGGCTGTGGCCGGCTGCGTGGCGGACGGCGCGCCACACATCATCTTGGCTGCAGAGGACCTGACGACACAAACAGAGAAGCTAAGGACAGACAGCTAGGAGCTCAGTGCGGGGACCCTAGAAAAACCAGGCTCGGCTCCGCCCCCTGGTCGCATGTCACGTGACAAGAGGCGGGGCGGGGCGCTGCACCTTCCAGCTCTCCAGTGTCGTCACCCTCGGTTCTAGGCTGTCACGAGACCGAGACTGGGCGTGGGTGGAGTGTGAGTCCTAGTGGAGACCCCACGCCCCTTCCCCGAACGGGTAAGTGGGGTTGAGATGTTGGGAGTAGTGATCGTCCCTTAATGGCGCGAAGTGACTGCCGGAGTATTTTTTTTTTTTTGATTTTTTTTTTTTTCGAGACAGTATTTCTCCCGTAGCTTTTGGTGCCTGAGTATTTCTGATTGTTCTAGGAGCATTCAAGTCCTCACACAGGATTCAGGCGTAGGGGGAGGCTCATTCTTTTCATGAAGTGGGTAGACACGAGTCCAGCCTTGGCCGTGTCGATTCCCCTTTGCCCTGTGGTCATGAAGTGGGGGGTGGGAGCCTGGGTGGGTCCCTAGCCTTCTTTCCGTGGGGTGGGCACAAAAACAGAGTTTGTGAGTCCAGATAACCCTATGAAACAAGAACCTATGGGGGGGGGGTCCACCATGATCTGGGAAGTCAATTCTTCCTGAATGAAATGGGTGTGGACATACTTAGTTTTGTTGGGCTGTAAGGGCTTGGGGATCATAGCCCCACCACTGGGCACAGAGTGGGGTAGTCCATACCCCACTCTCTCATACCCAGCATAGGCCCGGAACCATGAGGACCTCAGTATGCACTGTCAATGGTCTTGCTTGAGTGATTGTTAATCCTGAGATTCGTCAGAGAAAAACCGGTTCTACCTTTTTTGCCCAAATTAAAGCAAGCTTTTACTAAAAGATCAAATACTAACCAAGATGGAATTTGGTCAGGAGCACCACTTGGAGACAAGTCTTCCATAGGCCACAATAGCTTGCCATGAGGCAGCTGTTATTTTCAAGAACTACAACTCCCATCATTCCAGGAAGTTACCTGGTTCTTGGGTAGGTAGGGCTTACCGGGTAATTTAGGGTCTAACATGAGCTTCAGTCCCAGTTCCCTGCTGCTTGTTTTTCCATCTGCAAAACTGTCAGAATGGATTTGATGGTGCGCACCTATTTTCCCGGCCCTTGAGAGGCTAAGCAACCTAGCCTGGTGAGACCTGTCTTAAAAAACTAAAAAGAATTTGGGGCTGCAGAGGTAGCTCATCGTAAAGCGCTTGCCATGCAAGTGTGACAATCTGAATTTGATCCTCAAAACCCAGTTAAAGAGCCGCATTAGGGGCTGGAGAGATGGCTCAGCAGTTAAGAACACTGGCTGCTCTTTTAGAGTATCTTTTTTTTTTTTTTTGTTATTTGAGACAGGGTTTCTCTATAGCTTTGGAGCCTATCCTGGAACTAGCTCTTGTTTGAGGTTGGCCTCAAACTCACAGAGATCTGCCTGCCTCTGCCTCTGCCTCCTGAGTGCTGGGATTAAAGGTGTGCACCACCACTGCCCGGCAATTTAGAGGACCCTTTTCGGTTCCCAGAACCCACACTGTGGCTCACAACCAACTGTAACTTTAGTTCCAGGGGACCCAATGCCCACCTCGAGCCTCTGTAGGCACCAGGCATGCAAGTGGTGCTTAGACACACATGCAGGCTGGGATGGTGGCAATATGTCGGGCGATGGTGGCGCACGCCTTTAATCCCAGCACTCGGGAGGCAGAGGCAGGCGGATCTCTGTGAGTTCGAGACCAGCCTGGTCTACAAAGCTAGTTCCAGGACAGGGCTCCAAAGCCACAGAGAAACCCTGTCTTGAAAAACCAAAAAAAAAAATAAATAAATAAATAAAAAAATAAATAAATAAATAAAAAATAAAATAAAACCCAAACTAAGACAGCAGTTGGTTCCAGGGACTGGGGGATTGTTGTGATAGACCTGAGGATGCTTTTGTTCGAAGGAATGTAGACTTTGGGACTTTGGACTAGAAAAGCGATTGAATGCTTTAAGTGGGACTTAATGGGCCGTATCAGGGGGATCCTGGAAGACAGCGGCGCTGAGGGTGGTTTCAACTGTGGGGGCCTGGCTCTAGAGGTTTCAGAGAGGAGTCTTTGCATATGGCCTAGAGAACGTTCTGTAAAATTTTGACTAAGAATGTGACTGTTTTTGCCCTTGTCTGAAAAGTCTTCCCTAGGCTAAAGTCAAGAGTTTTGGATTAGTTGTGTTGGCAGAGGAAACCTCAAAACAGCCTGATATTGACTCTGTCCTGCGGTTATTAGCGTCCACTATTACCAAGATCTATAATGAAGCAGAGCAAACCAAGGAAGGAAAGATAGGAAATGTACAAGGAGAAACACAAATATAAATGTTATTTTTATTAAAATGTATTATACAGTTACAAATACATGTTCAAGTAGAAAAGGGGTACCAGGAAGTAGAATGGGGCTACACCTTGTATCAGTTTAGAGAAACTCCTGATATTAAATGGAAAAAAGGGAGTTGTAGATGACCTCAGGGCAAGATCCCACCCAGCTAAGCTTCTAATGTGTGGAAAGGAATTAAAGAAAAGCTTAGGGCCAGGTGTGGCAGTGCACGTCATAATCCCAGCTCTAGTTTGAGGCCAGCCTGGTCTACAAATCGAGTTTCAGAACAGTCAAACTTAGGCAATGAAGGAACTCATCAAAACAGAAAGCAGGTGAAGATGTGATTGTACAGGGGCCATGTTCCAAACCCAGCAAGCAACAGAACTTGGCGGCTTCACTTGTGTGGTTCTGGTTTTAGAGTCAAGGGTAGAAGAAAGAGGTTATGGAATTTCCCTCTACAACCAAGGAAAGCCACTGAAGCCAGGCATGTGTCATTGTCCCTGAATGGAGGCCTAGAGAGGCCATTGTGTGAAATTGTAAAGGTGAAGCTTAGATTGGTTTGGAGACTCCCAAGATATTGAAGATGCCAGAGTCATGCGATACCTGCTGAGGGAAGTTGCTAACAGGGAGTGGAGCCAGCTCACGAAAGGAGTTGGGGATCTGAAGAGCGCTTTGACATTTGACATGGAGATGCAAAGTTTGGAGTTTACCTGGCTGGTTTTTGGTTTTGCTTTGGTCCAGTGTTTTCTCACTATGCTCCCTTCAATGTTTCGGAACAATAATGTATATCCTGTGCCATTATATGTTGGAAGTATGTGATCTGCTTTTTTATTTTGATTTAACAGGGGATTACATTTAAGAGATTGCATGAATCTCAGAAGAGACTTTGAACTTTGGACTTTTAAACAAGTTTGAAACTGTTATAGACTATGGGGACTTTTGAAGTTGAACTGAATGCATTTTCCATTATGATATGGCTACAAGCCTATGGGGGCCAGGAACTGGAATATGGTGGGTTGAATAAAAATGACTCCCATAGGCCCATAGGGAGTGGCATTATTAGGAGGTTTGGCCTTGCTGGAATAGGCGAGTCACTGGGGTCAGGCTTTGAGGTCTCAGATGCTTAAGCCAGGTCTAGTGTTTCAGTTTCTTCCTGTTTCCTGAAGATCAAGATACAGAACTCTCAGCTCCTTTTCCAGCACCACGTCTGCCTACATGTTGATATGCTTCCTGCCTTGAAGATGATGGTCTAAACCCTGAAACTGTAAGCCAGCCCCTAATTAAATGTTTTCCTTTATAAGAGGTGCCGTGGTCATGGTGTCTCTTCACAGCAATAGAAACCCTAACTAAGACACAGGCAAAACACCCATATATGTAATTTTTTAAAAAATTAAGACAGGTAGGATGGCTGGCATTTATAATTCCTACAGTGGACAGAAGGAGACCAGTGAACCCCCAGGGCATGGCAGGTTAGCCAGCCTACCTTCATCAGTGAGCTAGATCTCAGGGAGAAACCTTATCTCAAAAAACAAGGTGGGAGTCTCTTGAACAATGGTACTTGAATTTCAATCCTGGTCTGCATGTGCTTGATTCCACATGTACACCCACCCACACACACATGCACACACGTGTGTGTGAGCACACATACACATACTACTACTAATAACAATAATAAAGAATTTATTGTAGGTTAAGTTCCAACCTCAGAACTCTGGGAGGAAAAGGAGGAAGACGTGTTTCACCAGTTAAGGGTCCACTGATGCGCTGCCCTGTCTTCAGTATTGAGGGAAACGATAGGAAATAGGATGCTGCAGGATAGGGGGCATGTGGGCCAATCACCGTGCTGCCTCCCATGCTGGGATTGCACTGGTTGGCAGGCAGGGAACACTCGCATGAAGTAGACAGTGGGACTTCGCTGGGAACCCTCTACGTGGACCATCTCTGAGGGGAGAGGGCTGACAAAAGGGAGGAGGAGATGGATGCATTTTATTTTGCGTGTGTGTGTGTTCGCGTGGGAACACACGGTCGAGCACACACATGTGCATGTTTGCACGTGTGTGGGTGTATGCATGTGTATGTGTGTCCCTGTGCATGTGGAGAGGCCCAAGGAGGTCCTGTATCGGATATCCTCCTCAGACTGCTGTCAGCTTACTCGATGAGGCAGGTTCTCTCAGTTGAAGCCAGAGCGCACCAACACGGCTAGTCTAGCTAGCTAGCTTGTGCTACAGCCACTTTAAATAGCCGGCTTGCTCCAAGGAACCCTAACACCAACCCATCTGTGCCTTCCCACCCTGTGGATTACGTGGGTTATAGAGAGCTGAATTCTGGCGCTCACTTTGTGTAGCGCTTTAACCTCTGAACCATCTCTCCAGCCCCTATCTGTTTTTCGTTTTGACACATGATTCCACTTGTGTCCCAGGTTGGCCTAGAAGTCAAGCTGCTCCAGGCTGGCCTTGAACTCCTCAAACTGCTCCTGCCACAGCCTCCTGGGTCCTGGGACTGCAGGCGTGGGCCAGTAAGAAGTTTTAAGAGGCCACGGCTATGCTGGGTGGTGGTGGCGCACGCCTTTAATCCCAGCACTCAGGAGGCAGAAGCAGGAGGATCTCTGTGAGTTCGCTATGCTGGGTGGTGGTGGCGCACGCCTTTAATCCCAGCACTCAGGAGGCAGAAGCAGGAGGATCTCTGTGAGTTC
>NC_022028.1:48292433-48310960 GCF_000317375.1 Microtus ochrogaster | reverse complement strand
GAGAGGAGATGTGGACCACAGAGGGGTAGTGGTAGCCTTCCTCCCTTCAGCTGCTGACTCCGATCCTGACAGGGATGGGCCACAGAATGGCCTGGTGTCCTGTGCCTTTGGGATTTCCCCAGCAGACAGACAACTCTCTGTTGGCCCTGTCTTGCAGGTGCCCACACTTTCCAGTAGGAGGTAAAAACACCTGTGGAAACAGGCCGGCTAGCCCCAGTGAAAACATGGTTGTTTATTCAGGACTCACTGTGTGAGGGAGTCAGTGTGTCATCCCTGTGGGCAGAGACGGAGGCAGGCAGGAGAGGGGAAGGTGTCATGGCTAGAACTGGCCATAAAAAAGTTGAATTCCTTGCCTATTTCACTAGGCACAACCTCTACCGGTGAGCTGTACCTTGGGCTCTTTAATTCAATTTTCATTTTGATATAGGGTCTAAGATGCCCAGGCTGGCGCTGGCCTTGAACTCATGCACCAAGTCCCCTTGGGCTTCGGATTCTCCAGCCTCAGCTTTCTGTGTAGCTGGGATTACAGGTCTTCGCTACCAAGTCTGCCCAGGAGATGACTTAGGGGTTGTCACAAGCAGGCTCTTGGCCCCACCTGTTGTCCGAGAGTTGAGCCTAGAGCTGAAAGATTGGGGCTTCTAAAACGCAGGACAAACAAGCCCACACATATGGACTTTGCTCAGTTCTGCAAGACAGGAAGTGGGTCAGCATGAGATCACAGGGAGAAGAGGCTGGTGGCGTGGACAAACACACGTCATTCTGTGGCCGACATGAGCTTTCTCCCATAGGCTGTGTCTCCAAGGCTGTCTGACAACAGAGCAGACAGGACCCGCTCCCCCAGCCTTCAGAAACCAGCATGAAAGCACAGACCTGTAATTGCAGCGCTTAAATGACTGAAGCAAGATAGAAGATGTGTGCTAGCCTAGACTATCTAAAAAAATTATCATTATGCCCGCTCCATGAGCCCCCCAGAGACCACCAGGAGTCCAAGTTCATACACAAAAGCAAAGAGCCTTTACTGCAAGCTTGGGCCGTCCGTCAGTTCCAACACAGCGATTGGATTGGCGCTCAGCTATGGCAGGGTTTAAAGGAGTAAAGGATGAGGGGGTAGGGGATTCTGGATTCAGATGGGGCTTGAACTCCCGATTGGGCCGGAGTGAGGTAACAGAAGTCTGGTCAAACAGGGATTGGTACTGGCGTTGCTATAAGGAAATTGGCAATCTATATACAGGTTAGGTAAGCTATTCTCAATGTTCTGGAGCATCTCGTACTTGTTTGTCTCAATTCTGTGTGGTCCCCTGCAGGTCCCCAGGTTTTTTCTGGTTATTGTGAGGGTGATGCCCAGACCTGTTAGCCTGCAGCCTGTCATGGCGAAATTAATGTTAAGTTGGGCCTCCTCATATCAGATCCCTGCTTAGGGAGTGTATGGTGTCTATACTGTTGGGAAATAGTTTTATGACCCCAGTTCCTACAGATGAGACTAGACTGGTTAACTTGGACCCTAGGAATCCTATCTTCCTGCCCATTGCTAGGATTGTAAACACCTGCCCTCACGCCCGGCTTCTTTTATGGGAATCCAATTTAGGTCCTCAGGCTTGCAAGGCAAGCACACTGCCCCTGAGCCATCACCTTGGCCCTCTATTTTAAATATAATTAAAGTCTATTTTAAGGAATATTTCTATGTATTACGTTTCTGTGTTGATGAACTTTTCTGTCAGAGGTTCGTGCTATATCCTGCTAAAATTCTTGCCCAGGCTTGGTCTTTTTTCTTGTTTTCCACTTGGCAGAGACAAGTGGACCCCTAGGTCAGCCAGGGCTACATAATGAAACTATGGGGGATGGAGAGAGAAGAGAAGGGAGGGGAAGGGAAGGGAGAGAGATAAAGGAATAAGAGACAGCTGTAATGGACAGGGTGAGGAGGTCTGAAGGAGACACGGGGACAGAGAGAGGACACCTTAGAGAAATCTCTCATAACTGCCACAGCAGGTGAGGAGCCTGCCCACAGCTCAAAGCCAGCTTTGCGGTAGGCAGTAGGGCTCTTTGCTCAGAGTGGCAGAGGTAAGGAAAGTCAATTGCCTACAGGTCCCTGGGGCCTCCATAGAAGGTAAAGAGCAGGGTGCAGGGGAGGCGTGGCCTGATTTCTGAGGGGAAGGGGAGGCAGCTAGACATGAACTTTAACTTTTCCAGCCTTTTCATTTACATAATAAACAAAATAAAAATAAATAAAAACAAGAGGAACAATTCCATAGAGAAGGGAGGTAGAGGGGGCACCAGGGATGGTGGGTGTCAGGACCCAGGAATTTCTTTCTTAGTGTTTTTCATAGTGGTTTTAGTCTCTCCTGAAGACCCATGATCCTGACTGTTCAGCCTTGTCTTCATCAGACCCAGGAGTGAGCGCCTAGCCACGTGGGGCGTGAGGTGATATTTCCACACACAGAAAGTGACGTGTGGCTGCAAAAGAGCTGTTGCTACACTTCCAAAGAAGACAGAACCCCATGAGAACGGCAGCAAGTCACACGTGTGTGTCCCAGCTCCTAAGCCAGAAACTGAATCAGGCTATTTTCATATGTATGTATGTATGTATGTATGTATGTATGTATGTATGTATATGAGACCTTTCAGAGTGCCTCCTAATTGACCTCACACCTCTTCTTAATAAATTTCATTCAAAAATTTGTTACCAGAAATTCTGGGGAGCCTACATACACCTCCTGATCTATACCTATGTTTATTCCTTCAATAAGTGTGGGTGTGTGGAACAGGGTTTCTCTGTGTAGCTTTGGTGCCTGTCCTGGAATTAGTTCTTGTAGACCAGGCTGGCCTTGAACTTGCATAGATATGCCTGCCTCTGCCTCTGGAGTGCTGGGATTAAAGGTGTGCGCCACACTGCCTGGTTTAAGATGTGTTACGCTGTTTATGCCGTGGAATATTTGTTTAATGATGCGAAGATGTGTTGCATTCTTTTATGTTACATTTGTTTAACTCTGTGAAGCTGTGTTCCCTTGCCTGTCTCAAACACCTGATGGTCTAATAAAGAGCTGAACAGCCACTAGCGAGGCAGGGGAAAGGACAGGCGGGGCTGGCAGGCAGAGAGGATAAACAGGAGAAATGAGGGACCAAGGAAGAGAGATCAAAGAGTGAGAAAAGAGTACAGCCACAGAGTAAGAGCGAAAGGAACATTACAGAAGCGAGGAACAGAAAAGGCCCAGAGGCAAAAGGTAGATGGGGGGGATAATAAGTTTAAAAAGCTAGAAACCAGCTAAGCGAAGGCCGGCCATTTGTAAGAAAGACTAAGACTCTGTATGATTTATTTGGGAGCTGGGTGGCGGGCCCCCCAAAAGCCAAGAGTAAAACAACCAACAACAGCAGGCCAGGCTGGTCTGGAATTCAGAGATCCATCTGCCTCTGCTGGGTGGGACTACAGCCCGGTGCCACCACGACGACCTTAAACAACTGATTGGTTTGTAGACTGTCCTCTAGTCTGCCTGCTAACTCAGTTCACCCAAACTGCTGGTCATTACCTTACCTCATGTGTAAATCCAGATGTTGTCCTCTGCTTCTGAGACTCCCGTCTGGTTACCTGGTAGAAGATAAGGACTAAGATAAGACTATCCTAGTTCTTCTGCACCCAGAGTCTTGAATTCTGCATCCATCATGCCTTGAGTCTCCTCTGCCTCTGTTTCCTATAAAACCGCCCTCTGTTTCACACACATGTGGCTGCGAATGTTAGACCCCAGATCCCCCAGCTGCGCCACCCCTCGACCCAGGCCAACCTGCCCTGCAGCTCTGGTCTCTACTTGAGGATCCAGGCCAGAGAGCTCAGGTAAGCTTGGACCTGGCTGTCCACACCTCTTCTCCTTCAGAAGATCTTTCTCTGGGTCCCTCTCCTGTAGTAGACCACACTGAAGCTGAGCAGTGAGCTGGGATCTTGGCTGACTCCCTGTTTGATAGCACCCAACCCTGGCATCTACAGGAAAATAAAGTTTCTTCCATTACCTGAAGTTTGGAGGATGTCAAGGCCTCGGAGCAGCTGCTTTCTCCATGTCCATTGTAGAACATTCCAGCAAATGTACTCTGGCAGCTGATTCTGGACAAGCCTGACGTGAATAAACACTGGTCTTTGTTCTTGAGATTTGCTCTGGTTAAAAGCAATTAATGACTAACAACCAGTGTTGTTCTTGAGATTTGAAGACTTCACAAGCATCTTGTGACCAGACCGTTAGAAGGAGGTTTGTTGTGGTGGCCTGAAGAGGCATGGGCCCCATAGACTCATGTGTTTGAATGCTTGACTCATAGGGAGTGGCTCTGTTAGGAGCTGTGGCTTTTATGGAGTAGGTGTGACCTTGTTGGAGGAAGTGTGTCATTGTGTGTGTGGGGGGGGCTTTGAGGTTTTACAAGCTCCAAGTTTTACAAGCACAGTGTCTCCTTCTGCTGCCTGTGGATCAAGATGTAGAACTCTCAGCTCCTTCTGCACCATGTCTGCCTGCACACCACCATGTTTTCTGCCTTGACGATAATAGACTAAACCTCGGAAATGAATGGCAGCCCCAATTTAACGTTTTCCTTTATAAGAGTTCCCGTGGTCATGGTGTCTCCTCATAGCAATAGAGACCCTAACTTAGACATTTGTGCTATCTGTCCCAGAGGCCAGTGGAAAGGTGCCCACTGGTCTATGATCACCTGTCTCCTAAACTGGCAAAATCAGCCTACTGGCAAGATGGACGTTTGACGTTATTGTATATTAGATGCACAGGATGGTGGGTTCATTGTGATATATTGTGAGACGTGTGAATGATGTGCTTTGCCCATTTCTCTCCTCCCCTGTCTAGAGAGCCCCCATCTCAAGGCACTTTTTGTTGTAATGGGAGCGGCGGGGTTGTGTCCCCAGCACCCCAGCCACCTGGCTAGCTTATGCCCCGAAATAACAACACACAAACTGTATTCATTTAAACACTGCTTGGCTCTTTAGCTCTAGCCCTTTTCTCGGCTAACTCTCTCACCTGGACTAGCCCATCTCTAATAATCTGCTGTAGCCCACAAGGTGGCTTACCAGGGAGCTTCTAGCCTACGTACGTCCATCCTGGGTCGGAGTTTCATCGCGTGTGCCTCAGAGAGCAGAGCTCTCGCCTCTGCCCGCAAGAGTGGAGCATCGTGTCTCTCTGAGGCATCTGCCCCCAGAGGAGAGCTGTCGAGTCTGACCTCACTTCCTCTTCCGCCCAGCATTCTGCTTTGTTTACTCCTCCCACCTTATGTTTTAACCTATCAGGGCAAGCAGCTTCTTTATTTAATTAACCAATGACCTTCCTCCATCAACTTTTGCCTGTTTTAGGATGGCAGATGACTGTGCACTTGGGTGTGCATGTGAATGGCACCGTCCACCCAGCCCCACCCAGGAGGCATGGACTCACAAATAACTTACTCCTGAAAGTAAAGAGTGCCACCCTAGAATTTTAGCACAGTAAATTCTAACTGCAGGAGCACGTGGACCTATTAAAAATCATACCAGGAAATATAGGCCAAAGGACTTATTTACATACTGACCAATATAGCGATATTTTGTTTATGATCTAACAAGTAAAGCTCGCCTGAAGAGCAGAGTGCAAAGCTAGCCACTCTAGTCAGCCAAACAGGCCAGGCAGTGGTGGCACACACCTTTAACCCCAGCAGCCATACAGGCCAGGCAGTGGTGGCACACACCTTTAACCCCAGCAGCCACTCTAGTTAGCCATAGAGGCTAGGCAGGGTGGTGCACATCCTTAATCCCAGCACTAGAGAGGGTTATAAGGTGGGATGAGACAGGAACTCACTCTCTTTCAGTCTGTAGGTTTCATAGAGATAAGAGCTCTCTAGTGGCTTGTCTGCTTTGCTTTTCTGATCTTTTCTGATCTGTGGCTAGGTTTTTATTAATCATGCTACACACCAAGGGATGAGTGTGCCTGCCTTACCTGGACCCCATGAAGAAGACACATAACATGTGATGCCTCCGCTAACTACTATATTGTATGTCTGGCCATACATTGTATGTTTTGGGGGCCGACAGGAGAGAGCGCTTGACCGTCCCATGGGCTTCAGTTTAGCTTGGTCCCTGTTGTTGATGTGTCCACCTACTCATCTATCTGGACCTGCTGTCGGTCTGTCCATTGGGTCATTCAGCTGGACTCTTCCCTGCCTTTGAATCTACAGCACCTTGTTGTTGTTGTTGTTGTTGTATTTTGAGACAGGGTTTCTCTGTAGCTATGGCTGTCCTGGAACTTGTGTTGTAGACTAGGCTGTCCTGGAACTCACAGAGATCTGCCTGCCTCTGCCTCTCGAGTGATGGGATTAAAGGTGTGCACCACCACCGCCTGGCTCCAGCACCTCATTTTCACACTTGCCCTGAGGCTGCACACTGAACACAGGCAGAGCCTCCAACAGGGTTTTATCTGAAAGCTATGTGCTCTGGGACTTTTCTTGTGTCTGTTGGCTCCCCACCCTCACTTCTGTCTCTGTTGGGACTCTCTGAGACTCCTTGAACTCTGCCCTGGGCTCCTTTAACCCTTTGTGGCCATGTCATCACAGACATGTTAAGAACTCTAATGCCTCAGCCCCATGGGCATGGCAAAGCTTTCCCCAGGTGAGCTTCTTCTAGAAGGATGATGAAACTTTCCTTCCGGGTTCATGTGCGAGTGATTGACTAGTGTACAAAGCCTTCGATATTTATGGTCTGAGACTGCTCACCTACAGAGGCCATCTATGGAGATGAGTTACCTCCCCTCCCTGTGCTGGACACAATAAACAAGCTGAGGTTCCTGGTCACAATGGTAGTAGGTGTCTCCATCAGAGTGCTCTTACCTCATCCGACTCCACCCTTCTGTACGTGTGTCTGTGTGTCCATCCTTTCTTTATTCCTTCACCACCCTTAGCCAGAGTTTCAGGACCCAAGCCAAGAATGACTTGGCATATGCATATATGTATAGGTAGATATATTTACTGTGTGATGCGTAGTGCGCCATCCGGCCGTTAATATTAAGAATTTAAGATAGCTTGCCTGAATCTGCCAGGAAGGAAAATGGGATGCCTCTGAAAGTTGCTGCTGATGTGGTTTATCGGTTCAATAAATGCTGACACTGTGGAAAGTACAGACTTGTCTATGTTCCTGTCATAGTGCTTAGACATGCTTAGACATGCCCTCTCCCCCTGCGGTTGCTCCACTTCCTCTTCAGATAACGCTGGACGTCCGTTCCTCTGTCTTCCCAAGCATTTAACTTTCCAAATAAAGCGACCTTCCTTGTCTGTTACTTTGATCCCGGGCTTAGCTGACCTATGGTGTGGCAACCAACTGGGAATCTTTTTTTTTTTTTTTTTTTTTTTTTTTTGGTTTTTTGAGACAGGGTTTCTCTGTGGCTTTGGAGCCTGTCCTGGAACTAGCTCTGTAGACCAGGCTGGTCTCGAACTCACAGAGATCCGCTTGCCTCTGCCTCTGCCTCCCGAGTGCTGGGATTAAAGGCGTGCGCCACCATCGCCCGGCTATAATCTTTTTTTTTTTTTTTTTTTTTTTGGTTTTTTGAGACAGGGTTTCTCTGTGGCTTTGGAGCCTGTCCTGGAACTAGCTCTGTAGACCAGGCTGGTCTCGAACTCACAGAGATCCGCTTGCCTCTGCCTCTGCCTCCCGAGTGCTGGGATTAAAGGCGTGCGCCACCATCGCCCGGCTCCAATTGTGAATCTTAAGGTAACACTAAGTCCAAATTTCCGCTAGTCTCGTGAATCTCCCCAGCAAGTCCTCAGACTTGTGATGGTCTTGTGAAACTCTAGGGTACACCAAAGAAATCTGCAATCGTTTTGTATTCTAATCTGACATATCAGACGGGCTACATGGAGGCGTTTGTAATTGTGTCCCAAATGTCTGTCATCACAACTCCCTAACCAAGGCACACTCAAGTTTTGCACACTCTCTCTGCCCTCTCTAGTGTATGTATTTGCCTGGCCAGTGTAAGGATAGTGTTCTGCACCTTATCCTAAAACCTGAGTTATGATCGCTTTCTTGCTTTTCTCTCTGTCAAGGAAAGCGGATGGTCTCCAACAGGCTTGGCGGAGTGGATTTCCCTGGGAACCCGGATTTATCTGGACTCTGGGTAAGGCCCACAGTTCTCAGTGGTGAAGGGAGAGGATGCTCAGCGAGGGGCGGCTCCATGCAGCCCTCCAGGGATGGGCGTTGTAGTTATGGACAGGTAGTGCCAAATCAAGACCTTCTTGTAATGCAGCATCGCTGCTGTGCGCTGTACGTGCTTTTCCATAAAGAGGTGGGAGAGCCCAAGACAATGCTCTGACCCTTCCAAGAATTAGTTGCCCCAACCAGACGCCAGGTTTTTATCTTCACTGCAGGCGGCAGTTGCGCCTCCAGGCCACTGAGGGGGCAGCAGCGTGCGTCGGCATCGTCCGGGACATTTGACGTTTAGCTGTGCTGTGTCGCCGCAGTGTGACGTTAGCCGTGGTGTCGTGCAGACGCGTGCAGACGTGACGCATCACTCGGCGGCGTTGGAAGCGCTGAGTGCGTTATCTTAGGGTCCTCATCATGGTTCCTGGGTTGCCGCTCCCCCCGGAGGTCCAGCTGGCGCAGCGCCTGGCCGGCAATGAGCAGGTGATGCGGGACCGCGCGTTGCGGAAGCTACGGAAGTACATCATGACCAGGTCGCAGCGGGCCACAGGTACGCGGGCGAGCAAGCTCGGAACCTCCGCTGCGTAGGCCCCGCGGGGCCTGGTGCGTAGGCAGTTCTGGCCCAGGCCGTCCGCGTCGGGCTGCATCCGTAGCTCGCTTGTGCTCTGCTGCCCTTACCAGTGTGTTCTGTGTACCTAACGGAGTAGCCTTGAGTTTACCAGAACACGCCTTTTGCTGAGTGGTTTCTATGCTTACGGTCCTCGAAGGGCAACCCCTCCCAGCAGCTTCAGCTTCTTTTGGATATCCCTTCACTGATGCAAATTCTAGATTACTTGAACAGTGATTTGGCCGAGGTCACAGCCCTAGGCTTTAGGACACAGGGTAGTTTTCCACACTGCAGCCAGAGAACCGCAAGCCTCACTGAAAGATGGTTATGTCCTTTGCTAGTAACTTTCACTGTTTAATCTCCGAGATGTAACAGAAAGGCTACAACTCCTTGGTCTAACACTGGCTTAATTATCACTCCGTTCTCTGTGGGCCACCATCCTGTCCAGAATGTGTGGCGGTTCTGAGTTTTTACCCTGTGGGACTGATACCTGTCTTTTAGCTGGTGCGGAAGCTACAGGGGGAGTTCCCCTAGTCACAGGTACTGCAGCTCTGTTGGAGAATGTTTTGGGGAGGGGCTGGCTGCCCAGTTCCTGCACAATGATAAGGTTCTGGAGTAGCTTAGGCAGTCATGCTTCCTTCCAGCTCAGAAAAGCAGGTTCCAGGGTCTTCTGAACCCACTGACTATTGACTGCTCTTGTGATTCAGGGGCTTTCAATACAGAGGAGATGTTGAAGATATGGAAAGGGCTGTTTTACTGCCTGTGGATGCAGGACAAGCCGCTCCTGCAGGTGAGTGCCTGGGAAGGTACTAGACAGGAGTGGATGGCAGGCTGATGGACATGTCTTTGTCCTCCCTGTAACATAGCCAGAGACTTGGGTAGCGTCACTCAGCTATATCCCTTGTTGTATGTGGCTGGCAGAACTGGGGCCTGTGTTGGAAGGTCCCTGCACTTGGGAAGGACGGGAGTGGTTGGCTGACAGAGCATCTTAGTGATGTGGTGGCAAACAGTGTAGGCCAGGGTGGGCTGACGTTGGAAACCCAGTACTGATATAATGGAAGTAAGGGCCGAATCCAGGTCTCCTGGGAGGCCATTTCTTCTGCAGGCCTTTTAGACCAGCGGTTCTCAGCTCCTGAATTGTTTACCAGTTGGAGGGGCCTTACATGCAGTTTCCTGACCCATATTCTTGTGCCTGCTAAAACAACCGTCTCTTTAGGGGGATGTGCTGGGATCTTAGCCAGTATGCTGGGTCATGCTTGACAGTGAGAGACAGAAAGATAGAGAATGATTGTTGTGTCTACTTGGCCCCATTTCCTGCTAGGAAGACAGCTGTGTCTCAAGGCTCCTTTCCATCTTGCCATGCTGTCTGGGGCTGTCACCCTCATTTGCCTTAGGAGGCCAGCATTGTTTATAGGGAGAGTCTTGATGGCTTCCACAGAGTAGGCCTTTTGCAGCTTGGAGGCCCCTGGATGGAGGCCAGCTGGCAGCTGGTTCTTCGTGTGGAGCGAGTGGGCATTGGTCGTGTTTGCTGCCGGAGCACAGTGCTTCAGGGCTGACACTGCGCTTCATTTCCCCTCACAGGAAGAACTAGGAAGGACCATTGCCCAGCTCGTCCATGCTTTTCAGACCACAGAGGCACGTGAGTACAGCCCTGAAGCCAGGCCTGTTCCTGTCAACACCAGAGTCGCTACCGATGTAGCAGCGTGTTCTCAGACCTCAAGCTACAGGGAGGTGGCTGTGTGGAACACCACCCAGTGCTCAGCCTGTACTCACCAAACAGACAGGGCTCAGGAGTGAAAGGCAAACATACAGAGAAAAGCTCAGTGTCATGATACCATCATGTTTAGGTGGTTTCCACCTGATAGCTACGACAGCCATTGTATTCATTCATTCATTATGTTATCTGCATTGGTATTTTGCCTGCACACGTGTCTGTGTAAAGGTGTTAGATCTTGGAGTTACAGACAGTTGTGAGCTGCCATGTGGGTGCTGGGAATTGAACATAGGTCCTCTGGGAGAGCAGCCAGTGCTCTTAGCTGCTGAGCCAGTGGTTCTCACCCTTCCTAATGCTGCGACCCTTTAATTCATTTCCTCGTGTTGTGCTGACCCCGACCGTAAAATTATTTTCATTCCTACTTCATAACTGTAATTTTGCTACTGTTATAATTTGAAATGTAAATATCTGTGTTTTCTGATGGTCTTAGACTACCCCTGTGAAAGGGTCATTCAACCCAAGGGGTCCCGACCCATAGGTTGAGAACCACAGTCTTAGAGTATTTCCTAGCTCTTCTGCTTTTCATCCACATCCCATACCCTGCTTGCTTTTGAAAATCCTGAGGTCCAGACCCTGGCTCTGGCCAGCCCAGCCCTGGGGCATAGCCTGGCTCGGGGCTCTGTGCTGCTTTGAGGGCCGTCCTGACAGAGAAGCTGGATGCTGTGTTCATGTCCTCAGCGAGCTGGGCTTTAGTTGTAGTAGACTGAAGTTGGCAGAGTGAGGGAGTATATGCGCATTTTCTGAGTTGGGAGATCCCTCCTCCCATCTCTCTTTTGGAGACAGGTTCTTACTGTGGAATTCAGGCTGACCTTGAACTTGGGATCCTCCATCGTGGATGTGTGTGTCATGGATATCTCTTTAATTGCATGTAAAAGATAGAGTGGATCTGAGCTCCCTACTCTGCTCTCTGAGAACTGGCAGGAGAGTTCTTTGCTGAGCACAAAGCTGACCACTTGGTGACACTTCATGATCTAGTCACCAGACCACTGGGACCGAGTTGTCTTCCTTGTGTTCAAGTACCAAGAGTTCCCAGGGCTAGTTACTCCTTGTCCTGCAGATGGCGTCTTCCTCTGGTTGGGTGAGATCCCACCTCAGGACCTACTTTAGTGCCCCAGCACAGTCCCCCTGTTTACTCTGGTTGTGTTTTACAGTACCAAGGGTTTAGACATGGGGTACAGTTTAGAATCTGTGTCCTATATCTGACCCATCTGTTACCTGCAGGACTAAAGGATCTAGCTGGGTCAGCGCCAGGCCTCTACCTATAGTTCTGCTTCGGTGACGTTTTGCTGAAAGTCTAGCGTGGGTGTCTGGAGGTCCTCAGTGCAAGCCTCGGCAGGGACATAGAGGCCTGGGAAGGATGTTTGCAGCAGTAGTCACTCCTTTTCCCAGTCCCCTGCTTCCTTGTGCATTTGTTCAGATCACAGAGTGACAGCTTGATTTGAACCGTATTGTGTGTTTTCTCTGTGGAGCCTGGAAACTCCTGTTTCTGAGCCTGTAAGAGAATACACAGGCAGGGAGTTCCAGGGCTGCCCGCGAGGGACTTCCTCATGGCTCTGGTGATGCGTGTGTGCTCTCTCCCTCTAGAGCACCTGTTCCTGCGGGCGTTCTGGCAGACCATGATCCGAGAGTGGGTGGGCATCGATCTACTGCGCCTGGACAAGTTCTACTTGGTGAGACACAAAGCAGGTGACCCATGAGCCCTGCGTCAGCAAGGGCTGGTTTAGAATGCACAGCTGCAGTGCTGCTATTGCTTGAAGTGTCCCCATCTTGAGGGTCAGTAGGAGTTCAGAGAAGGAACCTTGCAGCTTTCCTAAAGGAGCCAGCCATTGTGATTTCCAGTAAACCCTGGCCCCAGAACATGGCAGGAAGGGGACTGAGTCCCCCTGCAGTGAAGATCCCTTCTAGCTGAGGGCTTGGCTCCTGGTTTGTTTGTTTGTTTTCCTTCTTCTGTGTTGTGCTCCTCTTGTCCAGTGAGTTGCATAGAAATAGAGACCCGAGTTCTGTGGGCTTGCCTTGTGCTGTGCTTCCCATGCCCTGGTGGATTCACAGACTTGTTCTTCCCCGTAGTGCTGGAGCCTGCCCTCAGAAACAGATTGAAGATGGGCTGTGTGTGCTGTGGGACTGTGGCTACATGTGGGGGTCTAACACCTCCCGTAGCAGGGAGTGGGTCTGTGGGGAAGGTCCTTTGTGAAGTGGCTATGCTGAGATGTAATCTGCTAGGCTGCTATTGCTGGGTCTCTGGTGTGGTAAATGCTGTTGCTTTCCAAGACCCATTTAAAGATTCTTTTAAAGTGCAGTGTGTGTGTGTGTGTGTGTGTGTGTGTGTGTGTGTGTGTGTGTGTGTGTTTCCTGTATGTATGTGTACCATATGCATGCCTGGTGCCCTAAGAGATCAAAGAAGGCATCAGATCCTCTGAAACCATGAATGGTTGTGTGCCACCCTATAGGTGCTGAGAATTGAGGCAGGGTCCTCTGTAAGAGCAACAAGTGCTGTTAACCATAGAGCCATCTTTCCAGCCCCCAAGGTCCATTTCATCTTTGTACCATGTGTGACCAAGTCTTGCTTCGTGACTTTCTCAGTGTTAGTGTAGGTAGGCATAAGAGTCAGGCCTGCAGTGTCCCCAGTGTCCTGGTGTGCTCTGTGCACCAAGGCTCTTAGGTCCCATTTCTCATCCATTGTCTTTACTGTGGCTTGGATCCAGCGTGGACATATGATAAGATCTAAAGGCAGGAAAACTGCAGGAAACATTGAGCCTTGTCAAGGGATAGTGGGGCACCATGGGAAGACACTGAGCCTCGGTTAATGCTGCAGTGGTTCAGAGCAGGGTGTGCCTGTGTCTTGCTCTCTGCTGGGGAAAGGAGGGCTTGGGAGAGCTTGCAGGGTGTTAGGCCCAGCTTGGCTTTGTGGTGACTCCTGCTGTAGGAGGAGCCCAGTGTGTGTCCTGACCATTCTGCTCGGCTCTAGTTTGTGTTTCCCTCTCCCTCAGGTCAGCCTGGCTTCCTGGTGCCCATGAAGCCCAGGGTCCAGAGGCCATAGTGTCATGTCCCCATATCTACCCTGTCTGCGGCACTCCACCCTGGCATGCATCTTGGGGCAGGGGCTTCTGGGACATGGGCAAACTGGGTGGCCTATTAACTGTCCTCTCAGTAACATGAATCTCTTTTGTGTCCAAGCTCATGAGGCTGGTCCTGCGTGAGTCACTGATGACCGTGAGAACCCGCAGATGGGAAGAAAGGTGGGTCCACACTGAGAGTCAGATCTCACAGGCGGGTTGGCGAGAGGACCTGTAGCCTCTGGCTCATCTCAGGATTCCTGAGTTTCTCTTGTGATTCTTTGTTGTAGGGAGGTGGTGGCCTTTGTGTTTCTTGGTGCCACAGTGGTGCTAAATTAAGTGGCTTTTGTGAAGTAATAAAATGGTTCAGATGATGCTGTCTTCTCTGAACTGTGCTATCCCAGTTATGTTACAGCTGGGCAGATTATGTGTGCTGGTCATACACACATGCAGCTTTGGAGTCTGTCCTAGAACTCGCTCTGTAAACCAGGCTGGCCTTGAACTCACAGAGATCCCGAGTGCTGGGATTAAAGTCCTGTGCGGCCACCACCTGGCACCTACGCAGTTACTTTTTAACCCCTATTAAGTACTTTAGGATCTGTGGCTCTTAGTCATTCCAGGGCTCAGTTGGGGATACAGTAACTTACACAGAATTCATTTTGTTTTAGTTAATGTTCTCTGATTTACTGTTGTGACTTCCTCATGGTAACAGTGCTGTTTTTGGAGAGCATCCTGAAGGGCCCTGGTCCCTACCTGGTCTGTGTGGAGCCCATGCTGTGTGTTTGGTGTGGCACAGTCTGGCTCAGGTGTTTCTAGTGTTTTCCACATGTGGTAATGCCATCTGGAGCTTGCCTGTCTCTGGTCTCTTGTTGGGTTTTGTGCCTCATTTTGCTATTGGGCTCTTCTGCCCCTGAGCCTAGTAAAGTATTGCTTTTCCTTTCTGTGGTCAGTGACCGTTCAATGGAGCCATCCAGGCAGCCCTTAAACAGCATGTGCCACAGTTCTGGGCTGTCAGGGAGTCTACACTGTCAGCAGCCCAGGAGTTTTGTATGCACCCAGGCTGCTGAAGACTGCTCAGTCTCTGGTACTAGTCCAGGGCTCTGAGACAGTCTTTCCCAGTGGTCCACATCTTTCCCAGTGCTGCGGCCCTTTAATGCAGTCCCTCATGCTTTGGTGACCCCTAACCATAAGATTATTTTCATTGCTACTTCATAGCTGTAATTCTGCTACTGTTATGACTCGTAATGTAAATCTCTGTGCTTTTTGATGGTCTTAGGTGACCCTTGCCGAGGTGGGTCATGACCCACATGTTAAGAACCACTGGTCTAACCTGTGTGCGAGATGCACAAATCCCTCATGTTGCCAACCAGCTGGCCAGATGACAGGGCCTGGGAAGCCAGTGGATGGCCTGTAGGCCTAGCCCTTTTGGCACACCTTCCTCTTGGCCTCTGGTCTTTTCTGACCTGGCACATTTTCCCAAGTAGAGAGGAGCAGCCCACAGAGCGTCTGAGTGGCCGGATTCCCACTTTTGTCTTGAAGATAGGACAGGCCTGTGTATGTTCCCATGTGGTATGGCCAAGAGAAACTTGTTTTGTCCTGTGTTCTGGTGCTAGCTGTGGCCACACAGACCTGGGCAGCAGGGCTCCTTTGTACTGCTCGGACCCAGACCTACTGGTCTTTGTCTATGTGTGTGAGAGGTCAGTTGTGCCTGTGGATGGCTGCTCCTCCAGAACCTGTGTGGAGGGAGCAGGGACACTGCTGACCTGTGGCCGACTCCATGGCTATCACTGTTTTTTCCTCTCTCCTCAGAAAAATTGAGCAGCTGCTGGAGTTGCTCACCACCGAGGTACTGCACCCTGACAGCCAGGCCCCCAATGGGGTGAAGAGCCACTTCCTTGAGATCTTCCTGGAGGAGCTGACCAAAGTGGGCGCTGCAGAGGTAAAGTGGGCTCTGGTGAGGTCTGTGGAGTGGGGTGCATGTCCCAGCACAGAATACAACTTCCTTCTCTCGGTTTTTCCATAGCTCACCGCAGACCAGAATCTGCAGTTCATTGACCCCTTCTGCCAGATAGCAGCCCACACGAAGGAGTGAGTGGTGGGCGCTCCTGGGGTCTGGCCTTCCTCACTCTTTCCCTCTCGAGCCCCAGTGGCCTTCGACTCTCCATGCTGTGAGAGTTGGCCTGGTGTCTGAGAGCCCGACCCAATGGGCTCTCTGGCATCTCCTCACCTCAGCTCCCTAGTTCTGCATAAGATCACTCGGTGCATCCTCGAGGCGATTGTGGAACAGGCTCCCTTGGCCATTGAAGACCTAATGAATGAAGTGGACACACAGAGTGAGGAGGGCGAAGCGTCAGATGGTGGTGAGGAGTCAGATGGTGGTGAGGAGTCAGATGGTGGTGAGGAGGAGTCCTCAGAGGATGAGCAAGAGCTGCAAGACACACCACCCAAGAGGCTACATGCAGGTGAGGAGCCCAGCCTGTCCTAGGCTGAGCCCAGGACTCTTGCTGGATTGTTCTGTCTCCTGACTGTCCTCTCCAGAGTTTATTGTAGGATGGCACACACACCCCCCTCTCCCTCCCTCCCTCCCGCCCTCTCTTTCCTTTCCTCCAAGATAGGATTTTTCTGTGTAACAGCCCTAGCTGTCCTGGAACTAGCTTTTGTGGACCAGGCTAGCCTTGAACTCACAAAATCCACCTTCCTCTGCCTCCTGAGTGCTGGGATTAAAGGCGTGCACCACCACCACCTAGCCATGTTTGCTTTCTTAAGCCTGTTTTAGCACTTGACTCCCAGCTACCATCTCAGGTCCTAGAGTGCTCCCCTCTAGGCTATAATGTTCCCTGGGTCCTGCATGGCACCCTGACCTCCCTGTTCACCAGGCAGCATCTGTCCTGGTTTTGTTTCTGGTTTTGGTGGTGGCAGGGCTGGATCTCGGGGCCTTATGCACGAGGCAGCTATCCTAGCATTGAGTCATGCCCAGGCTTCTTGCCGCTCTCCCCTGGGATTCTCTGCTGTCCCTGCCCTCCTGGCAGTCTGTGTCTATGTCTCAGCAAGGGACAAGTGAGTGCATTGCACGTTCTGCTTGTGAATGGCCCCTGAAGGGCTTTGGGTCTGGGCCAGGCTTCTGTTAGCAGTGGGTCTGGCCCGGCTTCCTTTGTCTTGATGCTGTGGTCGTGGACTCTCAGGGAAGGGGTTCTCTGCATCGCTGGTGTCCTCTTTCAGCTTCAGTGTCAGTGCCTGGCCATTCTGCGTGTCTTCCCTGTCTTTCTCGGTAGCCCGGTCATCCTAAGTTTCCTGGCGAGTCCCATTGGTGCCTGCTTGTGGCTCAGCAGCCACTCTGTACAGCAGACTGTCCTGCAACTATTGTCCTTGCCAAAGTCCCCCAGCACCATTGTCCAGAAGTCCCTCACCTAAAGGTGATGCTGAGTGGTCTGTGGGAGTGTGTACCTATAATCTCAGCACTTGAGAGGCTGAGGCAGGAGAATTGCCCAAGTTGAAGGCCAGCTGGGCTATAAGGGAGTGCCAGGCCAGCAGGCCCTGTCTTAACTTTGTTTCCTACCAAAGGCAGTGCTGTCAAAGTTCTCAGTGTCCTGAGCTGAGCTAAGCTTGGCTCCAGTGTCCCTGGTCTGCCCTACTGCTGGGACACCTGAATCTGCCTTTCCGCCCAAGGTGCCTGCTGAGCACGCCTTTCCTCATCTCTGCACTTCCTGGACACCAGCTGCTTGTGCTCTCTCCAGCCTGTTCCAGGGCATGACCAAGAGGGTCCTTCGTGCCTTGGTGCTGGTATTGGGGCACCCTGCACCAGGCACGGTACCTTGAGTTCAGTCTCCATTTTGTTTTTAGGCCCCGTACATAGGGCTGACCCTAAGGAGCATGTGTGGGATGACGAGGAAAACACTGGCCCTGTCCTCCAGGTAGGCAGCCATGGCGGGCCTCACTGCCCAGAGGTGGATGGATGGGTAGCCTTCATGGAGGGTGGCTTTGGGGAAACGGTGGGTGATGGGCAACTGGGCAGCTCTTGGTAGGTGCTGAGAGGTTGACGCAAGGTCTTGCTGCATCCCATATCCTTCCTTTTGCTTTGAGTAGGTGGGCTGCACTCCAGGTCTGACCCTGTCATTGGGGTGCTGGCTTTGAACAGGGTGATAACAGGCTTAGTGGTTTGCATTTGGGTTATAGCTCTGAGTTAGCTCAGGAAGTGGGGTCAGGGGGATTGGAAAGGTCAGATGTCAGTAGGCTTTAATACTGACGACCCATCACGTGAGTAAGTTTGGAGTAGTTTGGGTTAAATAAAATGTGTTGGGCTATTTCCACTGATTTTTTTTTTCCTGTCAGCTGTATCTTAATCCCTGCACTCCAGAGGTGGGCTCCAGACCAGCCACTTAGTAAGACCCTGTCTGCTGTGGCGAGTAGGGAGTTTAGAGAGGACTTGGTCCCTGCACTCCAAAGGTGGGCTCCAGGCCAACCACTTAGTAAGACCCTGTCTCAGAAAGATGATGAAATAAAGCGAAGAGCAGGCTGCCTTCTGAATCTGAGGCTGCTTTGACTGTGCGGCCCTGGAACAGGGTGGTGTAGTCTGCAGGCCTTGCTGGAAGAGCGCTGAGTGTGTTGGGTCTGTTCTTGTGCTGAGCAGAGAATGTCTGCTTTGACTGAGTCTCCTTGGCCCAGGGAGGCGGGGTATATGGACACTGACCATTGTTTTTCTTGCATCTTTTGAGACAGTTTGACTACGAGGCCATTGCTAACAGACTGTTCATGCTTGCCAGTAGACAGAGCACCCCATCTCAGAACAGGAAGCGCCTCTACAGAGTGATCCAGAAGTGAGTCAGGAGGCCTGGTCTCTCCCCTGCTGTTGTCCTTAGTGATGGTCAGCTGTGTCCTTACCACCCGGCCCCACCCCCACTGTCTTTGCTGTGCGTTGTCTTGTGAGATGGTCCCCCATGAGGACTGCAGGCAGTACTGATA
>NC_022028.1:48289426-48292114 GCF_000317375.1 Microtus ochrogaster | reverse complement strand
GGGATCGACTCAGAGGCTGCCCAGCACTCAGTCCTCCTCTGCTTGCTGAGTGCTGCTCAGACTTCATTGCCATTCCTGGCCTCTGAGGCCTTGCAGCCTTTAACTCTCCTCTTCTGTCTTGCTTCAGCCTCTCTTCATTCACCAGAATGTGCCTTGATGCTTCCTGCAGGTCTGAGCTCATGTCCAGTGTTTCTAGATGAAGTTCACACTGGAGAGTGTGTGTATTTTGTGATGGATAGGCTTTTACCAGTGTCCAGGAACGTCAGTCACCACTACGCAGCATAAGCCTGTTTGAGGAATAGATCTTGGCACTGTACATGTGGCTTGCCTTTCTGGATCTTCCTGGTTCCCAGCTGGGTCCGTGTGGACCTGTAATGTGGATCTCCGCAGCTTGGTCATCGCTGAACACACTGAGTCTAGTGTGACAGCAGACCTTGCAGAGGGGAGGTGATCCATGCCCTCAATCCCCCACTGTCACCCTGGTTCGTTCTCAGGCACTTTCCCAGATGATGATGTCCCTGAAAAAGCCTATAAGAAACTGCTGGAAGGGAGGCGGGAACGGAAGAAGAGAAAGAATCGTTTGTCCACGCTGCAGCCCCAGAACGAGCAAGGTAGGACCCTGGGTGGCAGTTAACATATGGATTGCCTCACCCCCTCTTCTCCCCTTCCCATCATGCACAGATGCTTGCAGTGCACCTGGCCTGGGGACCCTGGCACTCTTCCCCTTTTTAACCAGAAGCCCTGCAGTCTGTGGGGAATACCCTCAAACTGTGGTGCCTGTGCTCTGCCTGGGCTACCTCTCTCTGACCTTCCTGCAGCCTTTGAGCTGAGCCTCACCTGTCCTGTATCCTTCACTGGTCCTCACCTTCGCCACCCATGTCACTGTTGGTGTCCGTCCCCCCTTCCGGGTGTGTATGTGCTGGCTGTGACTCTTGTATTGACTGCCCAGGACCTGTGGTACAGGAGTCAGGTGAGTGAAACACACCGTGTTGTCCCAGCTGCTTGTTCTGCAGGAGGAAGCGAGGCAGAAGCCTCAACTTCAGACATGAGCCCAGGGATGAAGAGGAGCAGGAGGGAGGATGAGAAGACTGGCCAAAGAGAGCCTCCTGGGAAGAGGAAGAAGCCTGGTGCTAGAGCAAAGGGGGCTGGTGTCCAGCAGCCAGCGAGGAAGAGGAAACAGCCCTTGCAGAGTGAGAAGTGAGGTCATAGCCTAAGACGGCCATCATCCTTGTTGGCCCCTGGTTGTTGGGACAGGATACCTGGGCATGCCCCTGTAGCCTCTGAGTGCCGTTTAGTGCTGGAATGCGCCTGCCTCAGAGCCATTGCTTACATACCAGAAACTCACTCCTAAGACTCATAGTTTCCCCTGTACTGTGTGCACACCTAATCCTAGCCAGAGGCCGGGGCGTCTAGAGTTTGAGTCCAGCCTGGGTCCCAGAGGCCTCTCTCCCCCAAAATAAGAAAAACGAAACCAGCTAACTCCATCTGTGTGGGTACTGTCACCTCTGCCCTGGGCTGCCCACAAATAAACTATGGTCCTCAAAGCACACGGCTGCTTCTGCTCTTTGTGTGGACATCTGTGTGGGGTGGTAGGTGCCACTTCCTGGGCGGTGTGTATGTTTTTATCTACTTTGGTGTTTACATGTATCTGAGAACCCTTTAGAAGAGCCCTCCAGGCAGCTGTGGGTTGGGGCTCTGCGCTCCTGCCTTATGAACTTGGCACTGTTGAGGGTTTTCAGGAGGGTCCTGTGACTGAGGTGACAGGGCCATGGCAGAGAGGCCTGCTTGCTGCCATCACCCCTCTCTGGGACGTTGTAGTATGTCTGTGGCCACAGCATGTATTGAGACCCCAGCAGGGGGCCTGGGCACAACTCACCTGGGTTCTCATTCCTCAGAGAAGAGTAGACTCAGGCCTGCTGCTGTGGGCTTGTCCTTCCCTAGGGGTCCACCACTGGGGCAGCCAGGGCTCCAGGGTCCAGGTGAGGGGTCCTGGGAAGGACAGTACCAAAGCCACCTGTCTGCTCCTAGAGCTTGTGGTGACTTCAGCACCTTACAGATTAAGCTGGAGTCAGCATTAGGCAGTGTGACTTATCATTCTAAGGGAGGAGCTGCCATGCTTAGCGTGTTCCCTGGATATGGTGGTGACACTCTGAAGTGTGGTTTCTTTGGTGCCAAAGTTAGTGCTTAGTAGTAGGGTCCCTGGTGTTGAGTGAGGCCCAGGGGAAGGCCTGCAGCCGGCACCACCAGTGAAGCCCTCTGTGCCTGCGCTTTTCCTCTGCTAACTACCTAACTTCAGACCTGAGTCATCGAGTCCCCTGCTGTTGACTGTGGCTCTTTATTGATGGAGGTCAGATAGTTTCACACACACCTGAGGATGGCGGCGGCTGCAAAAGTGGTCGTCTTCAGTTCCCTGTGTGAATGGCTTTGAGAGCAGTCACAGTCCATGTACCCACTCTGTCTCATTCATTCAGAAGTGGGCAACCAACCCAGTGAGCACATCAGTTATGCCTGGTGTGCCTTGGCTAGCAGCCCTCCCTGTGCTGGCAGCCTCGCTTGGATCCGTGTCACATCTGCCAGCTCCCCTTTCTACACATGTGTACGGGGACTGTGCAGTACATGTCTGCCAGCTCCCCTCTCTGCACGTGTGTACGGGGACTGCAGTGCATGTCTGCCAGCTCCCCTCTCTGC
>NC_022028.1:48283163-48289196 GCF_000317375.1 Microtus ochrogaster | reverse complement strand
TACATGTCTGCCAGCTCCCCTCTCTGCACGTGTGTACGGGGACTGTGCAGTACATGTCTTTGCATCTGGTGGCTTTCACTTGGGTGTTCTCAGGGCTCACGTCTGTAGCATCTGCTCAAGTTTCCTGGTGTAGAGCATGGATACTTGGGGTGTCTGCACTGGGCTGTGAGGGAGTCATGCTGCTCCGATGTGCACGGTTCATTGTATACACGTGTCTTCACTGCTCTGGGGGAGACCCCCAGGAGTGGGGTTGTCAGGGCAGTTGTTTGAAGAACCGCCAGGCTTCTGTAGCAGCTTAGGGATGACAGGCCCTGTGCCCTGTGAGACCCTGTGTGACCCTGTGTGTGTGCAATTCTGTGACCTGGGGCAACTTGAAGGAAGGCTGTCAGTCCTGGGATGTTGGAGTGGACTGGGGGACCCAGCAGTACCCTTTGTTCAGTGTTGGGAACCTGCTGTGCCCTCTTGGGATGGCGGCTCGTGTGGAGGCTCACGTGTTCTACCCTGTCCTTTCTGGCCAGGCCAGTTGGTCTCAGGGTGATGTAGCAGTAGATTTGGCTCAGCCTCCGAGTGTGTGACTTCAGCCAGAAAACAGGTCCCTCCCCAAGCCCATATACAGATGAACACATAGAGGAGAGAGAGTTTCTTGGTACTGATGGGGTGGGTTCCAGGACCCCACAAACACTAGGCTCCATCAACATTAAAGCCCCTCTTCAAATTGACAAAATGACAAGGACGCCACGCACCACACACACAGGAGAAGACTCTGTGTTATTAAGAGCCTACTGGCTGGCTGGTGGTGGCACACACCTTTGATCCTAGCACTTGGGAGGCAGAGGCAGGCGGATCTCAGTGTGGTCAAGGTCAGCCTGGTCTATAAAGTAAATTCCAGGACAGCCAGGACTATTGTACAATGAAACCCTGTCACACAAAACAAATAAAACACCAAGGCCTGTAAAATTCTGAAATCTCTTTAAACACTGAAAGCCTCTCAACCATAGGCGCCAGTAGGAGATGCCAAAGAGGCAGAGGCAGGAGGATCATGGGTTGGAGGCCAGCACACCTATCTTGACTCGTGCCAGATGACAGCCATGGGCACCACACAGGACCAACTTACACGAGGACTCCTAGCCAGCATGGTCTGTGGAGACCTTGCCCACACAGTGTAATCCTCTTGTGGCCCTTGAGGATCTGTGAGAGAATGTGGGGCACTGAGTCCAGGGGCCTCCTGGGTACCTTTCTTTTCCTTCTGTCCTGATACTTCCTGTGTCAGCAGTGTCCCCAGGAGAGGGAAACCAAGAGCTATCTGGGAAGAGGGAATCTTAATTGAGAAAATGCCTCCATCAGATTGGCCTGTAGGCAAGCTGGATGATTTCTTATTGATTTTTTAATGATCGATGATTGTGCCCATCACATTGTGAGTATTGCCATCCTTGGACATCGTTCCTCCATGGTTTCTGCATCAATTCCTGCCTTAAGTCCAAGCTTGACTTCCTTTGATGGTGGACTGTGATGTGGAAGTGTAAGCCAAGTAAACCCTTTCCTCCCTAAGTTGTTTTTGGTCATAGTGTCTCATAACATTCCTAAGACTTCCATCATCTACAGAGAACAACGAACATGAGAGAATAAGTCAAGTGATGGACTTGGTCAGCTTTGGACTACAGCCATCGGGGAAACTCAGTAGCAACCCCTTGTCCCTAGAAGCCAGCACAGGTAGATGCCAGGAACCCTGCCCCCTGGGTGTGCACACCAGAAGGGCACCATTGAGGTTGTCTGGAAGGCTGCAGCCAGTGGGAGCAATGTGCCATGCTGGCATGGAGGAGGGCTGCTGGGCTCCTCCATCTTTAAAACTGAAGTGGGCTTCTTATCCCGCCTCGTGTTCTGTTCGCCTGTCAGAGGAGTTCAGGCCAGTGCTGTCACAGGTGCAGGCCCACGGCTTATTTTAGAACCTTTTCTTCACCTCCAGAGAAGCCGTCCAGTTGTGCTCCTTTCCCTGGAGCAGACCTGGGGGAGTCGGGGTAAGGCTGCATGCTCAGCAGCCCTGTATGGCAGGCGCAGGCTGTGGGTCACGGGCTGAGGTGCACTTACTCTCTTGTTCAGTTAAGTGGCAGGATACAGTGACCTGTGTCTTTCTTGCCCTTTGGAAGATCACAGGGCCCTGCTGGAGGGGACCATCACCATTTCTCATCTTCCTAAAGTAGCTTCCAGAAGATTCTGGGTTGGAGATCCCTCAGTTTCTTCCCTTTGCATCTCATTTCCTTCAGATGGTCATCAGACATGACACCAAGAAGGTCACGCTACAGACAGCTCTGCGGCCTGTGCCCAGGAACTTGTACATATATCTGCTCTGACATTTACACCCATCTATCAATGACTCGTGTGCCTTTGTAGCCAGCCATCTGCCTCCCTACCTTCCCTAACTTCTAGTGTGTCTCATATCACCCACCCACCATCTGCCCTCCCACCATCCCGTCCCCATGGTTTTATCCCTCTGGCCGCTGGTCCAGTCCATCTACTTATCTATGACTTCAGAGGACAGGGGATTATCGCAATTTTGCATGCAAAACAACCATCCTTCCAGGGTTGTAGAGCCCTTCCAAAGGTGACCCCTCTGTTGGCATCTCCACATGGTGTCATCTCACCCTCAATGCCATTTCCCTCACTGAAATCACTGTTGAACCCCCTTGTTGGCAGGGAACCTTGGCCTGCACCCTGGAGGAGGGACGAGGCACTGGGTCAGTGGGCACTGGGCCTCTCCCTGCGTCACCTCCCAAGTTCCCAGGTGGAGTTCCAGCATTTGCCTCGAGGGGCAGTCTGGGTTCTGGTTCTGGAGGCAGCTAGCTAGCAGCATCTCCAGTTTCTTGAAAGCAGGCTGTGGTTTCCAAGGAAACAGGGTTCCGGGCTGGCGGGGAGGAACTTTCCTCCCAGTGCCTCTCAACAGCCGAAGTGCTGCGTCTGTGACCTGTGTTCCAGCTGTCAGTCTCTTCCCACCGCTGCTCCTAACTACGGGCTTCCTGGGCAAGGGTTTTCAGCCACTCTTACTAAGTTCTGACTTGATAAAAATTGAAGGGGTGCCTGAGTACAAAATAGGGGTGCTGTGACTCAGAAAGCTTCAGGGACCAAGCCAGGCTTCTACTGGCTTAAACAGGAAAGGGAATTCCCAGCTAGGCACCCGCACTAAAGTGGAGACCACTCTGATTGGCTCCTACAGTCCAGACTCCAGCAAGGGGTGTATGACCGGAAGGCCATCCCCATAGCCCCGCCCCGTCACAGCGATGCCTGTAGTCTCTGGGAGCCTCTGGGTTGAAGACGCATTTCTGGGGCTCTACAAGGTGTCGTGAAGGCAGGAAACGCAGGTTTCCCCTGTGTCAGCCTCCTCATCCAAGTGGAGACACACAGGGCCCGTCCAGAATGGCTTCTGTGGTTTGAAAAGGTGAGGTAGGGCAGGTAGCTGGGGACGGGCTGGTGTGGGACACTCCATCGGGCTTGGAGCGCGGTCTCTATCTGTAGTGAGATTTCATTTGTATTTTAATAACTAAAGCTTGCCTGAAGTTCAGAAACAGCCCCACTGGTCAGCCTTACAGACCAGGCAGTGGTGACACACACCTTTAATCCCACTAGCCACACTAGTTTGCCATAGTTTATGGTAGTGGTGCACACCTTTAATCCCAACCCTAGAGAAGAACATAAGACCAGAGGAGATAGTTCTCACAGTCTGATTCTGAGATTCCTGGAGGCAGGATTGCCATTTTGGACCGAGGTAAAGGCGAAAACCAGTAGCTGGCTGTTTTGCTTTTCTGACCTTCAGGATGAACCCCAATATCTGTCTCTGGGTTTTTATTAATCATGCTACAACTGTCCCCAGGTGTCTGGTGTCTGTCTGAAGTGATGAGAAAAAAGTAAAGATCCCTTAGAAACAATTTGGGTGAGGACCTTACACCTGGGTATGAGTGAGAGGCGGGCTCTCTCTGTCTCTCTCTGTCTCTCTCTCTCTGTCTCTCTCTCTCTGTCTCTGTGTCTGTCTCTGTCTGTCTGTCTCTCTCTCTCTCAAAAAAGCCCAATGCTGGCGCAGCTATCCCTCCAGACCAGCATAGCCCTGGGTGTTATCGCATCAGCTGCAGAAGCTAGAAAATGCACTCTGAATATCCCTGCTTCCTCGCCCACTGGCTTCCTAGTTCTTACTCACAGTAAAGGACAGGGAGACAGTCAGGGACTTGACCCTTCCGCTTCCTTCCCATGGGTGTCTCTACATCACTGCCAATAGTTGCAGCTCAACCTCCAGCTGGCAGCCAGAGCTTGGAAACCAGGTGGAAGCCATTGTCTGGAGACAACAGCCACAGCGGGAAAGTCCACCTGAGCCCAGAAGGAGGCGCTGTTGATTCAGCTACTGAGGAGCACCATGTAGGCAGAGAGCAGGTACAGAATACACAGGGCACAGACATAGGCCCTGTGCAGCACCCAGGCCACTTCAGGCACAGGAAACCAGGTCCAGACACCCACACAAAACCTGGATGTGTGTGGAGAGGGTTGTCTGCACTCTAGTTCACTCTAGTCCACTGATTCCACACACTTGTCTCTCGAACATGCGTGGAAGATCATGATACAAAGAAGAAAGGGCTTTTGGCTCACAGTTTTGAAGGTTGCAGTCCTTGTCAGCTCCCTCACTCTGTGGACTCTGATGGGACTCTGTGGGAACTGATCACCTGGTGACCCGGATGTGAAAACAAGCCTAGAGAAAGACATTGCTGAGGTCCCACAGTCCCCATCAAAGCTGTCTCTCCTGTGACCTGAGGACTTCCCATATCAAAGAGCATGCCTCTAATGAGCAGCTCAAGGGGACAGTGCAGGGCCACAACCATCTGCAAACCCTGGTCTGCCCTTAAGTCCCCTGTGCTCCTCTCAGGAAAAACATCTTCTGCCCGGCGGACAAGATGAACTGGGGTAGCTGTTGGGAAAGACCAACACTGGTGTTCTTAAATAATTCTGTCAATACCTGTGCTGGGCCAAATCTGCCTAAGTGACCAGACTTACAATCTCCTGTCCATGTTTAAATTGTTCAAAATGTGACCTGTGGTCATGACCTGAAGAAGATTTAAAGATGACCACATGAGTGGAATACATAAACCTCAGGTGTATATAAGTTAGCAAAACCTTATTTGAGGCCAATTTCTCTTGGGGCGTTAGCCAGAGTCAGACATGCACTATTTTATAGAAGAGCTTTTTTCCTTCCCTATCTCAAAGAGCGTGGGGTGGCTTTTCTCTTGGAGGGAGGGGGTCTAAGAACAACAGCACCCCCTTACTATGTTTAAACAGTTTCATTGTGGTGGCACACAAATGCAAAATTTACCTGTAGCAGCTGCCCTGCAGGACGGCTGTGACAGGCGATGACGAGGGCAGTGGAAGAGCTCCCAAGACAGAGGCGGAAGGAGGGCATTAGGTATGTATGCCATGATGCAGCTGCAGTGGGCAAAGCAGGAGGTGGAGACTGCCTGGAAGAATGCTAAGGGCTTGCTCTCCAGAACTTTCCACATGGATGGTCACGTGGTGTGCCAGGGCACATTCACAGTGTCCCATCGCCGTGACATTCTCACCAAAGGAAACCATACCCATCGGCAGTAGATGCTCATCCAGCCTCTTCTCAGCCCCCAAACCACAGACCAGCTTTCCATCTCTGTGGACGTGGATGGTCTTCTTTTAGACATTTCATAGAATTGGAATCTCACGGTGGCCTTTGACTTCTTGACTTGAACACAAGGTCAAGGTTTACTCAGGTTGATGTGTGTCAAACCCCATTCCTTCTTAAAGGTTGTATAATATTCTCCAGGGTGAATCTGCTGTTATGGGGTACCCGAAGAGAAAAACTCCTGAGATGCCTAAATAAGTCATATGGTGTCCTTATTCACCACTGAAGGGGCTGTCCCATCAGAAGAGAGGGAATGGCGGGAAGCAGCCTCGACTCCACCTTGTTCCAGTTTTTGAAGGCAATAATGGTGTGGTGGTTTGAAAGAAGATAACCCCCAGCCCAGCGGTGGTGGC
>NC_022028.1:48280379-48282743 GCF_000317375.1 Microtus ochrogaster | reverse complement strand
GAGGTGTGTCTTTGTTGGAGTAGATTTGGCCTTGTTGGAGGAAGTGTGTCACTGTGGAGGTGGGCTTTGAGGTCTCATATATGCTCAAGCCATGCCCAGTGAGTCAGTTCACTTCCTGTGCCTTCTGATCAAGATATAGCCAGCAACATGTCTGCCTGCATGCCACCATGTCCCACTATGATGGTAATGGACTGACCATCTGAAAATGTAAGCCACCCCAATTAAATGCTTTTCCTTTAAAAGAATTGCATGGTTATGGTGTCTCTTCACAACCACAGAAACCATAACTAAGACAAATGGCAGTTGTGAGGTATACAGAAAGGCAGCTCTGGACATCTGCAGCAAGCAAACTTTGTTTACAGAAGCCGAGAGATAGCAGCTAAGTGGTCAGAAATGGTCAGGCAGTTAACGTTAGGTCAGGGTCACATTGTTATGGAATTTATAGCTGGTCCAGAGACCAATTTACTTAGGAATTTATGGCTATTCTGAGGGACCAGAGACCAGTCTACCCAAGTTAGTTTTAGCACTTAAAATACTCTTTTTTTTTTTTTTTTTGGACAAGGTTTCTCTGTGTAACAGTCCAAGCTGTCCCAGAACTCACTCTTGTAGACCAGGCTGGCCTCAAACTCATAGAGATCTGCCTGCCTCCCGAGTGCTGGGATTAAAGGCATGCGCCACCACCGCCCAGCCCTTTAAAGTACTCTTCAGATTACTTTACGAGACAGTATGACTGTAGTTGAGTATACACATCCACGTCAGTGCTGTGGATGGCCTTGCCTTCATCGTCGCTGTCCTGAGAAGCACAACTGTGGATGGATGGAATGGACATGAACAGGCTGTCACTGAGCTCTTGATGTCCATTGTCCTGGGTCTGCGCCCCAATGGACCACTGCGTCTCTACATGGATTAATTTTAATCTGTTATCTATGGAGTGCACGTGGAAGCCAGGCAACAACCTTCAGCAGTCAGTTCTCTTTTGCCATGGGCTCTGGGCTCCAAATATAGGTTGTCAGATGCACGTGGCAAGCACCTTCTCCCACTGTGCCATCTAGCTGGCCCGTGCATGGTTTTAGGTGGCTGGGAGCCTGTGATGGGCTGGAGTTGGGGTAGGGAGGGGACTCTGGAGACAAATTCCTGCCTCTGGGAGATGCCATCCCCTGTGGTAGGGTGCCTACTGAGGGCTGGTGGATTTAGCTAATGCTGCCAAAGGTCAGAGAGGTCATTTCAGTGGAACTATTTTTTTTTTCCTCTAACTATTGGTGCCCCAGGGCTGTTTCCTGGTGGAGTATCATAAACACATCTTTTCTCAGGTGTGGGACATGTGTGCTCACATGTGTGTGGGAACACGTGTGCAAGTGCACGTGCATATGTATGGATGCATCAGCAAACACAAAGCCACCCCAGAAGTCCCAGCTCGCTTTCTAAGGCTGATGGAGACGGAGACGCCGTGGCCTTGCTTTCCTGGGTGACAGGCAGATCAGGGGGAGGAGGAATGTTCCTTCCCTGAGGGAAGTGCAATAGCACAGTTTATTTAAAGGCGGTTATATTTTTGGAGCGGCCTCTTGGAACAGGAAAGTACAGTCATCGCGTCCGAAAGGGGAGGCAGGGTAACCGCTGAGTCGCCGGGGAGAAGTTCATTAGCAAACTGGTCAGCTAAGTGTTGTCTTCAGTGTTCTCCTGGAGCCTAAAGGCTGTGCTACAACAGTAATCTGTGTCTCCCAAAGAGCTATAAATAGCGGGGCAATCAGAGCCGAGAGCTGCAAGGGACATGGAAGGTGCAGGGAATAACAAGTACCTGGAATGCGGGGTTGGTAGCCCTGAGCGGCTGCATGGAGAGGAGCCAGGGGGGGAGTCGCCTTCTCAAGCCCTGTGGTGCCTGCAGTGTCCCAGCCAGCCAGGCAAACGAAGAAGCTGGGCCCCAGAAACCTGCCCACCTACTGGCCACAGTCACCCACTCTCAGGTTAGTGTGTGGGGGATACAAGTCTGCCCTGGATAATGCCTGTGTTGTCTGGTCCTGAGAAGCCAAATGGTAACCATGTGACCATGTATAGCCTGGCATAGATAGCTCCGCCCCAAACAGTCAGGGCACAAAGATGGTTGTACAGAAAAGAACCAGCTACCACAAGCTGAGGGCAATTCAACTTCCAACCTACTCCACACTTTCTTCTCTCCCTCCTTCCTTTAAGATATCCATGGGCAGTGGTAGCACACACCTTTAAATCCCAGCACTCGGGAAGCGAGGCAGGTGGTTCTCAGTGGGCTTAAGGCCAGACTGGTCTACAAAGTGAGTTCCAGTACAGCCAGAGTGGTTACACAGAGAAACCCTGTCTCAAAAAAAGAAGGAGCCGGGCAGTGGTGGCGCA
>NC_022028.1:48277695-48280109 GCF_000317375.1 Microtus ochrogaster | reverse complement strand
GAGGAGGAGGAGGAGGGAAGGGAAGGGAGGAAGGAAGGAAGGAAGGAAGGAAGGAAGGAAGGAAGGAAGGAAGGAGGAAGGAAGGGGATGTTAGTTCAGTAGGGGCCTCAGGACTGAAATGAGACTTCAGTGGTCTCTGACCTTCATCATGGACATGAGCTTTCTGAGTCTGGGGAGGCTCGAAGGATCCGGGTGACTTAGGCTAGTGTAGAAATGGGTTTTGTAACATCCTAAAGCTGATGAGGGAAAGGGGAAAAGAGGCAGACAGTGGGGCCTGTCAGGTCAAAGCAAATGTGGCCGATTTCTGGAGGAGTCCAAGAGGACATTTACAGAACGCCAGGCGCCGTGTTTGTTGGCTTCTGAACCATTCACTGAAAAAGTGCCCTGATCCCCAGTGTGCCCACCCCTGTGGGGGTAGAGCTACTAGTGGGTGGGAACCTCGCCAGCCTCTAACTTCTTCTCCAAAGGGTGCCCAAGGTTGCCTGCAGAACTATAGATCTGTTGGTCCTCTGATAACTTGCAGAGTGTTCAGACTCCAGCAGATGCTGCATCTGGGTGTGCCTTTGTTCCTGGAGTCCTCCTGGGGGCATCAGGGGTAATGGGCATAGGCTAATGGTCAATGGCCATGAAACTATATTAGGGGAAAATGATGAAACTGGTCCCAAGAAGGACAAGTATTTCTTTTTTTTCTTTTTTTTTCATTTTTATTTATTATGTATACAATATTCTGTCTGCGTGTTTGCCTGAAGAAGAGGGCACCAGGCCTCATTACCGATGGCCGTGAGCCACCATGTGGTTGCTGGGAATTGAACTCAGGACCTCTGGAAGAGCAGGCAATGCTCTTAACCACTGAGCCATCTCTCCAGCCCCGAGGGCAAGTATTTCTATATGAACCTGCTGGGTATGGGGGTAGTGGTTTGAACAGCTTGGGGTCCACTCAACAGCCAGATGCATCATAGAGAGGGCAAGGCCTGTTAGACTGGAAAGCTGGGAATGGTGTCAGGGGAAGGTACAGCCCTGCCTTAGCTCCAGGCCAGGTTGAGCAGCAGGAGCCAGCTTTGTCCAGCCCCTCAGTGGGGGTGGGGTGGGCAGCAGCCCTGCAGTAAGGCCAGACTGAGGAAGTTTGAAGACATATGAAGGATGGCAGGCAGCTTGTACCAAACACTGTCCCTTTGAGGAACTGGTTCAAGAGCTGGGATGTTTCCAAGCCGTCCTAGGCCTGCCTGCTTCCTCTCTCTCCTTAACTATCCTAGTAGCCGCTGAGTTCCAAGGACATTTGACACAGCCTTGAAATGGCCTGACCTCACTGTCAGGTGCCCGTGGGGACAAAAGACCCAAAGTCAGAACAAAAATCCTGTACTTGAAGAGTGAGGCCAACCGGATGCTGACCTCAGGGACCCAGGGTGTGTTGGACACCTGGAGCCTGGCCGTTGCTGGCCCGTGGCACATTACAGAAATAGCCAGTCTCTAGAAAGACACACTGTAAAATTTACTACCCAGCAAGATAATGAGAGGCCCACCTGCCCCCTCAGACAGGAACCCACACAGGAGTCCCAGAAAAGATCAAACACCTCCCCCCTGAACGGCTGTAAAAGAACACCCTCCCCCCCACGGCAGCACAGTGCTCTCTGGGAACACTCAGCTCTCGGGATGTATTTTTCTCTCTTGGTAAAGAAGCATTTTTCCTCCTGCAGCAGCATCCTGCCTGACACTGTTTCCCAGGGCATTTTGGAGCCGCACAAGGGGACAACCCCCTGCTTCTGGGTCTTCTCCCTAGTGCTTGTGGCTGTGGCACTTGGTTAATCACTACATAGCAGCTGAAGTTCCTTAGGGCTACTGTACAAAGGGCTCCAGGCCATGACTGGTCCCTTTTCTTTCTTTCTTCTTCCTTTTTAAAATTTCATTTTTGTTCTTTCTTTCTTTCTGCTTTTTTAAAATGTCGTTTTTACTGTTACATGTGTGTCTATGTACCACGTGCGTGCTTCTGAAGGCCAGAGAGGGTGTTGGATCCCATGGAGTTACAAAGGATTGTGAGCCACCTTGTGGGTGCTGGGAACTGAACCCAGGTCCTCAGGAAGAGCAGCCAACGCTCTTAACCACTGAGCCATCTCTCTAGCCCCTGACTGATCCCTATCCAGAAAGCCTTGTTTCATATCTGAAACTGATAGGCTCTGGCCTGGGCTGCTCTCCAGGGATCAGAAGGCAGTAGAAAGAGGGCAGCCCACTGTATTCTGGAAGGACAGAATCATGTCCTTCCTTCTGGGAACCCCCTCACTCTTGTGTGGCAGGGTTGACAGCGGCAAGTTTGTCCAGGGCTCAGGCACACATTTTGTGAGGACTGTCTGTGAGCCCTCTCCTCTTTCTTGTCTAAGCATCCTGGAGAGGGAGGAAAACATGTGTGACTGTCATTTTCA
>NC_022028.1:48268689-48277340 GCF_000317375.1 Microtus ochrogaster | reverse complement strand
CTGGTATTTCGACACAGTGTTCTTCTGTGTAGCCCTGACTGTCTTGGAAGTCACTCTGTAGACCAGGTTGACCTCGAACTCAGAGATCCACCTGCCTCTGCCTCCCAGGTGCTGGGATTAACAGCATACACACTATCCATGGCCTGGCTCCCCATTTCTAATCAGATGAGTAGTTTTTGCTTCTGCAGGATGCTGAGACCCTTCCCCTTGTGACTGAGTCTCCATTCAATACTGGTCTGGCCTGACCAGGCTGACCCTCTAGATTAATGAGCATGGAAAGGTCTAAGAAAAGTTAGGTTTAATGTTCATGATTGCCCCGCCCCTGCATACTCAGAGAACATCCCAGGTTGGAGCATTGCATTGGGTCCTCTGTGGACATGCAAGAGACCAGTCTCCCTCTAGGAGCCTCTTTTGGGCTGACATTACATCTCAATGGGACCCACACTGGCCCTGGCCCTTCTGTTCCCTTGGACAATTCTGGGGATTGGTATGGATTTTCTCCTGGCTACTTTCTCTGCCAGAAAGACCTCTGTGAGACCCCTGATATCCTCTCTTCTTGCCCAGGCTCTGCTCCTCTCTAGCCCTCCTCCTCTGCCCCTCAATATAATTCTTATCTACCCTCTGAGGCAGCTCAGTAGGCTAAGTAGTTGGGAGAACTGACAAACCATTAGGCTATTTTGTCAACACCTCTTGTAATAGCTTCTTGGATTGTGTGTTGTACATGAGTAGATAAGATACCAGCATGTTCCTGGAACAAGCCAAGGACACCAAGTCATCCCATGGACTCAGATACCTAACACATAGTCACATTCTGCTCTTGCCAGCAATGCGAGTACGGCCCTTGCGGCCAAGACTGAGAACCTGAGTTCGGTACTGGGACCCACATGGAAAGAGAGAAATGACTCCAGCAGGTTGTCCTTACACACACACACACACATACACATGCACACACGCACGCACGCACGCACACACACACACTCACACAGTAAGTAAATAAATACATGTAACAATAAGGTTCTCTCTGCTGCCTCTCTAATCTCTGGGGACCTGTCCCTTTCTGAATGGAGATGGAGAAGTGGATGGGGGTAGGAAAGGGGAGGAAACAGGAGGAGGGGAGGGAGGGGAAACTGGTCATTATGTAAAAATGAATGAAAAAAAATGTTATTTAAGTAAAAAAAAATATTCTGATGCAGAGAAACCCTGTCTTAAACTGAAACCAACCAGCCGGGCGGTGGTGGCGCACGCCTTTAATCCCAGCACTCGGGAGGCAGAGGCAGGTGGATCTCTGTGAGTTCGAGGCCAGCCTAGACTACAAGAGCTAGTTCCAGGACAGGAACCAAAAGCTACGGAGAAACCCTGTCTCGAAAAACCAAAAAAAAAAAAAAAAAAAAAACTGAAACCAACCAATCAAACAAATAAACAAGAAATTTGTATTCTGGAGGCCCAGAGAGATGATGGCTCAGTGGTTAAGAGCAATGGCTGATCTTCCAGAGGTCCTGAGTTCAATTCCCAGCACCTACATCTGCAACTCCAATTTCAGATGATCCAATGCCCTTTTCTGGTCTTTGTGGGCACCAGGCACACGTGGTGCACAGACATACATGCATGTGTATTAAATATACACAATTTAATAAAAATAATTAAAAATAGATGTTCTAGAACCAGATGTGGTGGTACAGCCAGATGTAGTGATACATGTCTCTCATCCCAGCACCAGTGAGGCAGAGGCAGGTGGATCTCTATGAGTTTGAGAGCATTAATCTATATAACAAAGTTTGAGTCAGACACTGTCTCATAAACAAACAGACAAACAAAATAGATGTTCTGGGTCCAGCCTGCACCACCAAGCTCACCTGTGAGCTTCCCACTCAGCCTGAGCCATTGGTTTCTTCCTTTCTCTTGGGCCTTTCATGAGAAAACAATCATTTGTGAGCTCCCCTAGCTCTTCAAGAGACCAAGTCTCATTGTATCCAAAATGGCAATTACCAGCTTAACAAAGTTGTGAGTTTTTTTTTTCTGTGTATTTTCTGTTCCTTCTGCCTTTTCTTGCTAAGATAAATTGGTATTTCAAGGCCCTGAAAAGCTAGTCAGTCCCTGTTGGAATGTAACATTCTGTAACTTGTGGGAAACTAACAGAAATAAGTGTGAAAGCCTTTCTAACAGACAACAAAAAAAGCCTGTCCAAGTCCCACAGCAGACAGAGCTGTAGCCTTTAGCGCTGTGTGGATCGCTGCAGCAGACCGTTACATTGTGTAGTGAATGTAGCTTAGATTCAAGGCTTTTAAGGAGTTAGTAAATTTGTCTTGACTAAATCTTTGTTGTTGTTGTTGTTTCCTAGACAGGGTTTTACTATGTAGCCCTAGCTGTTGTGGAGCTCCCTCTGCTCTGTAGACCAGGCTGACCTCGAATTCAGAAATCCACCACCACCTGGTGAAATCTTTAGTAAGTATTTTCAACTGGGGTGGTGGTGTACGCTTTTAATCCCAGCACTCGGGAGGCAGAGGCAGGCAATCTCTGTGAGTTCCAGGCCAGCCTGGTCTACAAGAGCTAGTTCTAGGACAGTCTCCAATGCTACAGAGAAACGCTGTCTTGAAAAACCAAAAAAATGAATGAATGAATGAATAAATAAATAATAAGTATTTTCATCCATGCTAGATGTAGTAGTATGCCTTTAATCACATTGCTGGGAGGCATACGCAGGTGAAATGAGCTCCAGGCTAGCCAGGGCTATAAAGTGTGACTTTGTCTCAAAACAGAAAACTAGAAAGTACTTTCATAGACTAACGGGCTGGAGAGATGGCTCAAAGGTTCAAAGCATTTACTGCTCTTGCAGAGGATCCAGGTTCTATTCCCAGCACCTACCATGGTGGTTCACAACCATCCATAAGTTCAGTTCCAGGATATCTGATACCCTCTCCTGACCTTCACGGGCACTATACATATATGCAAGCAAAAGTATGAAAATACTGTGAGTTCGAGACCAGCCTGGTCTACAAAGCTAGTTCCAGGACAGGCTCCAAAGCCACAGAGAAACCCTGTCTTGAAAAAAACAAAAAAACAACAAACAAACAAACAAACAAAAAGTATGAAAATATTCCCTGGGCAAGAAAGGGTTTTGAATGGGGAAGTAAGACTTTGTCTTGAGGGACCATTGAAATTACCTGGCGCGAGTGAGAAGGAAATATGGAACACGCAACAAACCCACTTAGGAATTTACTAGGCAGGGGCGTACAGGCTTGGTGACGTGGTTACGTCATACGCAGATGATGGAGGTCACACATGCGCTCAAGGGCTCACACAGCTGTGTCTTACGTAGGTGATGCAACCATGCCGCTCGTGGGTCAAGCCTGAGGGCTTGTCCACACCACACATCTGTTGCCCTGGAACCTGGAAGTGTCAGCCATATTGTGGCTGAATTATAACAGCCATGACTAGCCTTTATCATGACGGAAAAGGAGAGTGTTGGGGAGAGTTCCATGGGCTAACTGCTTACCACACATGCGAGGGCCTGAGTTTAGATCCCCAGAACCTACAAAAGGTGGGCGTGGCAGCACATGTCTATAACCCTATGGTGAAATGAGGGATGGAGACGGGCAGGAGAGGGGGAGTACCCAGAAAGCTCATAGTAAGCAGCTAGATGCTCTTTCAAGCTATTGACAAGAAGTCTGACTTTGGAGTGACTACAAACAAGATATCCTGACCTAGGGTGTGGTTACTTGGTATTTTGGATATTAAGATGGCCCATAGAGGTGGATCCGCTCCACCTGGACCAAAGGTCAGAGAATTCAAGCCTATTCCTGTTCCTTCAAGGATAAGACTAGAGGTTTGACCCAGGGAGTGGCTGTCTACAGGATGCTTGGCCTAAGGGCTGTTTGGGGGGTGTTTCTGAATGTCCTTCTTAGAGTGGTTTCCAGCTTTCTAGGAGTCTGTTGGGGCCTTTCCCAACCTCCCTATGAGCACCCAGTTCCCAGCTTTTCCTTCGAAGGTTTCAGTCCTGAACAGAAACATCGCCTCAGGCGGCTGTGCCGTTAAACAGCTGCTGCTGCTGCAGATCCTCAACGGTCCCCAGGGAAAAGCTGTTCCCAGGAACGAGGTCTGAGTTAGGTCAGATAACCACAGGCTCTGCTGTGGGGCTGCTGGACTCTGCCCATGTTGACCATGTTGACGACCACTTGACCATTGAGGATGAGGCCCTGGGCAGCAGTGAGTTTGCTCTGCCCCTCCCTCCAGTTGATTTCAGCTGCTGGAGTTTGGACTGCCCAAGAGGCTGGGGTAGAAACAGAGCAAGCCAGAAGGCCGCAACACTAAGAATTCTTTTCTTTAGCTGTCTTCCTTCCTGTCTTCCTTCCCTTCCTTCCTTTTCTTTTTCTTTCTTTTTTTTTTTTTTTAAGACAAGGTGGTGGTTTAAAAAAAAAAATGGCCCCCCAAAGGGAGTGGCACTATTACAAGGTGTGGCTTTGTTCGAGTGGGTGTGGCCTTGTTGGAGGAAGTGTATCACTGTGGAGGTGGGCTTTGAGGTCTCATATATGCTCAGGCCACACCCAGTGAGACAGACCACTTCCTGTTGCTTGTAAGAGAAGATATGGTACACTTGGCTACTTCTTCAGCATCATGTCTGCCTGCTTGCCACCATGTCAAACCATGATGGTAATGGACTAAACCTCTGAAAACGTAAGCCACCCCCAATGAAATGTTTTTCCTTTATAGGAGTTGCTGTGGTCATGGTGTCTCTTCACAGCAATAGAAACACAAACTAAGACATAAGGTCTCACTTTGTAGTTCTGGCTGTCCTAGACTAGACTCAATATACAGACCAGATTGACCTCAGAGATCCTCCTGCCTCTACCTCCCGAATGCTGGGATTAAAGTTGTGCACCACCACACCCAGAATTATCTATATTTTTTGAATACGCTCATCCCATGATTGTGAGTCTTTGCTCAACTTCCAGAGTTCTGAAAATACTGATTTTTCATGTTTTTTCCAGTGCTCTTGTAGTTTTATGGGGTCTGATGTATGATTTGACAGAGGTGGCCCATGACACCAGAGTGGCTTTGGTTTTGAGTCAGGGTTTCATGTATCCCAGGCTGTCTCTTAACCTGCTATGTAGCCCAGAATGACCCCGAACCTTGATCTTTCTGTTTCCATCTCTCACGTTCTGGAATTACAGGCAGGCATCACCAGGCCTGGTGTGCATGGTGCGGAGGACTGTACCTAGGCTTTATGAATGTTCTCTGAGTGTGCCATCAGCTGAGCCCCAAGCCCCCCTCAGCCCTCACGACTGGCCTTATTTACCCATTCTTTTATTTCAAGTGTATGAGTGTTTTGCCTGCATGTTTGTCTGTACTCTGTATGCATATCTGGTGCCCCGTGAGGCCAGCCAAGGGTATTTATGTTCCCGTAAATGGAGTTAGGATGGTTGTGAGTGGCCATGTGGGTACTGGGACTTGAACCTGGGTCTTCTGGAAGAACAGCAAGTGTTTTTAACTGCTGAGCCATCTTTCCAGCCTCTGACGCTTGGCCTTTGAAACATCCAACACAGCATTAAACTCTGCCTCCTATCCCATGCCCGCGGTCGCCTAGGTTCTCTGTGTATGACCTATGACATTTGTCCAGTACAGCTGCCGGTGAGGTGTGGGGTCAGGAGGTAGTAGAGGGGGTGTTTATTTTGGGGGAGGAAAGGAAAGGGTTTATTTGACTTACTCTTCCGGGTCACAGTCCATCACTGAGGGCACGAACTGAAGCAGGAACCATAGAGGAAGGCTGCTTACCTGAGCTTGGGTTCCCATTCATCTACCTTCCTCATACAGCCCAGGCCTACCTGTCTAGGGACAGGACCACCAGGTTCTTTGATGGCAATTGGCAATTCAGACTTGCCCACAGGCCAGCCTGACGGAGGCCGTCCTTCAGCAGATGCTCGCTCTTCCCAGCCTTGTCGGGTTGACAACCAAGAACAGTTGCAGCTTCCTTCCCCATGAACCTGCATCTTGCTGCAGAAGTTTCCAGAGGTTTCCTTTTATGTGGAACATCTGAAAGGCCCCAGACACTCATCGGCACCTTCAGACTGCCTTTTCAGAGGACGCTGTCGCAGCTGTTGCCCCTGCCTGCAGACAAGGGAAAGCTTGGGTTGAGCCTAAGGCAGTCTGCACACCCTGTGCTCAGGAGAGAGAGGGAGGAATCACAGGTCTCTGGCCTCTGCTTGGGCAGGGAGCTGCTGCTTTGGGCTGCTCCGGACACAGGCTCCTGGTGAGCCCAGAGTCTTCTCCCGAGAGGACAAAAGCTCAATATCTGGGCCTGAAGTTAGGACCAGGTCTCTGCTAAACAGTGAGTGACTGGCTGGCCTCAGTTTCCCTGAGTGTCCCTCAAATGGCTCCACCAAATACTCAGGTTCTTTAGTGGCAGGCCATACCCAGAAGCCTACATATGGAGCACAGAGCGCCTCATTTCTTACCTCAGGAAGACTTACCCTTTCAGGAGGTCTCCCAGCTGCCATTGGTGGACTCTAATGAGTGTCATATGCTGCCTCCGCCCCCAGCAAGGCCTCTGAGAGCAAATGTCACTGTCTGGGATGTCGGCCTGAAGATCAGCACTTGCCCTGTGAACCCAGGATGAAGACAGCTTATTATGGGTCACGAGCCCTCCGTTGACATACCTTGCTCCCAGCGGCTCATCAGGACTTCTCTTCAGCATTCAGTTCCTTTTCCTGCCCACAAACAAGTCACCAAGGCCAGTGGCCCAGCAAACCACACTCTCTTGCTCCTTACTTACTTGTGAGGTAGAAGAAAGTAAAACAAAAGACCAATTATCAGATAGCGATTTGTTGATGTATTTATTGATTTCCTTAAAGCTCTGCTGCAAGAGCTCCTTTCCAAACATGGCTTCAATTGATGCCTAGGACGGGCACCTAGAAAAATAGACCAAACAACGGGTAATTGTCCTTAACAACCTGGGCGCAACAGCCTCCACCTATCAGCTCATTCTGACACGTGTCTTTGGGAACAAAAGACTGGCTGCCACAGATGCTTCTGTAAAGTCTCACTTGCCAGCCCCACCTCGTGGTTTTAGAGTATAAAATGAGACCTCACAAACTAGACCTGGGACCAAAGCATTTCGTGAGCTTTCCTGGCTTGGGTCCAATAGAGAACTCTCTCTTCCACTCTGCCTGGCACTTATTCCAGAAAGATTTCCTGAAATACTTGCTTTACATAATGCAGTTTGCAGAAATGACTAACTGGTGGCTGGGATGCGGCTCAGTTGGTAGAGTGCTTGTTTAGCATGTGTGAAGCCGTGGGTTCGATTCCCAGCAGTGCATAGAATAGGAGCTCAGAGGCACATACCCATAATGCACTTGGAATTGTCTGGTGTATGTGAGGCCTGGGTTTCTGAGCTAGAGACAGAGATACTGGTCTGGATGGACCCAGGGCTACACAGAGGGAACCTGAAGGGCTAGCTATGGGGACAAAGGCTGACAGAGGCTTTAAAGAAGAGCGGACAAGCCCTGTGGTGGTGGTGCACGTCTTTAATCCCGGCACTGGGGAGTCAGGGGCAGGCGGATCTCTGTGAGTTCAAGGCCAGCCTGGTCTACATGGTCAGTTCCAGGCTAGACAGAGCAACAGTGAGATACTACTGTCTCAAACACAGCAAAGCCAGAACAAAAAAAGAAGAAAGAAAGAAAGAAAGAAAGAAAGAAAGAAAGAAAGAAGAAAGAAAGAAAGAAAGAAATGCAGACTGTGGCAGAACATCATGGCTGCAGGAAGACAAGCTTATTGCCTGGGGGAGCCCTTCTGGTGTGGGACTCAGAGCCTAAATGCAATCTAAGGTGAATGTGCTGATGGGCAGTGGCGGGTGAACGACCAGGAACTGTGTCCTCCTGAGCGCTTGTGGAGGTGCCAAGTAACCTGATACAGTAAACCTTCCGGCTTTGTAGCAAACACAGTAAAACAATAAAAATGGATGTGGGAGGAAGGAAGCGGGATGGAGAGGGGAGAAACAACGGAAAACAGCGTGAGTGGGACGAAACAAACTAAGTGCAGGAAACAAACTAAACCGGCTGACTCTAGGTACCATGGAAATCCCAGGAAACACAGTGGCTGACAGAGGGGTTGGGGGTTGGGGGCGGGGCTAGGGAGGCGGAGTAGCCTGATCCCTCGGCTTTCCAGGGTTGCTGCCACTGCTGAAGGTCAGTTGTCGCTGGGTAGGCAGTTCCCCGACATCCCCCACCTTGCTATGGGCTTTCACCATGGGTGCCAGAGGAGCCAGGGTGTTCTGAGGGGAGTAGCCTGGGGTAGGGGCCCTGGTGTGATAGAACACTGCAGGTACCCACACTGGTGGGGGCCAAGTGATGACTGAATTCTCTTCTCTTCCTGTACATCTCCAACTGAGGTATACAGATGTCCTTGAAGACACAGGGGATGAGTTGGGATTACACCCAACAAACTGAGCTGTGTTCTTACGAATGGCTGAGGACAACTGGCAAGCTTGGGAGGGACAGGCTGGGGTTTGGACAGCACCTGCTCTTTCTCCTATAAGAGCTGTGGTTTGTTTGTTTGATTTCGTTTTATTTTTGTTTTGTTTTATTGTTTTAAGACAGAGTTTTACTATGTAGACCTGGGTGGCCTCAAGATCTACCAGTGTCTGTCTCCCAAGTGCTAGG
>NC_022028.1:48267764-48268228 GCF_000317375.1 Microtus ochrogaster | reverse complement strand
ACTATGTATAGATTATGCATTTGCTACATTTTTTATATTTGTTCCAAACAACATAAAGAAAACTTTTTGGTTCTGGTTGTTTTGTCAATTTGACACGTGTTAGAGTTATCTGGAAAGGAGACCTTAATGAGAAAATGTCTCCATCACGTTCATCGGCAGGCAAGTCTGTGGGAGCGTTTTCTAGATTAATAATGGACAATGTGTGATAGCCTGGATCAATGTGGGAGGTGTCTCCATTGGGCAGGGGTCACTGGCCTGGATCACTGTGGGAGGTGTCGCCATTGGGCAGGGGTCACTGGTTGTATAAAAAGCAGGCTGAGCGAGTCATAGAGAGCAAGGCAGTGGGTGAATGAGCAGTTCTCTGTGTGTGATATTGGGGGTGAAGTCCAGGGCTTCGTATGTGTTAGGTAAGTGTTCTACCACCAAGCTATCTCCCCAGCTCTAAAAAAAAAAAAAAAAAAAAA
>NC_022028.1:48258739-48265579 GCF_000317375.1 Microtus ochrogaster | reverse complement strand
AAACAAACAAACAAACAAACAAAAAAGATTTTATTTTTATAGTTTGTGTGTGTCTATATTTGAGTATTTGCACCATATAAGTGCAGTGCTCTCAGAGTCCAGAAGAGGGCATCCCCTTCCATAGAGCTGGAGCTACAGGAAGTTGTGAGCTGCCTGACATGGATGCTGGGAACCTAGGTCCTCTGCAAAAGCGGTCAGTATTCGTAACTACTGAGCTGTCTTTCCAGCCCCCATCTCATTCTTCCAGAAAAAGCCTTGCCACAGATCCAAACTCCTGTGGAAGAGTGTTCAAGTGTGCTCTGGTGTTTAAAATCCTCTCTCTAAATCTGGGCTTTTTTTCTGTAAGTCCTGCCTTCTAATCTGGCCTCCAGACCCCACGAGCCTTCTCATCTCCTGCCTGATGCTCAGCTTGACTACAAGGTGGGTGGGAGCTGAGTGCTGGGGCCAGGATTAGTAACTGCCATTTGTTACCTTCCGGGCGCTAATTACCACCCTGTCCCCAGGGAGCAGAGTCATCATGCACAGGTGCTGTAGCTGTGTGGGGTACAAAGGCTGCATGGCAGGCGCCGACTCTCTCGGGGTAACTGGGATTCCAGCTTCGGGGAATTCATCTTTTTAAACTAAATAGAATTAGAAGAATTCAGAAAACTACACTGTAAGGAAGCCCCTACTAGTCTGACTGCATGAACACAACTGATAGTTTCTACTGGCTGTCCTCTGTCCTTATCGCCCAGTGCTCATGATGGTTTTATATTGATGTAAGAAATGTTTACAAAAAGTGTGTGTGTGTCTGTGTGTGTGTGTATGTGTGTACGTGCATGTGGAAGCCAGAGGTTTACTTGAGGTGTCTTCCTCAGTTGCTCTTCACCTTATTTTTAAAAATTGTATTATTTATTTATTTGGGGTGGGGTGGGGTAAAGTGCCTTAGTGTGTACACGGCAGTCACAGGACAGCTGGCTGGGGTAGGTTCTGTCTTTCTACCATGTTGCTTCCAGGGATTGAACTCAGGTTGTCAGGCTTGGTGAAAAACATCTTTTTTTTCACCTATTGAGCCATCTTGCTGGCCTTCCACCTTTCTGAAATTTAATTACTTTTATATTGTTTGTATGGGTATTTTGATTACCCGTATGTTTGTGTACCACATGTGTGTGTGGTGCCAGGAGAGATCAGAAGAGGGGGTCAGATCTCTTGAAACAGGAGTTAGGGATGGTTGTAAGCCACCATGAGGGTGCTGGGAATTGAACCTGGGTCATCTAGGAGAGCTCCTAAATAAGCCTAAATAAGTGTTGGCTCTCCTCATTCCAGCCCCTCAGGTCCAGGAGGAGTCAGACACTGAGAAAGACTGAAATCAGCTGAGCCGGGCAGGTGGGTCCCAGTCAAATGGAGGGGAGCTGGCCGCGGTGCTCGATGGCAGTCTCACTGTCAAGCACACACTTCCTTATTTTCACACTGCTGTGATGTAAATATCCTGATAAAAGCAACTTAAGGGAGACAGGGCTTACTCTGGCTCACAGTTCCAGAGAGACACAGTCCTTCGTGGTGGGGGAAGACGTGGTAGGAGCAGGAGGGTGCCCACTCCTATTTCATCCCTGCTCAGACAGCAGGAAGTGAACAGGAAGTGGGCTGAGGTCTGATGGTCGCCTCCAGTGACCCACTTCCTTCAGTGAGACTCCAGCTCCTAAGGATTCCACAACCTTCCCAATCAGCAACCCTAGCTGTGGATGGTTAGGAAGGGCTCAGCAACAGACCCAGAAGAGGAGCACACATAGCTCTCTTGGTGAGAGGACCTCATCTTCTGGGTTCCTGCCAACAGCCCAGCCCCCATGATTTTGCCCACATCCCAGCACTGGCACCGCATGGCTCCATAGGGAACTTAAACAATTACACCTCCTAACAAAGCTAGTTTTAAAGCAGGGGCACACTTTAACAGTTTAAACTGCCCACAAAGTCAAGGCTCGTCATGCTTGGATAACACCCCATCTCTGCCTCAGCCTGTGGGCCTGGCCAGGGCTCAGACCCCCAGCTGCCCCTTCTCTCATCACAGCTCTTCTCTCCAGTGAAGGACAAAAACTCAACCTTGACTTTAAATAGACCCATTTTCCTCTAAGGAGCAGGGGAAGCTTGCTAAACTAGTCAGGTTTCCTCAACCACGCAGCAATTTGGGGAACAGCTCAGAAGCATCACCGTGTCCCTGACACCTGATGTCCTAAGCCTACCCTATCATAAGGGAGGAATAAAATGTGAAGTTCTGGCTTATGATATCTATAAAGGGTTCTGTTCATTTCCAGTCTGACTTGAAGCATAGGAAAAGTCTACAGACAATGATCCCCTGCAGTAGCTCTTGGGACCAGAGCAGTGAGACCCTGCTGGGAGCCTGACCCCTTGGCTAAGGGTGAAAGCCGAGACAGATACGGCATGTTCACACGTCAAGGGCCATGCCAGGGGCCAACAGGCAGCATGGGAAATCATGGAACATGGCTGAGTGGTTGGCAAAGCCACGCCTGAGATAGCCCTGGAAAGGCAAGGTCCCGAGGACTACATCTCCCATGGACCTCATGCTGTTATTGAGCATAGCTCTGATTGCTGCCTTCATGGTCTTTACAGCCCTCATAATCTAGGGGTTGTATGAAAACTCTTGGGGTTTCTAGCCCCTCACTGGGCAGTGTTACTGGTGCTTACAATAATAGTGGTTGACTTTTTCCAAGCATTGCTGCCGGAGCAGATAAATGATTCGGCCACCACCCTTAGAAAGTATTTAGACATGCAGAATTGTTAGTAAGATTAGGTTAAGGTGTTTTGCTCTTGTAGATCAGGCTGGCCTCAAACTCACAGAGATCCGCCTGCCTCTGCCTCCTGAGTGCTGGGATTAAAGGTGTGCACCACCCCTGTCCATAAGGTGTTTTTGTTAATGGTTTTGAAGTAGAAAATCTTGGGGAACAACTTAAAGTTTAGAAAGGTACATAGTTGGGGGCTGGAGAGATGGCTCAGCGGTTAAGAGCATTGCCTGCCCTTCCAAAGGTCCTGAGTTCAATTCCCAGCAACCACATGGTGGCTCACAACCATCTGTAATGAGGTCTGGTGCCCTCTTCTGGCCTTCAGGCATACATGCAGACAGAATATTACATACATAATAAATAAATAAATATTTTTTTTAAAAAAGAAAGGCACATAATTGAGTGAGGGACTTGCTGAGGTCAAGAAACAAGATCAATGACAGCTGATTGATCTATTGACTATTGCTGGCTGATGTACCTTTCTTGATGGGATGGATCAGTGATCTAAGGGGATGACCAATACCTTGTACCCATTTCTGCCCTCAGCTTCCTGATATGAAAACTGTTGATGGGTGGGTGTGCACTCTGAGGATTTAAAACAGAGCTGACTAGTAGTTTTTCATATATAAAAGTTTAGAATTGTAATTTGTTTTTTTTCTCTTTAAGACAGGGTTTCTTTGTGTAGCCTCGGCTGTCCTGGAAGTAGCTCTGTAGGTTTGGTTGGCCTTGAACTCACAGAGATAGATCCACCTGTTTCTGCCTCCTGAGTGCTGGCATTAAAGGCACATGCCACCGCATCCTGAAATTTGTTATTCTTTTAAGATATTTTTATAAGATTACCCTAAAGATAAATAATAAAATGGTTGATCTTTTCTTTGTAACCACAAAATGCAGCCTGCCAGTAAAAGAATTGGCTGATAAAAATATCTTGCTTGCTTGTGCTCTGTTCATCTATAACACGTTGCCTGGACATGAGTAGGTTCGTGGAGATAGTTTTTCACCTGTAATATGTAAAATGTTAAATCATGTAAAGGATTTGGGAAACATGTTTTTTATTTGTATTCATTTGTAATCATTCACTTAAAAATAGCTTGGGACCTCATTTAATTTTTATATTGCTTGAAAGATTTTGCTGGGGTATATATGCTGTAAGGGAAAAAAGTTAGTTAGGAGGAAGGGATCAAGAGAGACAGAAGGATACATCTGGATAGAAGTAAGAAAAGAAATAAGGAGAAGAAAGAAGATGACAGAGAAATCCTAAAGATGTGTATGCGGTTTTCTCCCCTTGATTAACTTAGTCTTGATACTCCACATTGACACACCCAGAAGCCTGTCTCCCAGGTGATTCTGGGTCCTGTCGGATACAGAAATCAGTGTTAGCCATCGTGCTGGGTCATTTATAAAGAAAAGAGGTTTATTCAGCTCATGACTTTGGCTTTTGCAAAGTCAGTGCAACATGACCAGTGCCCAAGATGGGTTCCCTGACTGTATCACAATATGGCCAGTGTCAGCAACAGTGTCCCCTGGCTGGGGACAGTGATGGAATGAAGAAGGGACAGACACATAGACACATGTGCAGTGAAGCTGGCATCAGGTGGGGTTTGCTAATCCTAACACTCCTGCCACAACACAGAGCCTCAGTGTGTTTGCTAGGTATAGCACAGGGGAAGGCATTAGTGAGTCTCCGTTGGAGGTCTCTGTAGACCAGCAGGCTAGGGCTCTGAAGGAGGAAGCCACAGTTGATAGTCTTTGAACACACTGATCAATTGTCCAGAAACATCCAGACTCAGGCAGACTCCTGGGAATAGCTTTGCCATTTCTCTTGAGCTGGGCCATTTGGGCAGTAACTTTGCCAATTGTCTCATGACATGACTATGTCCATGCCAAAATATACATTCACTCAGGCTGTCACTCACTCAGGGCCTCTAACGTTCTTTCTAAACAGAGGGAGGGGAAGTGCCAGACTGTGAGGATGCCCTCAGGTGGTGACTGGTCCTCTCCTGAGAGCATTGAGAAGGGTGCTCATCTGTCTGAAGTTCCTGCCCCAGTCACCTGATGACCATCCCCACAGCTCCACGCTGCTATTGGTGGGAATGGATGGACCCTAGAGGTGTGAGGCCCTGGCTTCAGTACCTGCTGGGTCTGTTGCTCCAAGAACTCTTTGAGGTCAGTTCCTCCAGGGACTACAGTTGTACCCAAGTCTCATAGGCATCCTTGACTCTGCAAGAAGCTCTTGGCTGCAGCCAGGTCTTGGGTGCTAACATGCACTGCTAGGTGGCTGTCCTTCCAGGGCCTATCTGGGTCCCCAAGGTGTAACCTTTGACCTAGTCCCAGAGAATGACCCTACCAGGGTCTGGGCATCTTTCATTGCAGGCATGAGCGCTGTGTCTCCTGTCATGGGTTTTGCACTGACAGAGAAAAACACAGCTGCGAATGCAGGGGGGCAGGGCCCAGAAAGCACCTGCCAACCTGGAGCCAAAAGGCAGAGGGCAAGAGGCCAGATTGAGGATGCCACCAGGAGGCAGCAAGGGGGCAGGGGAGCAAGATTGGATGGAGGCAGGAAGCTTGTCATGGGAGTGGTAAGACAGGTCCCTGACAGGGAGGGCAGACAGGGTGGGAGAGGAGCCTGGAAGCCAACGGGGGTCTGTACGGAGTAGTTGCTGGTGGCTGGTGGCTTATGCTGTTGGTGGGAAGATGTCCTTGGCCTTCCTGCCTCCAGACCCACGAGTGAAGTTCTTCTACCTCAGGCATTCACTCACAGCATTGTGGGATTAACTCAAAGACGCTTGGCAAAGAGCCAAGAGCAGATGACGAGTCAGTCCCCCTTACTCTTCAACCATCCATGGGGTTTGGGCCCTCATGTGTTTCGCTTTTCCACAGAGCATCGATGTTGCTTGTGCCTGGGGAAGGCAGGCCCAGCCCCAGGAAGGCTGCTGTGGCGTGGGTGCACAGTGGGCCTACCTTCAGTACCTACAGATGCAGACGGATCTGGAAACAGGCCTTGGGACTAGGATGGGGGAGGGGGGGCTCAACCTGAAGCAGGGAGGAGTGTTTCCGCAGTCTGAAATCACATCCCCACTGAGATGGCGCCTTTGAGGGAGGTCTTGGGATGGCTTCTGCCTGTTGGCTAACCCCGGACGCAGCTGACCTCCCCACTGGACGTGGCAAGAACCCAGGCAGGGACATCAGAGCCTTTCTCCTCCAGTGGGCATCAGCAGAGTCACCGTGGAAGGTGAGCAGTATCCCCAGGAAGGGGCCTTGTATACACAGTGACTCCTGCACCTGGTTTGTGACAAAGCCCTCAGTCCTTCCCCCATGTCATCCTGAACAATCCAGGTTTCCCAGGTCTGGTGGGCAGGCCTGGAATCCCTACTCTGGAGCTGAGAATTGGAGGAGCAAAGACCAAATTGACCATGATTGTCCAATTGAAGAGAGCTGTGCTTTGAGAATGCACCTGGAACTGGCCAGCTCGCAGTCTCACCCTAAGTCGGGATCTGAGAGAGCAGCAGCTGTTGACCTCTTGAAGGCCCTTTTCTTTTCTTTTCTTTTCTTTTCTTTTCTTTTCTTTTCTTTTCTTTTCTTTTCTTTTCTTTTCTTTTCTTTTGTATAGCCCAGGCTGGCCTTGAACTCGTGATCCTCCTGCCTCTGCCTCCTTCAGCAAATCCTACAGGCGTGCTATGTGCCACCACAACCGGCTTGAAGGTCCTTTTCTAGGAGAGATAAGATTGCTCGCAGGACGGAGAGGTTGGTTGTTGTACATTGTTAGAAAGATACAATGAAAGGGCAGGGACAAGGACAAAGATATACATCATGTGAATGGGGTCCCATGCTGTTTACAGCAGATCTAAGAAACAGGATCTTACTCTTAACTACAAATAGAAAACTTACTTTGCAAGGACTTAATACATGACAAATGGACTTATACTTTAACTAGGACTTTAACACAGGGCAAACAAGAACTTCCTAATTACAAATAGGAACCTTAACTGGCACGACTTACATAGGAGAAACAGGAACTTATTCTTTAACCAGGATTTAGCCCAGGACAAACAGAAACATGTTCTTT
>NC_022028.1:48253638-48258095 GCF_000317375.1 Microtus ochrogaster | reverse complement strand
GTCTTAGCTGCAAACAGACTCCTGAACCTGCAAGCTCTATTTTTCCTGATTTGGTCTCCCATTAACTTGCAAGGTAGATTGTTCCTGTTTGATTCTCATAGAGGCTCCCTGGGCTACAGATTGTGTTCAAGGCTAGCCTAGGCAGCTTACAGAGACTGTCCCAAAATGAAAAATTAAAAGAGGGCCAGCAATGGTATGTTGATCCATGTAGAGCATTTGCCCAGCATGTATGAAGTCTCCTAATCAATCTTCAATACTGCAATTTTAAAATTAATTAACCAATTAATTAATTTTTTATTTATGTGTATTGTTTTGCCTGCATATATGTCTGTATGAGGGTATCATGTTCCCTAGAACTGGAGTTACAGACAGTTGTGAGCTGCCATGTGGGTGCTGGGAATCAAACCTGGGTCCTCTGCAAGAGCAAACGGGGCTCTTAACCACGGAACCATCTTTCCAGTCCCCCCAATACCGCAAATTTTTAAAAATATGTTTGAAACACAAGCCCTGGGCAAACTGAACAGTAGAGGAAATGTGTGTGCACTTGCCACTTCGACTGGGGTTCCTCTGGTTCGATAAGAGACTTAATTAACTTTAAATTATGATTCTTTAGGACAGAAAATATTAAACAGATAATAACTGTGATCTCATTTAGCTGGAGGTAATTTGCATATTTTTGCATGTATAAGTTTTGGAAAAGCAAATCTTGTTTTTGTCATGATTTCTATTATGACCCGAGACATTCTCTGAGTACTGAGGTTATGACTGAGGTTGAGCTTCTTGCAAAAGGCCGTGCTGTTTTTCTGAAGTCTCAGTTTGAAGCAGCAGCAGCAGGGGCAGCAGCAGGGGCAGCAGCAGGGGCAGCAGCAGCAGCAGGGGCAGCAGCAGGGGCAGCAGCAGCAGGGGCAGCAGGGCTCCCGTGATGTGGCTCAGTTTTAGAGGGGACCTGGATTCCCTAATGGAATAGAGCATGGAATAAAGCAGGTGTAGTGGTACACACCTGTGATCCCAGCACTTGGGGGATGAAGGGAAGGGGATGAGGAGCGCAAATCCAGCCTTGGCTACATAGTTGCAAGTCAGCCCCGGATACATGAGACCCCACCCCAAACAAAGTCAACAAAACAAAAACACTGTAGTAGACATTGAAGAGGCTTTGATTCATTTGGAGGAGAAGGGCAGACTCTTCTGTTTGCTTTTCTTCTTACACACCCGTTGTTATAACTGGGCTCTGCTCCCACAAGAGAGACCAGGGTGAGCTCTTTATGAGTTTGAAGTTTTTATTGACCCGCATAGACCTGGCTGGGGGCACGTATTCCTATGACTACACACCCAAAGGCACAGCCCCTGAGCTGAGTGAGCCGGGGGCTTCTTAAGGGAAAACCTACGGGTTGGGCTCTTTGCGTTGAGGCAGACGCATTGGCTGTCACTGTGATTGCAGAAGCAGGGCAGGTGAGTTATGAATGGTTCCTGTAACTGCGTGTCTGAGGGGCAGGCTGACCCCTGTTTTAGCTTGAGGTCAGGTCAGGATTTAGCAGACATGTTTTTCTCACTTCACTGTGACAGGGGCCCTGAGTTTATTTTCATTTGTTCTTTAAAGCGAATCTGAGTACACAGAGGATGCCTCCCTCCCCCATGCTGGTGGGTTGCACCTGACTTCTCTGTGGTCTCATTGTTGGACTGGCAGGGACCACTCTTTTGGACCACAGCTTCAGAGTTGAATGAGTAAATCATTTAAATCACAGAGTAGCCCCTGACCACGCGGGTAGAGCCCAAGGCCAGCCCCACCCAGGCTTGGCTGTCGTCCGTGATTATCTTGGAGCTACTGGCACACTAGGGGCTAAGTATGGGCCTGTCACGTGCTCATTCCCTACCTCAGCACACTGCTAGGACCTAGACATTGTGATTCTCTCCATCTGAAGTGAGAAAACTGAGGGCCAGAGAGGTTAAGAAACCTGCCAGTAGGTCCACAGTTAGCGGTCAGCTAGGGCATCAGGTTGTAAATTCTGGCCTAGGTTGGTGACAGATGACAGATCTAAGGTCGGTGTCCTCTGCTTCCTAGCCAGACAGAGGAAACAGCAATGGGGGAGAGCGGACGGGGGCAAGGAATTTGCTGAGGTAAGGAAAAGGATGGAGTTTTTCTTACCTTGGGGACCAGCGGGGAGACTGAGGCTGGCTGGCACCCTTTTAGCAGATGTCTGGCGGTTATAGCTCCTAATTGTGGGCACCCACAGAAATTCAAGCCAGCAGAGCTCTGTGTAGAGCTCTCAGTAGATAATTACTTACAATTACCATTACTGTGCCATGAGATTGTTTTTAAATTGCTTCAGAATAGTCACCAAGCGCTTTGAGCATCTCCTGAATAAGTTTAATTTTCGATTAATCTGTAGCAAGTTGTAACGCCATCCAAAAATTGTTTTAAAAAGTGTGCATAAATTATAGCCTGGCATAGGTGATGAGAGACATTTAACCTCTCGACGGCTGCTGGCTGTGACCGAGCAGAGGGGGAAGGGTGCACGTGGGTGCAGAGCACTCCAGAACCCCTCCTTGCCATTTGGTCAGGGTGCCATTTATCAACCCCAGGCCAATGGCAATGTGCAGGCCCTGACCTGTCTTTCTGCTGTCAGACCGTATGAGGGGTGGGGTCCCCTAAGATCCTTGAGCCTTGCTGGGAGGGCTCTGGCTCCAGGGTCAGCTTAGAACTCAGTGTCTACAAGCACAGGGTGAGGCGTGAACCCAGGTACTGGGAAGGACTGGCCCTCAGCAGGGCACATAAGCCCGCACCTGCCTGAGCTCTGCTGATTGCAGCAGCGGAAGCCAGACAAGCCACCGGCCAAGCCCAGGAATTTGTTATCTGGAGTAGCAAAGGAATGACAGTGGCTGTGCAGGCCACTGGTCTAGGGGAACCTTTGGAATCCAAACTCCGTCTCTGGCAGGGCAAACATTTAGAGATTTCATTGGGACCATGACCTCTTGGCTACTTGGGTTCTAAAATAAACGCTCGCAGGTCACTGTGAGCAAGTGCCACTCTCTGCAGATCACCTGCTGTGTTATTAATGAGAGCTCAATTATAGATACCTGTCTTTGTAGGGCTCCCAGCATGCTCAGCTCATCCTGCTGGGCCCCAGGGAGGGCCTTCCTCTGCCACAGTCAGCCACCTTCCTGCCACAGTGTGCTAAGAGAGCCTGGGATGAAGGGGGACACTGTGTGCTCAGGCCTCTTGGCAGGGACAAAGTTGGGGGCCCTCTATCCCCTTCTCACGTGATCTCCCAATTCTGAAGGGCTGCAGGGTAGGAATTCAGAGCCTTGTTTCTAGAGTCTGAACAACAGGCCCCGGTTGAAGGCCAGGAAGTAGGGAGGGAGGCTGTGTAGGAATCTGGCCATTTTACACACAAAGCCAAGAGAGTACATGCCGACTATGGGAAGGAAGAGACAGGAACAGGCACCATGCCCACACTGGCACCCTGCTCATTCACTAAGAGTCATCCTTGGTCCAGTGTTTGGGGCAGTCTAGGCCAACCCTTCCCTGTGGGGGCTTCTGCCCCAGCACTTCTCATTTGACTAATTGCTTCTCTAGCCAAAATAGCTGGAGGTAGGGGGGAGGTAGGGGGGTGACTCTTAACTTTCATCCCAATTGTTTTTGTTGTTGTTGTTGTTTGTTTGTTTTTTTGTTTTTCAAGACAGGGTTTCTCTGTAGCTTTGGAGCTTGTCCTGGAGCTAGCTCTTGTAGACCAGGCTAGCCTTGAACTCATCATCCCAACTGTTTAAGAGGGTAGGGGTGGGGAGGGGGACCAGACCACTGAACAAAAAAGCTCTACAGGATAGTCTCCCACTGTGAAACCCTAGTGCCCTCATCTGGGGCGCCCACAGACCCTCTCCCAGGGCTGCACTGAGAGCCTCCATTAAATGCTGGTTATTGTCAAATATCACTAGTGTCTGCCCCATCCTGATTCCCTGAGTTGGAAGGGTTCACTGGGTTGGGCGGGTTGGGGTGGGGGTGGGGACACTCCTTTGTCTGCTGTTGTTGCTGTTAGTATCCTTGTCTTTTCTTTGTTTCCAGGTCCCCCAGCTCCTTTGACTCATTCCCAGGAGGCAGCAGAAGCTGAGTCTCAAGGGCAGCAGTGACAAGGAGGAAGGGAACCATAAGGGTCTCCAGCTGACCGGGCAGTCAGCAGCTCCTGAGGTTTCTGCTCACAGCTAGCTCCCGTTAGCGCTTTTCTCCCCTATGCCTTTGTCACTTCCGACACATATTCTATTAAAACACCTTTTTAGAATCACAGAAGCAATCTGTGTTTGAGACACGAATGTTGCAAGTCGCTGTTTGGGATGCTATGTCTCTCTCCGTGTTCATGTGGACCCTAAGGCCACAAAGTGGGATAATCTTTGAGAAAGAGCCTTTTCAGAAGTAATTAAGTTAAAATGAGGTCACCAGGGTGGCCCTGATCCAACTGACCAGTGTC
>NC_022028.1:48251944-48252983 GCF_000317375.1 Microtus ochrogaster | reverse complement strand
AAAAAAAAAAATAAATAAATAAAAAATAATAAAAAATAAAAACCTGCCAGTTACCATGGAGCAGTCCTGCCACCAGTTTATACATCTGGTGCTAAACACCCAGGGGGGCCCTTCCTCACCTAACCAAGCTTCTGGTTTGACTCTCCTAAGGTAGGGATCATTTGTTTCTACTGGCTTCTGCCACTCACTGAATTCAACTCCCAATGTTAGAGTCAGTCACTCTTCATCCGTTCCTTCTCTCCACCTAATCTCTCCTGGTGCTTGCATAAGTGTTACCTCAGAATGGCCTCCTTTGTCTCTGTTGGCTCCTGCTACTGCTGAAAAAGTCACTCCGGTTCATCAGACAACTTCTCTATCCCTGCTGGGCACCTATCACAGGGAAAGGCACATCTCTCCTTTGTGATCTAGGACATTTTTCTCTGGCAAGTCTCTTGGTGACTTGGGGTTGCCCCAGATTGAGATTCTTGTCACCAGGGCACTTTTCTCTTTCCCTTCCTTGCTTTTTCCCAACTTACATCTGTAGCTTGATCTGTCTCTCTTGCCATCCCTAACTCTGCTCTTGGCTGCCTCTTTGCTAACTCCGTCTCTCAGCTCTCTCCTGGAGCTTACTCTGTCTCTAACTATGGCTAACCCCTTGCCTCTCCCCATCCACCCCTCAGGAGCTGCCTGCTCGATTCTATCCCTCTTGTTGGCTTGCTGGAACCTTCTGTTTTAAGTCCTTTAGGTACATCAGGGACTCTCTGTGCCCTCCTGGGCCTTCAAGACTTTGGAATCCTCCCTCTGGCAAAGGAGTCCCTGTCTGTGACCCTTTCCCTAAGCCTCTCCACTTCCTATAGAGAATGCCTTCTCCCTGCTTGTCTGTCTCTCAGCCTGCTCTGGTCTCTAACCGTGGACTCTTCCCGTTCAGAACACCCCTCCCTGCCTCTCTGGTTTCTTTTCCTCCTTGTTCTCAGAGGTTCCATTAAGCCCCGTTGTCTTACTGCAAACATCTTGGCCTCAGTACAGTTCAGTGGCCAACGATGCTCTTGAGTTCCAATTT
>NC_022028.1:48248740-48251264 GCF_000317375.1 Microtus ochrogaster | reverse complement strand
AAATAAAAATAAAATAAATAAAAATTCCTCCCAAATCTCTGTGGGCCCATGAGCCCTACTTAGCTGATTCTGTGGCCATGCTCTTCCAGTGTCCTCAACCCTTCTGTCCCCCACTGTTCTTCCTCCCCATCTTCCATGGAGTTCCCAGAGCTCCAATATTTAACTCTTTAAATGCTCCTCTCTCTTCTATCTCTAAAACTTTTGCTAAAATAAAAACTTTATCTCAAGATTTATAACTGTGCAAACTTTCAGTATCTTACTATTTGTAAATTCACTGGGTGTAGTTTAAAAACTTTGGAAAAATCTGTAACAGAAAAAAGTTAGCTTAAAGCTTGTAACAAAAAGGATTAATAGGTAAAAAACTACAGCATGTTTATAGGAAACTTGGATTCAACTCTTGCTTAGGAAAATAGATGTTTTTAAAAAAGAAAAAAGGGTATGTGCCTGATGGGCTCATTTTAGAGTAAATAGTAACCAGGTGGCTTGAAACCATCTAGGTTGATGACCTCATCAGGAAGGAAGCAACCATGTGGCAGCCATCTTTATTAAGGGTATAGAGAGGAGATGCTATGTGGCTTCATCTCCATCCTGACTAAAGTGACCAGGCGCAAGCGCTATAAACCAACTGAGGCAAGGCCCATAAACCGTTTTAGTTCTGCTGAACCGTCTGCTTATCATTATGGCTCCTTTTTTCTGAATAAAGAGAAAACAGCAGGGTCTCCAAGATACTTTGGATTAGGAATGGATTTTTGTACAATGTTTTGTTTTGTTTTTTTTTTTTTTTGTCATAAGAGTGAAAAATAACAGATGAGGACAAACCACGAACAAGGTTCCTGGAAAACAGGACTTAAAAATAATGTATCCTTGATGAATAAGGTGTGTTTGCTGATTAAGGTTTAGAAACTCCTAAGTTATAAAGGTCTTTCAGGTTAACAGATACTGACTTAGAGGTGTCTGTCACTGTTGTCTTTGCTATCTGTGTTTGACCACTTCCTCCTCCTGAAGCTGACCACCAAAGTCACTGAAGTCCAGCAATCAAAAGCCTCTTTTGACTGCTTTCACTAACAAACCCAATCAAAACTAAACACCTATTGTAGCATAGGGTTCCCCCTTTTACCTTTATAAACCGGCATTTGCTCATGGGCCACATCTGTCTCCTCTCTATCCAGAGGCAGTCCTTTGTCCCTCCAGGGCAAATATCCCCCCCTTTGTTCCTTTCCCCTTCTCCCTCATCCTCTCTCCTGTGTTTGTCTCTTATTCCCTGCCCTCTGTCCCTCTGGGGCAAATAAACCTTTTTTGGGCTTAGAGCTTGGTCTTGGGGTATCTTATGCTAACTCTATTTCTTTTCCAAAGAAAGACACAAAAACAATAATCTTTTTTTTTTTTTAAAAAAAAAAACCATTAACCTGTGAACTATTACAGATAATTAGGACACACAAGTTAGTAGTCACCTTAAAAATGATCAGATTCTTTAATGCGCTCAGAACTAAGCTTGATGTCATGCTGAGTGCAAATGGAATTTATGTATAGGGCAAACTGTACCCCTCTATATATGTTGTCAGCATTAAGCCTGAAGCAAGTAACTAAAAAATAAGTAAAATTTGTTTGAAGTCAGGTATACCTAATTATACCTTAGGTTAGATGGTGCCTGGGAGAGATTCGCTGAATACGGCATTTAAGGTGTTTAATGAATAAAGTCTTCCCCTGATAGACAAAAATGCCAGCTCTGGTAGCAGCAGCTAAAGCTATCCCCAGAGAAGATGGACAGCAACAGACTCCCTCTGGAGCTTGCTTCAAATGTGGTGATGCTGACCACTGGGCCGAGAACTGCACCATGCCTTGCTCGCTGCCAGGATCTGACCCAAGATAAAAACACTGTTGGGTTGACCGCCCTACTCAGCAGTCAGGTCAGTTTCCCCAAGTTCCACCTGCACAGGAAAATCTCTCAGACCGTTTATGTCTGACAGGTGAAGGCTGCTGCTGCCCTGTATGGCAGGCAAAGATTTAATGCTGTCCCTCGTGACACCTGAAGGCTGACGACCTCTGTCCCCAACATGGATGATCCCAGGGTGGCTGTCCAGACAGTGTCTAAGTCTCTGTCATTTTAACTGATACACAGACCATTTGGGCTATACTTCTGGCTCAGGTTTATCCCTCTGATATGTTTATGACAGTGCGATTGGGGAGCTCTGATGATGGACGCTTCAAAGTTTAGCTGCAGCAAGCAAACCTTAGCTAAATCCTCCTCCAAAGCTGCAGCTGTTCCGTCAGTCCGTTTCATATGTAAATATACTTTTTTCTAGAGCTACTAGGCTTCCTGGTGAGAAAGGCTGACTGCTGGACAAGTTTACATTTCTGAAGGCTTCACACTGGAAAAAGATAAACTTATAGAACAGGTTTCAATGTGAAAACAAACTCAAGCTATCACGCGGCAATCACTAACTGAAAACTTAATTATTACTCTTCTTTTATTTAAAAGAACTTGCTTTTCAATGACTGCTCTCAAAAATCAACCACCGAGGCC
>NC_022028.1:48236579-48248445 GCF_000317375.1 Microtus ochrogaster | reverse complement strand
CTCCGGCTGGTTGCCCTCCATCTCTCCTGCCCCAGCATGCTATGGAAGTCACTGAGGACATGCTGATGACAGCTCTGGGTATCGCCTACACAGGCTCTGTGCAGAGATTGCTCAAGTCACCATTTCCACAGGACACCGAGACTCCTCATACTGAGAGGAGCCTAGCCTCAAACCTTAGGCCTTCGTGGCTGCACAAACAGCTTCCCCACGACTTGAGCGCTAGCCCAGTGTCTGCTGTCATCAAGATCTGGCTTCTAGCTCTTCTAGTCTTGCCTGATGTGGCGTTTGTTGCCAAGGATACCTGCCATCCTATCCTTTCTATAAGCCACGTCTCAGCACATGCTGGGGTCCTAATCTCTACAGAGAAGAGCTTCTGCTACAACTTTGCTTCTGCAGAAGGCTGAGTTTACAATAATTAGTTTCTTGAAAAAGCTGGATTCGTCATCCTGCTTTCCTATTGAGTACTATGAGTTAGCGGAAACTCTCTAAAAGCTCTACATTTTGGTTAGTGGCCATGCATTTCCAGCAGTTACCTGCACTCTGAGTAAATGTTAACACCTGTGCACAATCCCAGCTTTTAAAATGCCTCATGGGGGGGGGCGGGAAGATGGCGCAGTGGTTAGTAGTGCATATTACTCCTGCAGAGGATTCAAGTTTGGCTCCCAGCACTCATGGGGGTGGCTCACAACTGCCTATTCTAGCTCCAGGCAATGCAATGCCTCTGGCCTCAGAGGGGCCAATGCATTTGCATGTTTGTGCTACACTCTCTCACACACAGACACATAATTAAAACATGATAAAAAAAAAAAAAACTCGACCCTTTGAAAAAGCTGATCTGTCCAAGGCCCAGGACCATCTTGATACTCTTGGAGCACAAACTGTCTTATATTACAGCAAAGGAAACCAGGACCCAAGCTGAACTGTCCTTGTCCAAGGGCCAGGCTGGCACAGAGCCTTGGCCTATAGTCTCTTGGAAGCCAAATAAACTGATGTTCCTGCCAAACAGCTCCAGGAGTATTGACCTACAGTTGGCCAATGCCTGTCCAGGCCCAGAGTTAAGGAGATTGAGATACGTCGTTTTTACAGTGGAGCCACCTGGGAACTGAGAGGTCCCTCTGGCTTAGATAGAGGTGGGCAGCCCTCTGCCACTTGGTCTTGGGGTCCGCTCTCACACTCGGTTTCGGAATCTGTGGAAGAGGTTAGCAGAAAGTCCCTTCTGACAATAGAGTCATCTGAGAGGAGGGAGCTGCCTTGGTCAGCTCTGTAGATGCCTCAGCGCCGCCAACTTCCGACTTCCCGAAGGCTTTACATGGCCACTGAACTCCACTCTAGACAGATTCTTCTTTCTCATTTGGCAGTGGAGGTGGGTACCTTGGTTTCTCTAACAGGAAAACAACAGAAGCATGGTGCTTGTTTTAATTTAGAAAAAGTGGCACAGGAGATAAAGGTGCCGTGTGACAGAGCTCAGGTGGAGAGGTTTTTATTGGAGGAAAGTGAATGGGAAAAGGGGGGAGGGGAGATGGACCTCTGGGGACAGGAGTGGCAGAAGAGAAGAAAGGAGAGAGAGAGAGGAGACAAAGAGGAGAGAGAGAAGAGAGGAGAGATAGAAGAGAGGAGAGAGAAGAGAGAGAGGAAAGGGGGAGGAGAGGTGGAGGATAGGGAGAGAGAGGTAGGGAGAGAGAGGTAGGAGAGACAGTGGGGAAGGGAGGAAGGGAGGAGGGAGGGGGAAGAGAGATGGGAGGAGGGCAGGGCCTTTTTAAAGGTGAAAGAGGTGAATGTACACAGGAGGTACTCTTAGTGGCTACAGCTCAGGAGGACGTACACCCCTAGGTCAGGCCAGTACAGATGCCTGGATACTAATGATACTGATTTTTTTTTTTTTTTTTTTGGTTTTTTTCGAGACAGGGTTTCTCTGTGGCTTTGGAGCCTGTCCTGGAACTAGCTTTGTAGACCAGGCTGGTCTCGAACTCACAGAGATCCGCTTACCTCTGCCTCCCGAGTGCTGGGATTAAAGGCGTGCGCCACCACCGCCCGGCTAATGATACTGATTTATACCAAGAAAAGTCACTGTGGTATGGCCGAGCTGGGTTCCTAGTCAGGCCGACTGGGAAGTAGCCACATAGTGGAGCAGGTGAGGAAGGAAGTGAGTCACAGAGAGAGAGGAAGCCCAAAATGTCTGGAAAGTCGTGGGTGTTTGGTGTTTTTGTTTTTGGGTTTTTTATTTTTATTTTTTATTTTTTTGAGTAACTCAGAAAAGCGGACAGGCTTAATCCTGCTACCTAGCTGCTCTGTAATTGATATTTTATTTTAAATGAATCGACCTTATGTTGTGAGATATGCAGGACTTCTGGGCACAGAGAGAGGAAAGAGGAGGAGATAATTGAGGAGAAGAGAGATGCCCAGGAGACATGGAGGGAGTCAGAGATACACAATGAAAGAAAGTTAAAAAGCCATGTGGCAAAATGTAGATGAACACAAATGTGTTAATTTAAGTTCTAAGAGCTAGTGGGACAAGCTCACGCTGAGTCCAAACAGTCACAAATAATAATAAGTCTCAGTGTCATTATTTGTGAACTGACAGCCCAAAGAAAATCCACCTTTAACCTTGTGCTGTACTGGTACATGCAGGACCAGCACATTAGAAACTATGAAAAATGTTTTAAATTAGGAATATTTTAAACAAATGTCTTGCAGTTGGACCAGGTGACCTTGGGCCTTCAGAGGGTGTCTGGTTTCTGGACTTACAGGCGAGGCTCTAAGCCAGCACACCTGCAGGTGCCTGTGGGAGTTTGTCTTTGGGTTTGGATTACTAAGAATGGCCACATGGGCAAAAGCTGTAGAAACCCAGAGTTTCCAGTAAGAGAGCAAATCCTCTTGTTTGTAAGGAGGGAGCCAGGCCTATAGGGCTCAGGTGTGTACTTTTACATAACTCGAGGCTACTGTAACCCTCCAGGTCTGGGCTACTGCCTGTATCAGCGGCCTTTGTGGTCCCAGCACCCCCATCATGGCAACAATGTTGTTACTGGTCGGAAGAGTCATCAGAGTTACCACTTGGTTTTCTTATATTTTAAAAGAAACTAGGGAACAAAAATTGGTAATGACCGGGCCCAGGCCAGGGCAGCCGTGGTACACTTTTAATCCCAGCACTCGGAGGCAGAGGCAAGTGGATCTCTGAGCTCAAGGCCAGCCTGGTCTACAAAGGGAGTGTCAAGACAGCTAAGGCTATACAGAGATAGCCTGTCTCACCCCTCCTCCCCCAAATTGTTAATGGATAATAGATTTAGTTTGGCCAAATGGAGGAGTTGGTGGAGGGCCCAGTCTAATTGCGCCCCCACAAAAGGTAGGTGTGGTGGTTTGAATAGGTACAGCCCCCGTGGACTTGTGTTTGAGTGCTACAGAGTGGCACTATCAGAAGGTGTGGCCTTGCTGGAGTAGGTGCGTTACTGTGCGGGCAGGTTTTGAGGCCTCTGATGCTTAAGCTCTGCCCAGTGTGGGGCACAGTGTCTCCTTCTGCTGCCTGCAGGTCAAGATGTAGAACTCTCAGCTACCTCTCCAACACCATGTCTGCCTGCATGCTGCCTTGCTTCCCGCCATGAAGGTAATGAATTAAATCTCTGAAACTGTAAGCCAGCCCCAAATAAATATTTTCCTTTATAAGAGATGCTGCCGTGGGCTGGAGAGATGGCTCAGAGGTTAAGAGCACCAACTGCTCTTCCAGAGGTCTTGAGTTCAATTCCCAGCAACCACACGGTGGCTCACAACCATTGATATTGAGATCTAGCGCCCTCTTCTGGTGTGTACGTGTTAACAGAATATTGTATGCTTAATAAATAAATAAATCTTAAAAAAAAAAGAGGTGCCGCGGTAATGGTGTCTCTTCATAGCAATAGTGTTCGCAGCCTAGAGGCCCTAACTAAGACAATAGGCAACCTGGCCTTTCCTAAAAGGAGGGTGTGTGGAGGGAACTTGGGCCTCAGGTTAGCTCCAAATAGCTTTTAGTTTAAGTCCCGGTAGAAGAAAATGGGATCTGAATGAGCTCCCCTCCCCCAAAAAAGAACTGGGTTTGTGGAAAGTAGTATTCCCACCCAAACTAGTCCTGGCACTGTCGTTTGTGACTTTGTTCTTTTGGTAGGTGGAGTGTACAGGTGTCTCTTGTCATTGGCATCTGCTTCAGGATCTGAACTTAAAGATCCCTGCCTCTCAACTATCTGACCTGCTGAGGTGACAATGGCCTGCAATCCCAGCATTGTGGAGGTGGAATCAGGGGGAACAAAAATTCAAGGTTATCCTCGGCTATATTGTGAGTTCAAGGCCAGCCAATGTGACAAGGGGCCCTTTTCCAACTGAACAAAGCAAAGCCCCTACAAGTTTGAAGGAAAATTAAAGGAAGGGGGCGGGGCTCAAGTGTGGAGTCCATGCCTCTCAGCAAAAGTAGCTTCTGGGCGCCCATAATCAATGCTGCAGTCCTAGCACGCAGGAGGCAGAGGAAGCGGGAGGACCAGGAAGTTCAGATTTCAGGCCAACCTGGGCTACACAGACCTGTCTGAAAAACAAAATACGAAAATAAACTTAGGTGGTTTTTCATTCCCCTTTGGATTATTTGTGTGTGTGTGTGTGTGTGTGTGTGTGTGTGTGTGTCCTCAAGAATGGAGTTATAGGAGACTGTGAGCCACCTGACTCCGGAACTAGACTCAGGTCCTCTGGAAGAAGCAGCACATTCTTATCTGCTGGACCATCTCTCCAGTCCCCAGAGTTCCTTTTTTACTTATTTTTATTTAATTTTATTTGTTTGGTTTTGCTTTTTTCAAGACAGGGTTTCTCTGTGTAGACCTGGGTGTCCTAGACCAAGCTGGCCTCAAATTCAGAGATCTACCTGTCTCTGCCTTCTGAGTGCTGGGGTTAAAGCGTGTGCTACCACTGCCTGGCCTTAATTTTTTTTTAAGTGGGAGCTATTTAAGCTGGGCGGTGGTGATGTACACCTTTAATCCCAGCACTCGGGAGGCAGAGGCAGGTGGATCTCTGTGAGTTCCAGCCAGCCTGGTCTGCAGAGCTAGTTCCAGAAAAGCCAAGGATACACAAAGAAACTGTTTCAAAACAGTTTCTTAAGAGAGGGATGGGGAGCCGGGCGGTGGTGGCGCACGCCTTTAATCCCAGCACTCGGGAGGCAGAGGCAGGTGGATCTCTGTGAGTTCGAGTTCGAGACCAGCCTGGTCTACAAGAGCTAGTTCCAGGACAGGCTCCAAAACCACAGAGAAACCCTGTCTCGAAAAAACCAAAAAAAAAAAAAAAAAAAAAAAAAAAAGAGAGGGATGGGGAGGGGTGAGCGGGAGAGAGTTCAAATGAAAATTCTAAAACTAGGCCCTGGTGATCTTTGAGCCTGACCTTGTTGGGTACCCAGCTGTAAACCTGGAAATTCTGAGAGCCTCACAAACACAGTTTTAAACTTGGTTACAGTTAAAACATGAGTTGACCACTGGGTTACTCAGCACAGGCTGCGAGATGGGTGGGGGGGCAGCCGACACACGATGATGACTATACTGGACCACATGACCCTAGAGGTTTTACTTAACCCTGTCTCCTGACTTCAGCTTCTGGGCTTCTGTTTTCTACTTTCCCAGCTGAAAATGTTACAAACTGAGCTTTTCTGGTATACTAGTTTATCCTCAGGGACCTACAAAGCTGGGCCCCCACTCCTTCCAGACAAAGGAATGTTCAGACCCAAGGTTGTAGTGACTGGTTTATACAGGTTGAAGTCAGGGCATTTTAGGTAAATATTCTACCAACTGAGCTGCAGCTCCATTCCCAAGATTGAGGTCCTTACGAAATTTGAATCTGGGTGATATTTTTTGAGTGATCTCTACTGTGGTTTGTGGGGTCTCAGGGAAATTCCGCCTGGTTCGTGTGGATTTCATCCCATAGCAGCTAGCGCTGCTAAGTGACTCAAGATGAATCCAAATGGCCTTCTTCTGTGCATGTGGAGATGAAGTTTATACCAAAACCTAAGGAGGAAGCCAAGGCAGGACACCAGAAAAGCACTCTGCCACCACAGCACGCAAAATCAGAGTTTTGAAGTTCCTTAATTGTCTTAGTTAGGGTTTCTATTGCTGTGATGAAACACCATGACCAAAAACACAAGCTGGTGAGGAAAATGTTCTTTTGGCTTCCACTTCCACGTCATTGGAGGAAGTAGAGGCCATGGAGGGTGCTGCTTACCGGCTTGTTTGTCAAGGCTTACAAAGCCTGCTTTCTTATAGAACACAGGACCACCAGTCCAGGGATGGCACCACCCACAATGGGATGGACTCTCCCCCATCAATCCCTATCAATCACTAGTTAGGAAAATGCCCTATAACTGGATAACTGGATTTTTGTTTTGTTTTGTTTTGGTTTTTTGAGGAACCCACTCTGTAGACTAGGTTGGCCTCAAACTCACTGAGATCCACCTGTCTATGCCTACCAAGAGCTGGGATTAAAGGCATACACCACTGCTGCCTGGCCTATAACTGGATCTTTTGGAGGCGTTTTCTCAGTTGAGAGGCTCCCTCCTTTCAAATGACTTTAGCTTGTGTCAAGTTGACACAAAACCATCCAGGGCACTGACCAAACAACCATGCAGGAAGTAGCTGGACTGAACTTTCAAAGTGACATGTATTTCAAACACACCCTCTTTACAAAGTGCCACCAAGACCACAAACCAAAACAAGGTCCTCACGGCAAGGTGACAAGGAACTCTCCAGATCTTAAACCTAAATAATTAGTGAGTGAACTGTGGTGGCGCACGCCTTCAATCCAGCACCTGGGAGGCGGAAGCAGGCGGATCTCTGAGTTTGAGGCCATCCTGGTCTACAGAGCGAGTTGCAGGATAGCCGGGGCTACACAGAGAAACCCTGTCTTAAAAAAACCAACCAAAACCAAACCAAACCAAAACCCCAAACAATGAGAGTTACAGAAGTAGAATCGAATCCCCCTTCCATTACCAGTTCATTAACAAGGGTATGGGGCAACTGGTACCTAAGGGTCAGGGACCCACAAGTATCTCAACAGCTCTGGGGAATGAATCAGCCACAGGCTTGCCTCCTGGCTGGCTCACAAAACTTTTTACTGGGTACTTGGATTTGTTAAATCTACCTACCACATTATTTTCCTGTATTTTTTTAAATTTATTTTTATTTTATGTGCATTGGTGTTTTGACTGCATGAATGTCGGTGTGAGGGTGTCAGATCTTGGAGTTATGGACAGTCATGAGCTGCCAGGTGGGTACTGGGAATGGAACCCAGGTCCCCTGGAAGAGCAGTCAGTACTCCAGCCTCACCCCCTGTATTATCTTTTAAAGATTTGTTTCTATTTATGAGTGTCAGCATTCACGAAAGGTGCCTAAAGAGAGGCTAGAGGGTGTCCTCACCTGGATCTGGAGTTACAGGTGCTATCAGCCACCTGATGTGGGTGCTGGGAACGGAACTCCCATCCTCTTTAAGATCTTTAAATGTTCTTAACTGCTGAACCACCCTCTAGCCCTGTTCCCTGTATTCTAGAAGAAATTGGGGGCTGTGAGAGATGGCTCCGTGGGTAAAGGCACCTGTGGCCAAGCCTGAGGATGTGGGTTTGATTCCCAGGCTCCCCCATGGTGGAAGGAGGGAAATAACCCCTCCAAATAGTTCCCTGATGTGTGCATACATACACACAAAATAAACAATACAAAATTTAAAGAAGAAATGGGCCGGGGAGCACTTGCTGCAAAAGCATGAGAGCCCAAGTTCGGATCCCCTGTAAACACCAGAGGCGTGGTGGCCCAGTTGCAAGTCTAGCCTTGGAGCCCCGCAGCCAGCTGGCTACTCAGACTAGCCGTATTAGTGAGCTCTGGTTCAGATTGTGAGATCCCGACTCGGTTAACAAGGCGGAAGAGTAATAGGTGACCCCTGACATCAGCCTTAGGACTCCCATACACATGTGCATACAAATGTATCCATCCACATGCAAGTCCACACCATAATACCACACACACACACACACATACACACACACACACACACACACAAAGACACAAAAATTAAACAGAAATTGGTAAAAAGAAATGGACTTATTTGTAGTTTTTTGAAACACAGGAACAGGAGGACACACAGCCAAGGCCCTCCTGTTTTGTCTGTGGCTGTCTTAAAATTTAACATTTTTACAATTTTTTAAAATATTTATTTATTATGTATACAATATTCTGTCTGTGTGTATGCCTGCAGGCCAGAAAAGGGCACCAGACCCCATTACAGATGGTTGTGAGCCACCATGTGGTTGCTGGAAATTGAACTCAGGACCTTTGGAAGAGCAGGCAATGCTCTTAACCTCTGAGCCATCTCTCCAGCCCCAATTTTTACAATTTTTTAAAAATTATTTTTAGTATGTGAGGGCTCATGCCACAGCGAGTATGTGGAAGTCAGAGGGTGGCTTTGTGGAGTCGGTTCTCTCCTTTCACCTTTACTTGGGTTTCAGGATTTGAACCCAGGTCCTCAGACTTGTACAGCAAGAGCTTTTACCTGCTGAGCCATTGCCAGCCTCCATTTCACAATTTGTAAGAGGCTCACTAGACAAACACCAGACCACACATAAGCCTAGCTGTGAGGAGAGATAACCGTCCCTTCCTGGAGGAAGCGTACTTGGGCCCAAGACTGTTTCTAGTTTTTAAGTCTGGCATAGGAAAACGGGAGTCTGAACAGAGCCCCCATTTTCAAAGAGAAAGGAATTGGGTTTGTGGGATTCCTGTCCATTCTGTGCCGGCCAGATCTCTCTGTGACCCATTCCTGTGGTAGGTGGAGAGAGAGTGTATGCTTTCTGTATCTTTGGAAATTAGTGTCAGGATCTACAATCCTGGTAAACTTCCCCACAAAAACAGTAATTTTGAAAGCGATAGTTGATAGCTGACGGGAATGGAGTCAATGGTTCTCAGCAGAAGAAACTTTGCAGTGCCTGGCTCAGAGGTGACACAAAGTGACAGGCTGATCTGAGCTCCTCCATTTTGAGTCCAGTCGCCATGACAGAAAGTCTCTGCATCTTGTTCGCAGAAGTAACCTCCATTTGCCGGCAAACCAGAAGGCACACACTGAAAAGTAATAGATTTGGACCAAGAAATGACGATGTCGGTGACTATATCAGCTTACCGGAAATGCCAGGCACAGGAGCTTATCCAGATGTGACCCTCGGCTGGGCGGTAAAGAAGGAACACCGAGGACAGACGGAAGAGGAACACTGGCTATCATGTCAGGACGCTCCTGAGCCTCGGCCATGAGAGTCAGCACAACAGAGAATTCCATGTGCCTGTCCCTAGGCTGGAGTCCATTTTCTCCTGCCTGGAATGCACACCGATGCTAGACACACACGCTGACGCTAGAAACTGCCTGCCACCTTACAACACAGCTGTGTGTAGCCTCGTGTGGTCCCCACGGAGCCCTTCCCCTGTGCTGTCAGTGACCACAGCCGTGGGAGCCACATTTCTGAAGCTGTGTCCTTGACTTTAGTGCAGCAAAGAATTTCAGGGTGAGTCAACCTGGAGCAAAGCACTGGTTTATTAGGACCGATACTAACACAAATTAAGCATTGGTATTAGGAGGGAGAGGCTTAGGAAAGTACATCCCCAGGTGTGGACAGAGGCTTCACAAGAGAGACTTGTTGTCTGTTTCCAGGAGGGGGGTCTCCCTATGTAGCTCTGGCTGTCATAGAACTCACTTTGTAGACCAGGTTGGTCTCAAAATCACAGAGATCCACCTGCTTCTGCCTCCTGAGCGCTGGTGGGTTTAAAGGTGTGCGCCACTAGCCGGGAGAGACTTGTGTATTAAAGAGTCACAGGTATGATTTTGACGATATCTTCCCACTTTATATTACTTGGAAGTGTTTCTTCTTCTTTTTTTTTTTTTTTTTTTTTTTTTTTGAGACACAGGGTTTCTCTGTGGTTTTGGAGCCTGTCCTGGAACTAGCTCTTGTAGACCAGGCTGGTCTCGAACTCACAGAGATCCGCCTGCCTCTGCCTCCCAAGTGCTGGGATTAAAGGCTTGTGCCACCACCGCCCGGCGGAAGTGTTTCTTCTTTAGTTAGATTGGTTCCCACTTTGTAGTTCAGAGATCTCAAACTTGCAGCAATCCTCCTGCTTCATCCTTTTAGGTGCTGGGCTTGAAGGCCTAGGCCACCTTGGTGCCTGACTCATTTAACTGTCAGGGAGCCGGTACCCCCTCTTAAGGAGACCGTGGGGCGGTTCCTGAGGAGAGCCAGACAGAATTGCAGATCAAAACATAGGCCAAAGGGGTAAAAGAATTCCTTATTGAGCCAGAGCAGAGTGGAGGCATGTCTGTTGGCTGTAAACAAAATCCGTGATCTCAGTTGTGAAATTCACTAATTGTAGGGTTACTGTTGGGAAAGCAGTCGATTAGACTCAAAGGTCAAACATGCTTCACCCTTAAGTGTTATTAACATCCTTATCTGAAATATTACAAAGGCGCCTTGGCCATCTTCACAGCAAAGTGTGTTGAAATCAGCTCTCAGCTGGGAGGCTTCAACCTCACCGCTGGGGAGGGGCTCTCCTCTTTCCCCGTCCTTTAACTTTCCCTGGTTCTCTCCTACCTCTGTCAGTTCAGCCTCTGCCTTTCAGACAGGCTGGCTGAGTCATGCAGCCTCCTCAACTCGTCTGAGGCCTTCTGTAACCTGTCCAGTGGTGTGGTGTGCTGAGTTAATACAGTGAGTAACGAAGATTGGGTTGGGGAGAAAGAACCTGTTTGCCCCGCGGTCACAGCAGATACCGCAGTTGAAGAGGCTTGTGGGTTTGGTACTCAGTCTGTTCTGATGTTATGGGAACGCACAATCTTGCCCATCTCTGTTACTGGCAATCTTGCCCCAGAGGCTTTTAAACTCAGGCAGAGGTACCTGTAGATTATGTCCTACCTAGGACTAAGTCGTTTTCAAATGAACTCAAAAAGTAGGGCTTGGATCCAAGGGCCTGAGCAGGCATGAGGCCACACAGGTTCCAAGTGGTGTGCAGATGGCCCTGTCCTGATGCAGCACCTGAGTCTGCGCAGTCCTTCCTGGCCTGTTTTAGGATCAGCCACCAGCTTGGTGGGGGGGAGGGAGGCTCAAGTGGATGTTGATCCTCAGCTCAGATGACTCACTATGGCCAGGAGGGGATCTGTGGTCATCAACAGGCTGTTTGGGGAAGGGGACCCTGGACTAGGTTGATAGAGGCTTCCTCCTGGGTCGGATGTGGATACAGTGTTGCCAGCTAGTTGCCAACTATAAATAAGTCAAAGGGCACAACACGTGGGAGTGAAAAGTGATCCTGGTGCTGCAACAGACACTGAGGACAGTCCCCCAGGATCCCTGGATGGGATCCTGACCCAGGGGTGGGGGAAGGGGATGGGAATGAGGTTCAAGGAATTGGCCGGATACCCAGAAATATCCGGGCATCCTAGGAGAACCCAGAGGGAAGGTGGTCTAGCCTGAGTCATCAAATTGTCCCTGGGCTCAAGGGGACCATGGGAGCTGGGAAGGGAGTCTAGGCTGGGGCTGAGGAGGATTCTAGGGTTGGGCCCAGGAACACCCCGAAGAACTTCAGGGTGATGAGGAGGTCCACGTTGGGCCCAGGAACACTGCGTACCCCAGAATGACTCCAGGGGGCTGAAACGGGGTCCAAGCCTGGCCCAGGAACACCACGGTGGGACCCCGGTAGGACTCTAGGGGGCTGAAGGAGGTTCAGGCTGGGTCTAGGAACACCCCGGTGCTCCGGGAGGGTCGAGGCTGGTCCCGCGGGGCGCCCCTCCCGTCCCCTCCCCCGCCCGCTGTCCGTTGGCCACGGAGCCCGCCGCTGCGCCGCGGGCCCGACTCCTCCCCCGCGCG
>NC_022028.1:48217416-48236188 GCF_000317375.1 Microtus ochrogaster | reverse complement strand
GCCCCTGTGCGGCCTGCGGGGCTCGCCGGTGCTGTGCGGGATGCGCGGCGGCCTGGGGAGGAGCGATCGGGAGAGATGGGGGTGCGAGGCCAGGCAGAGGGCCTGGGCGGCCTCCGGCCCCTCTCTGGGGGACCTTGCTCTGCATCTGGCTCCTCGGACTGGGGAGCCCCAAGCCTGATTTCGGGGCCCTGTGGGCTAGTTTCACTTTTTTGCTTGCTCAACACAGAGGGAGGGATGCAGGTGGGACGCCCTGCAGGAAGGTGCGAGGGCTCCCTTTGACTTTGGCGTTGAGACCAAAGGCCGACTGTGAATTTCCACGTTTCACTCAGGCGCTGGGGTCATTCAGTAACCAGAGCCTCTGGAGGAAAGCACCTGTCCACGGTGGGCCACCAGGAGCCCTGGAGCATAACCCCAGGTACCCATGATAGGAGCATTGTGAGCGCTTGTGTGCAATATATGCAGGTTTCCTTTTTAACTTTGAGAGAAGTTTAGTGGCACAGGGAAATGGTTTTAGAAATGGCCTTCCAGACCTAACTTTTAAAGCAGTGTGGAAAGTCTTGTCTAAGAGAATACTTAAGAGATTGGGCTCTTTTCCCTGGGAAACTAGGAGGTTACTTGGATAGGCGACAGACTGGAATGACTCGTCCGAAGCCGAGATCTCTGATTCTGGGATTGGACATAGAATTCTGGTTAGGGGTGCTGGGTTTGTGTCTATTGGTACTGAGTGGGAGCGGCCCTTTCTGCTGCGATAGCATTTGTGAAATGGACTGTACCCCTTCCAAGAGGTCTCGGTGGGTTGTATACTTTGGTCTTATTTGATCACTTCCTTACTGTCCCCTCCCCTTACTAGATAAGCAGGACCCCTTCCCACTTTGGAAGTTAGCCTATAAAGCTGATTTCTAGTATCATGTCCTGGGCTCTGTGATTACATTGTTTCAGAAAACAGTTACTTGTGATGGCATTCCTGGCCTCTCTTTGGTCTTGGTGGTGTGTGCTCCTTGGAGTGGCTGTGCTCAGCAGGTGGATGTCAGCTGAGTGACTGACCTAACTCAGCATGGACCTGCTACAGGCCTTGCGTGTGGCCCCACATATGCCTGTCTCAGCATCACCACAGAAGGTCTAAGGAAGTTGCCTTCGGGATGGGTGGAAAGTGGGTTAAACAGTGTCTCCTAGGGAAGGAACGGGGAAGGAATGCTGGAGTTGAAGGGAGGTCTCTGTCCCACCCTAGGCTGCTCTCAGATAAAGGCCCAGCGCCTGGGAAGGACAGTGTCTGTGTGCTACAGAGGGCTGGGCAAACAGTGTGCAGAAAGTAATGGGGTCTTTGGAAGAGCATCCACCATAGTGGTCCTTGTTTTGGTTCCCTTCTGGGGCTTGTAGGTTCCACCCTCTGCTGACAGACTCTGAGCCACACTGGGGTTTGAGGAGCAGGACTAGCCGTTTGCCCTGGATTATGTCACAAATTACAACAGCCAGAACTTAAAGTAAGAGTGAAGAGACTCCCATCTTCTCAGACCGGGCGGGGGAGTAAGCTCGTAAATTCGTCTCTGGCCCAGTTGGAGGGAGGTAGGGCATGGTACGGCGTGGTCATACCACGGTAGGGCATGGTATGATTGGGGGAAAGCAAAGGTGGAAACTTACTGTTGTTTCAGGGGTCAGATGGCATCATTGATCCAATCTCACTCCTGACAAGTTGACACTGGTTAACTGGCCCAGCTCCATTGACCCCTCCCAAGATGGAGCTGGTTCTGCCTGCCTGTTTGTCCCCTTCTCTGACTTGTGGCTTTGCTTAGGTCCTGCAGTGTGACCCAGTATCATAGCTTGTCAAATCTAGCAGTGACCCCTTGGCATCCCCCACTCCCTCTCTCGCCAAAGCAACAACCGCTTTCCCCCATTCTCCTCTCCCTGATCCCACACCATTCTGCCTTCTCACATGCTCTTCCCCATTCTGGCCTTGTGTACACTACTGTGATTTCCCCCACCACAGACCGTGGCTGGTGAGGTTTGAACAGCTTGTCTCTGGGCGTGACCGGCCACCTTCGGCCAGCGGCATATTGCTGACTTGTCTGATGTGAGCTCTGTAACTGCTTCATCTTCTCACTGAAAAGTTTCTGCTGCTGGGGGGTTGTGCTGAGTTTTGTAAACAGTTGCTCAGGGACTTCACGGGTTTTTTTCTTCAGCCAACTGAAGAACCTTGGGATCTTTTTTATTTGATTTTTCAAGACAGGGTTTCTCTGTGTTTTTGGAGCTTGTCCTGGAACTAGCTCTTGTAGACCAGGCTGGTCTCGAACTCACAGAGATCCGCCTGCCTCTGCCTCCCGAGTGCTGGGATTAAAGGCGTGCGCCACCACTGCCCGGCGAACCTTGGGATCTTAAATGAATTTTTCCAAGTTGTAATGCTAGCAGCGGAACAGCACATCATTCCTAGAACACCCTGATAACTGTAGGGTTAACCTGAGCTTATTAACCTCAGAATGTTTTGTTTCAGGCAACTGCCACAGTGTTTCCTCTTTGAAGACTCTTGCTGCTTTGTTTAGAGTCCAACGTGTCCCGATCTTGTTTGTCAAGCAAAGTCCAGGAGTGCACACTTGTCACTGGGGCATAGCTGTGCTTCATTGTAAGGGATGGAGAGGCAGGCTGACGGGGCCCATGGTTCTTGCTGGGTCTGTGACTGGTGACTGTAGTAGGTGGTAGTGTGCCCAATGGCCACTTCTCTCTCACATATGGACAGAAGGGACATAGGCAGCATGTATTCTAGATGTCAGTGTGTGTGGAGGGCAGCACAGGCAGAAGTCCACTCCTGGCTGGTGCGCATCATGTCACTTAATGCTAAAAGCTGAAGATAGGTCCTTTTGATGGGAACAAGGTGCCAGCGGCCCAAAGGCCTGTCCCTCTATGACCCAGGAGCCATGCATCATTAATGGGTAGCGTCTCCATTCCTTTTGGGAAGGTGGGGGTGAGATCCATAATAAATGACAGTGGCAGTGAGTAGAGTAGTGGCAGAATGCTGCCTGCTGCAGGCGGACACAGCCTCGGCCCAACCTGGAGCTCGGGCTTTGGCCCTCTGTCTCCTGTCACTGCTGGCTGGCCAGCGGTGCTCTCCCTCTGCTGATTTGCTGACAGGAACAGTCTAGAAGTGTATGCTGATATTACATTTTCCCCTGCTTTGAAAACAAATTCATGTTGTGTGTATGTGTACCTTTGCGTGGCCATGCGTGTGGGTGGGTGCATGTGGGGTTCAGAGGTCAGCACTGGTGAGCTTTCTCACGTGATGGCCACTTGGTTATTTTTCAGCAGGATTTATTTATTTTTATTTCATGTGGATGGGTGTTTTGCCTGTGTGTGTGTAATGACACCACATGCTTGTCCTGATGTCCTGGAACTGGAGTTAGACATGGTTGCGAGCCACCATGTGGGTGCTGGGACTGAATTTGGGTCCTCTGTAAGAGCAGCAAGCTCTCTTACTGTTGAGCTCCTCTCTAGCCTCGTCTTCTTATTTTTTTCAAACAGGGTCTCTCCCTGCACCTGACTGATTTGGCTAGGCTGGTCGGTCAGCAAGCACCAGGTACTCTCCTGTCCATCCCCCCTCCCCAGAGCCAGGGTTCCAGGTCAGAGCTGCTGCACTGGGCTCCTTACATAGGTGCTAGGGATCTGTAGATCCTCATGCTGTGTGACCCCCCCCCCGCCCCTGCCTCTACTGTGTGTTACCCTTTGCTTATCTCTGTGCAGTAGAGAATGCAGCCACCATGGCTGTTTTAGATACATCTAGTTGAACTCTCAAAGCAACACTGAAGACGTATATGAGAAAATGGAGTGGCAGCCCTGGGCAGGCAGCTCGGCTTGGCTCTGCATTTCAAACGCAGGTGCCATCGAATCTATAGGTGTTGTTCTGTTCACCAGTCCACTTGATGCTCAGAACATCCCATATGTGAAAATTCACATTTCTTTCTTTTTTAAAGATTTAATTATTTATGTTTTTATTATGTTTTATGTATCATGTTCTGCCTGCATGTATGTCTTCATGCCAGAAGAGGGCACCAGATCTCATTATAGATGGTTGTGAGTCTCCAAGTGGGTGCTGGGAATTGAACTCAGGACCTCTGGAAAAGCAGCCAGTGCTCTTAACCTCTGAGCCTTCTCTCTGGCCCCAAAATCCACATTTCTAAAACAAATTGAGTGATTAGCTTTACATACACATTGAGTGACTCGGGCCGCTTGTAGAGGCTGTTCTGCTGTATTGGGCTCACAACCCCACGTGAAATTCAAGCCGCAGCTATGTGCTAGGAGTGGGACTGAGTTATGCAGACAATATGCTCATTGGGTTTGTCTTCCACCTGGGTGTGAAAGCCCATGTGCTGATCCTTAACACACAGCGTGTGTCGACCATCAGTCAGGCTTCCTAGTGGTTGATAACTGTTTTAGGTCATTGTCCCTGTGTAATTGGAGTACTGGCTGAGTGAACCAGTGTGCTCTTTATCAGAGAGACCCAGAAGGAGCAGTCCTGGTACCTCGAAAAATGTGCTGAGGTAGCTTTTTGCCAGAGTAAGGCAGAAGTCAGGTAATTAAATGAAGACCACATGAGCTAGAGTTTGCACAGGAAATGGGTGCCACAATGGAGTTCAAAGTATAAGAAATCTCCTGGGAAAAATGCTGTGGGTGGTAGCGTTGGGGTGAGCCCTCAGGCAGGTCTGTGGAAGGAGGCAGGCCTGAGGAGGGAGAATCCCAGTGCAGAGGAAGGCTCCGTAGCCCCAGGCAGCCTCAAACTGGGACTATGTACAGAGGGCCATGCCCCTACAGGTCCCCAGTGTCTGTCCCTCCTAACTGCTGGCTGAGTGCCGTGGGCTCCTACTTCACCTGTCATTGCTGATGACAGAGAAGCCTGAGTGGCAAAGCTCTGGCTGCTTCAGAGGTGAGGTTTAAAGCTTAAACAACTTTGTTTTGGGGCATTTCTTGGGGGAAGTGCTGCGGCAGGAGCATGTCTCATTGTCTTGTGCATGTGTGCTAGGCAAGCCACATCCCTAGCACCAAAGTTTAGTAACTTAATGTGTTTTAAGTGTTTGCCTGCATACATGACTGTGTGCCATGTGAGTGCCTGGTGCCCAGAGGTCAGAAGAGGGCATAGGATCCACTGGGACTGGAGTAAGGACAGTTGTGAGCTCCATGTGGATACTGGGACCTGAACCAAGGTTCTCTGGAAGAACAGCCAGTACTGAGCCATCCCTCCAGCCTTAAGTTCAATAGTTTTTTTTTTGAGACAAGGTCTCTTAATAGAGCCCTCGTGTCTTGGTATTTACTATGTAGACCAGGCTGGCTTCGAAATCACAGAGATCCTTCTGCCTCTGCCTCCTGAATGCGGGTAACTTTAGATACTCACTCAGAAAAAAAAAAAGGAAAAAAAACAAATCAGGGCACAGCAGAAGTCGTCCCTACTGTCAGCGTGTGATGCAGCAATGCAGGCAGCTTTGGGGTTTTAGGAGCAGCCCTGTGGCCCCACAGGCCTTTGTTGCTCTGTGTGGTCTGGGCAGTAGCTGGCAGGAAGCTGGCATTAGAGGAGAAAGTGCCCATACAGAGATCTGCAGTTCTGTACTGACGTGGAGTCAGGAGCAGGCACCCTGGAGAAGCTGGGGCTCAGAGCAAGCAGACACTCTCCCTGCAGAGTGGTTGGGGACCACAACCTGGGTTCTAGGCTTGGTAGAAAATAGTACTGTAGCCACCATTTTAAGTCAAACCTGGTCTGGCGCTTGCTTTCCTGGAGCCCGAGCTGTGTCGTAGTCTATGTGCTGGTGAACGGTTGGCTCTCGAGTGTTCCTTTTTGATAACAACATCATGGATGGAGATTTTAAAGACAGATTCCAATAGGGGCCCAGCAGCAAGGGGAGGAAGTGAGATATGGGTGTGAGATGGGGGGAGGGGGGGCTGTGCTGTACATGGCCTGGCTCACCTGACTGCCAGCTGCCGACCTCAGTCAAGCATGGCCGGGGAGTCATGGGACTCAAGTTATTAGTCTTTGTTCCTCCAAGAAAAAGCCTGAAACTGGACGTTGTGTAAGTTTCTATTTTAGCGTGGGCTGTGCCGTATCAGCACTGCTGTCGGCCACACTCGGCACCCGCCAGTGAGTCTCCAGCTTCCCCTCTTCATCTCTTGAGATAAAGTAACTGAGTCTGTGAAATGGACTGAGTGGTCCTCCTAGAATCCACGCACAGTGGAAGCAGCCAATGACCTGTGTGCCTGTGTAGCATCCCTCCTGGGAGGGCAGGATGGGGTTCCCTATGAGGGTTTGAGGGAAGCAGAAGAAAATAGCATGAGTGCCAGGTGAGAAACAGCGACTCCCCTGCCTGTGGTACCAGAAGATGTTTCTCCTGACAGGACCACCTGTTTGCACAAGGGCCGTCAGCTAGGTCCCGTCCCCTAAGCCAGCTCTATCCACATGTCCGGTGCATATGTGTGTGGCCCTCAACACCCAGTGTAAGTGCCTCGGAGGGGTCAGTGAGCTGGACTGACTACATGCTCTTGGGCACATGGTGTCCCTGTTAACCTTCGCAAATAGAGTGTTGTGGGATGCTGTTAGTGATAGGGATTCTCTACCTAGAGCCTGCCCCCCACGCCATGTGTAACCCCTGCACTTTCCCCTGTGTCTTCCCCTATATGTCCGGGTGTTTGCCCCATGTCTCTCCTGTGTGTTTCCACTGCATTTGTCCTTCTGTCTCCCCTTGTGTGCCGTGGGCAGCACGGCATCCTGTACAGTGGTTTCCCTGCAGGCCCCGAAACACAGCAGTGAGCAGCAGTCTGCCCCTCTCTTCTGTGTCTCACACCCTGCTGCCCACTGAGAGCCACTGGTAAGCAAAACAAGGGACTTAACACACAGAACCCGACATTTATCACTGCGGCAATGAAACCACCTGCAGGAGGACAGACACTGGCTCAGGGGTTCAGAGAGCTCTATGGCTTGGCCCTGCATCCTTGGGCAGAGTCACAGTGATGGACGCCCATGAAGGAATGCCGTACTTCACTTCCTGAGAGGCAGGAAGCAAAGAAAGATGAGCACAAGAGGAGCCAGGGAAGATACATGTCCAAGGACATGTGTCCAGGGACCTAGTTCCTCTAACTAGACACCACTCCCAACCTGTTACCCCCTCTCAACAATGCCATTGTATTATAAGCCCACAGAGGGGCTGATCAGGATCAATTTGTCTTTGGAAATCACAGAGCTGGGCTTTTCTAACAATGGATGTGATTATTAATTCAATCAAGTTGACAGTCAGAATTAACTGTCACCACGATGATACCGTGACAGCAACCTGACACTGAAGGAGGTAGAACACACGGTCTGGATACAGTGAGGTGGAACAGAAGGGTGTGAGTTCAGAACAGGACATAACTTCAAACTGATAAACTCCTTATTTATGGGGGTTTCTATTTAATATCTTGAACCACAACAACTGACTATAGATAAAACCACAAAAGCATGCACAGTGGCTGTACACTATCATTCCCTTTGCCCCACAGCAGGCCAACACTCGCCCCAGGGGCCTTGCTACAGCTTAGCCATCTTGGTAGGGTGGCCAGCCTCACCCTTGGTTTCATTTCAGCATCTCACAAGGTGGACCTTTCGTTTTGATCTCCTTAATGTCATTTTCATTTCCCTGCACTTTTCATGGTCACCTCCTCCTCTGTTCTGAGGAGAAGTGACAGGAAAGCTGAAAATTAAGCAGCAATGTTTGAATCGACAGCAAAGAGGGAAATTAGGATCACCTCCTAAACTCAGACACTAGACAAGTATGGCCATCACTGGCCATGCAGCCCCATCCCAGTGCCCTGAGCCAGCCAGGAAGGCAGAGAGAGGACTACTACTGGCACAAGGAAGAAACAAAGCCATTGTCATTCCTGATGTCATGGATGTGTGTGCAGAACGTTACAACTCAACAAACAAACTATGAGGGACAGCTAGCTAGGTGACCAGCCATGACAATAATACCCAACAGCTACCTCAGTATAATACCAGCAAGGGGCTAGTAATGCAAAGAGTGTATTTTTAAAATGCTGTTTTCCAAAACAACAAAGATAACAAGGGCACCTGGGAATAATGGAACATGGCAGGGGCCGTTGCAGCACTCATCAGAAGGATGAGTTCCAGGCAGCCTGAGGTTGGATAGCAGGGAGTACCTTGTTCACACTGTGGGCAAGGCAGTAGCTGTGAAGAAGAGGAGCGAGAGCTCAGTGAGATGGCTCACCATGGAAGGAAAGTTGCCTGCTACTAAGCATGATGAGGACCTGAGTTTGATCCTGTGGACCCGCATGTGGAAGGAGAGAACTGATTCCCACAAACTGTCCTCTGACCTCCATGTGTGTGCTGCGACACATGTGTAACATACACATACAAATAAATGTGGAAAAGGGAGCAAGAGACATACATGTGCTGCTTGAGTCACTCAGCCCAGCAGGATTGTGGCCTCGCCGGCAGGATACTCACTGAGCTTCAGGTGGACCAGCAGACTTAGCTCATGACCTCAGTGCCGGCTGGACTGTGTGCTCAGTTTGTGGGTTGCACACTGAAGATATGTCGCCAGTTTACATATTATTCCTAAGTAAGGAGTGACAGGGAGTTAAGTTAAACAAGTTAGCACTATAGAAGGCAGAGCCCATACATAAAACATAATTAGAAAGCCAGAGCTGTCTCACCATGCTCTCCTGACTCTTGGTCAGTATGCTTTTCTGGAATGGGAGCTGGCTGCATTGAGGTGCCTCCCTGGGCTTCCTGGGGGTGGAAGTTAAGAGAGAATGGAGAGATGCTTGACCATAAGGGACAGAAAGCAGGCAGTGTGTCATTAATCCTCAGGAGCAGGTGATGTCCAGGCCTGAGCTTGGAAAGATGTGTGTGAGGCAGGTCATCCTTTAAGGAAAAGGCTCACACCAGAGCTTAGGGTGCTCTCCCACACCTCCCTCGGGAAAGGGACTTATGGCTGAAGCTGTACATGAGGTCATATGTGTGTCAGAGAGCTGCAGCTGGCCAGTGTGCACAGCCTACTGTGGGTCTAGGACACAGCCAGGCTAGACAGGGGAACCAGTGTGTTACTGGGACAGCTATGTGCAGAGGTAGGACACTGCACTGACGGGGGGGGGGAGGGGGGAAAGAGCCTGTTTCCTGGCTGTGTAGCCAGGTGTCACAGTGACAGGCTGGCTCAGGTACAGCTCGGTGGTAGAGTGCTTGCTTTACACATTCAAATCCCTGGGACTTCCTGTGCTGGGAAAACGCTGGCGTGGGGCTGTGTTGGGCTATGTAGATCAAGCCGTGGAAGCCCTTTCCAGGTACAGAGGGCACAGGAACTACAACACATCAGATGCAGGGACTGAAGTCACGTGGACCGGAAACTACCTTCTTAGAATAGATTTCACATCCCTAGGCTGGCACCTTCAACTGAGGAGGCCCTGGGGAGGGATGGATGGTCACACAGTGACTCTTGAAGCCTGTCCATGGGGGGGGGGTCACTGTTGGCTGAAGAACAGATGATGTGTGCCAAGGAGGAGTCTCCAGGTACAGCTCCTGGGGCCATCAGGATGAGGGTTCAGATGGAATGGAAAGGAAGAACATGTTTCCAAAATTCCTACATGGAAATAAATAGTAACTTCACAGAAGGGGCCGCCTGGGTGGGAGGTAGGTAGGTGGCTTGGTGGACTTTGGTGTCTGCTTGCCATAGCCCCATGAGAAAGAGAAGGCCCACTTCATGCAAAGGACAATTTTCTCGTCAAGAGGGGTTGATGGTACATGCCTGTAATCCCAGCATTTGGGAGGTTGAGGCAGGAGGATGGTGAGTTCTAAGCTAGCCTGGGTACATAGCATGACCCTTTCTCCATTTTTCCCCTTTTTCTTTTTGTTTCCCAGACTGTCTGACTGAATGGGCAGAGGCCTTCTCTGCACGTGTTGAGCTGGGCACAGGACCCCCTTCTCCTTGTTCTCTGGGTGAACTACGTGCTGGATTTCTTGTTTTAGTGGGCCCATCCAGCTTCTCTGGTTGGCCAGGAGGTGTGATCTGTATGATGTGTTGAGCAGTCTCCTGTAGGTTTGTTAAAATTTGTTTGGAACTTCCTGTGTCTGTTTGGAAGCCAGTCTGGCTCCCCCCATTCCCCGCATCTTTCTTGTGCTTCAGAATCTGGGTTGTGCTAATTTCAGGCTGAAGCAGGGGGCGGTTTAAGGGAGACGTTTCCCATAAGTCTCCAGCGTTTAAAAACGTGGTCCCCAGTTGATGGCTATTTGGAAAGGATTAGGAGGTGTGGCCTTGTTGGAGAAGGTTTGTCACTAGGGGTGGGCTTTAGGTTTCAAAGCCTTGTGACGTCCCCAGTGCACTCTCTGTTTCCTGTTTGTGCTTCAGGATGTGAACTCTCAGCTGCTGCCCGCTGCCACACTCCCTGCCATCACTGTAAGCCCCAAATAAACGCTTCTGTCTTAAGTTGTTAAGGTGTTGTATCACAGCAACAGAAAATTAACTGAGACAGAGAGATTGTGTGAGGTTGGAGGAACGTGTTTCTTAAGGAGGCTCTTAGTCTGGGCCTGGTTTTTAAATTTTGTGTGCGTGTATGTTTATTTCCATGTGTGTGCACATGGGTGTGCATGTGTGTGGAACCAGAGGTTGATATCAGCCATCGTCCTCTTTTCTCTCCACCTTATATTTTTGAGACAAGGTCTCTTACTGAACTTTGAGTTCACTAATTTGCTAGGCTGCTTGTCTATCAAACCTTAGGCCTCCCCTGTCCTTTGCCTCCCAGTACTGGGGTTACAGCTACAGTCTCTGGGCCTGGCTTTACATGGGCCCTGGGGATGAAATTCAGGCCTTATCTTTGCAAGGCAAACCCTTTACCAGCTGAGCCATCCTCCCAGTCCTGGGATTTATCGGAAGATACATTTTAAAGACCCAGCTCCATCTCTGTAGTGAGCACCATCCTGTCCACATCCCCTTGCCCTGCTGGATGAGGCATCATTTTCCTGTGCCTCCCTGATCTCCTCCACGGATCCAGGTACCTCACACATTGGGCTCCACGGCATCTCACTTTCCTGTGGGCCAGAGGTTGGAGTGTCACTTGGGGTCATGTGGGGTTATTTCTCTTCACAGTGTGGTGCCCGGTGTGCAGTCTTCTGTGAAAGCCCCTCTAGGAAGGAACTGACTCCAGGTTCCTGTGTGGCCACCACCAGGAGTCAGGGTTTTTCTATTTGTGCCAATGGGGTTTCTTGACCATTTAAGACAACACATGAGGGGTGCAAGGGAGAGAATAGGGGGAAGAAGGCAGAGAGAGATGTGTGCAGGGAAGGGAGATGGAGCCCATACTTAGAAGACAGAAATCCTCATGACTTCATCTTGGGGTTATTACATCCTGGTGACCCTTCATCCTCTGCTTTTCAGAAGTGCCAGGCTCTGCTGTGGGCAGAAGAGCACCGGGCCCTGTGCTCTGGAGATGAGGGGTAGATGTGGAGGGAAGTGAACCCCTGTGGCAGTGTCTGGCTGTGCCACCTCCCACTTTTTCTCTCAATCATCAGGTTCTAGGTATGGAGCCATTCTCTCCCCTTACTTTATAATCCTGTGCTTAGCCAGGTGTGCTGACACACCTTTAATCCCAGCACTCAGGAGGCAGAGGCAGGCAGATCTCTGAGTTCAGGTCAGCCTGGTCTGCAGAGTGAGCTGGACAGCCAGGGCTACACAAAGAAACCTGTCTGGAAAACAAAACATGAAACGAACGGTCCTGTGCTTCATCCGGCCGGCGGTCCCCTCTTCAGCCAGTTTCTGTCTCCTGGGGGCACACTCGTATTAGCAAGGAGACTTTCTCGGCCACTGCCATCGTGGCTGATTTTCAGTTACTCAGCCTCCATGCATCCTTTATTCCCTCCCTCATTCAGGTTTTTCCACATGTCTTCTTTCTAGGCTGAGGGTGAAGCTTAACACACATTGTGTGTGTGTGTGTGTGTTATGAGAGACAGAGACAGAGACATAGAGAAACAGGGAGAGAGAGAGAATCTGTCAGTCGGAGTGTTATTCCCCAGGAGCCATCCACCTGTTTTTTGAGCAGGGTCTCCCTGAATCTAGAGCACACAAGCCCCCAAGACAGGATCCTCCTGACTCCACCTTCATGGTGCCGGGATTTCAAGTGCACGCCACCACTTTTTTTCTTTAAAGATTTATTTATTATGTATATAATGTTCCTCCTGCACGTATACCTCCATGTTAGAAAAGGGCATCAGATCTCATTCCAGATTGTTGTGAGCCATCATGTGGTTGCTGGGAATTGAACTCAGGACCTCTGAAAGAGCAGCCAGTGCTCTTAACCTCTGAACCATCTCTCCAGCCTGCCGCCACTTTTTCTGTGGGTTCTGGGGACCAAAATCAGGTCCCCTATGCTTTGATGACAAAGCACTTTACTGACCGAGTCCCCAAACTTAACTTTGAGCATTTTCTGAGTATTCAGTCTTTCTTCCTGCAGAAGCCACTTGGCTCCACTCTTTGCTCTGCGCTGCTTTGCCTTGTATGTTTTGGGATATAGGATTGTCCTTCCTTCCTACTTACAAGGAAGTAAGATTTCTTCCTTTCCTTATTTGTTTTTCTTCTTTTTAGACAGGGTCTCTGTGGTGCCCTGGCTGTCCTGAAACTCATTATGTAGTTCAAGGGTGGCCCCAGACTCATGACCCTCAGGCCACAAGCACTAGTTGGCCCTTGAGGTGCCTGTCCCCACCTCTCATCCTACCCTAGGATTATAGACATGCACCTGTTATGCCCAGATCATGGAGTTCCCCAAAAACTGACTAGGAGACCGAGTCCTGTATGTCAAAGCAAAGAGCCTTTATTCAAGCTGAAGCTTGGACTCTGTCTGTCTGACACAGCGGTTGAGAGCAGGAGTCCAGCCCAGTCATAGTCAGAGTTTTTTTTTTTTTAATCATAGTAGAAGTTGGGGTGAGGGGATTTCCAGGGTTCAGGACCCCAATTGGCTGACATTTGTCAAGGGGTCTTGGCAAAAGGAGAATATGTGAGTCCAGGTCAGAAACATCTGATGGTTTTATCTAATCTTATCTATGGTTGGAATGTCAGGTACTTTCCTATAGATGCTGACCCTCCCTGGGTGGTGTCAGCTTATGGTTGGAACCTGGTGCTTCCTGCCATGGCAGTTGTGGGCAGCTGTGCAGCCTGGGGCCCACATACCCACTTTCTTCTGTGGGTCCTGGAGGTCTGAACTCAGGCCCTGACTCTTGAAAGGCAAGTGTTTTCCCATTGATCTTTCTCCAGGCTGCTGTGCACACATTTTGGGTGAGTGTGTCTGCAGACCCTGCAGGATTTATTTGTAATAATCTCGCCGTGCTCCTGACGAGAGCCAGGGATGGCTCTGAGCCACAGCTGTGTGGACATGGGATTACCAAGGAGGAACTCAGAGAGTGAAGAAACTACTGCTGGCGGTGGATGAATGCATGAGCCCAGCAGAGCTGAGCAGCAAGGAGCCCTAAGGAACAGCATGTGTAGCTGTGCCAAATGAGTCAGCTGTCTTGGGGGATTCCATCCTGGTGTCAAACTGCCTATGGAAGACACAACACACCTTCCAGGGAGTTTGGGTTAGGAAGGAACCCTTCTTTCTTCAGCTGTCTTTATCAAGGGCTCCCAACCCTCAGGGGACGTGGCTACAGAGGGCGCCTGATTTGTCTTAAGCCTTGATTTTCATCAACTCTGTGTCTGCCACAGACGCCGCAAGCAAGGTTATCATTTTAGTCGTGTTTCCCACCAAGTCTCTGGCAACTGAAGAAAACACACAAACCACAACCAGCACACACCAGTGATAGTTAAATACTATTGTTTCTTCTTATTTTAGATAAGATTCAGCCCAAGCTGTCCTTAAGGTTGTGATTTCCTCCCGGCTCAGGCATCTAAGAGCTGGGATCATAGGTGTGTTCCACTTTGACGGTTAGCATTTAAAAAAAAAATTGTGTGTGTGTGTCCCCAAGGAGGCCAGAAGAAGGTGTTGAATCCCCTCCCCTGGAGCTGGAGTTACAGGTGATTGTGAGCCACCTGATGTAGGTGTAATGGTTTAAGTAAAATGCAGGTCTCCAGCGAAGGCACCACTAAGGCAGCTGGGTCCCAGGCAGAAAGCTTGGTGGGTGACAGGAAAGGGGGTGGGCGTGGCTTGTCTCTTAAAGGGACAGGACATACCATTGCAGTAGGTACTTTGAACTGAATTTAAGTGCTCTTAACCACTGAGTCAACTAACTGTTCAACCTTGTGAACATGGCTCTCTTTGTTTCTTTCTTTCTTTCTTTCTTTCTTTCTTTCTTTCTTTCTTTCTTTCTTTCTTTCTTTTTTTTCTTTTTTAAGACAGGGTTTCTCTGTGCAGCTCTGACTGTCCTGGAACTCACTCTGTAGATCAGGTTGACCTCGAACTCAGAGATCCACCTACCTCTGCCTCCCAAGTATTGGGATTAAAGGCATGCGCCATCATGCCAGACTGTGAACATATAGCTCTTTAAGGGTGGCAAATAGTGATTCAAACACAGTTCTAAAAAGATGAGTATGTGGGGTGGATGGCTCAGCTGATAATTCCAGAACCCATGTAAAGAAGCCAGGCATAGTGGCACATACCTGTAATTCCAGCACTGGGGAGGCAGAGACAGCTGGATCCCTGGGATCACTGGTCAGCTGACCTGCCTACTTAACAAGCTCTGGGCTAGTGGGGGTGTTTGGTTGGAAGCATCACCCCAGCTGCTGACACCCCTATACCCAAAGAGTCTGGAATGTTTGGTTGGGGCTTCATCCCAGCCCCTGGCATCCATTTTGAAATGCTTGGGTGGAAAGTTCCATTTCAAGCCCCCTCCCCTGGGAGTTACCTCAGTCTGAAGGAGATGTCTAAACCGGCCATGGTTTCCAGGGGATTCCCGAACCTTCCTCCTCTGACCTGCTCCTTCCTGCTCCCTCCATCGGCAGCTGAAGAGAATGTGGTCCCATTTCTGTTCTCATGGCAGCAGCGCATGTGACAGCCATGCCAGGTACCCACCTGGCTGCAGGCACTTGGCTAATGTGTGGACATTGGCTCTGCCACCGCAGCACTGCCCTTTGTCCCCGCACATCAGTGTCACCAGTCCTTTTCCTCGTTGCTGGGTCACACATGGCTCAGCAATCTGAGAGTATTGCTCTGGTGTCTGTGTGCTCAGGGCTCAGGTGGGTCCCTGTGTGTCTGTCCTTGTCCCTCTCTGCTGGCCCACGATGGTGTGTGGGGGCTGTGCTTCTGTACCCCTGGGAGTGCTATGCTTAAGCTCAGTGTGCAGGCCTTCTTAGCAGGGGAGGGGCTAACGACCTGAGATGAGAATTTCCCAGTTCAGTAGATGTGTGGAGACGGGTCACATACACATCTGTTGCCTTGTGAAGCAAAACTGAGAAGCATATAATTACATTCACATAGGACAAGTTTATTAGTAGTGATTCTGCCAGTTGCTCCATCTTCCTCCACATCTACCAAAAGCAAAAGGTGTAGCTGGGTGGCCGGCTGCCTCTGGCCACTAGCATGGTGTCAATAGACCTTGGTGACTATTGTTACAGTAAGTTCTTTGTGCTGTCCCTTATATGCATGGAAATGGATTTCATAGGCTGAACCTAGGACTTAAAAATGGCACCCACCTCTGTGTGAGAATGCTTGGGCATATCTGTGTTGGCTGCAGAATGGTCCCCTCTAACTCAAGATGCCCAGGAAGGGCAGAGGAGAGGGTAGTTGCCATCCCTGGTGGGGTGGTCAGGGCAGAATTCATCTTCCTGAATATTGGTTAGCAGGCATTCCTGGCGATTCAGTGCCTGGGAAACCAGGTATTGGGCCTCTCTAGCCATTTGGGAGTGAAGTTCTGAGCTCTAAGGATTGGTGCCTGGTAAGGCCTACTCAAGAGACAGCAGCGTGTCTGTCCCTTCACTGTGACAACAGGTGCTCTTTCCATAAGCAAACCTAATGTATCGGGAGCCACCAGTGGGACATGATCCCTAGGTTACATTTGGTAAAACGCACATCTGGATGGATTACAGGAGGCAGCTGTCCAGCTCTGTCCGTCATCTCTGCTCTTGAGACCCTAAGGTGATTGGTTAGCAATGTCCTCACGTGATTCCTGGATTCCTGGGACTCAGAATGAATGCCAGGCAGCCATCACCCTGCCCAGTTTCTCCAGTCCATATTTGCCTGCAGCCGAGAAGGTACTGCATTTCCTTTCTGTGTGAGTCCCTGAGCTGGGACAGCTCCATCCCAGCCCAGACACACAACAGACACTAAATAAGCCTCTACATGTGGCTGTGACATTAATGGTGTATTCCTTGTTCCTTCCTGGCTGTGATGTTCACCTCGGAGCTCTGCTCTGACCTTTCAAGGGCAGTTGTGGCCTAGGCCCTTTGAGGCATGCCCAGAGCCCCAACTTCTTTATCCACAGCCCTGGGATTCCCAGCTGAGCCTTGGGTAGGGGGTCCTAGTGTCTGTGCTGCTGAAAAGTGGGTACCCTGTGTAGTGTTAGCAGCTAGACCCCATGACAGGATCTGTGTCAGCAGGCATGGGCTTGTTCCTGTTTTCAACTCAGCTGAGTTTGGCCATCCCAAACAACCACAGAGCTGGGGCCAAGTCACATGTCCATCCCAGGCTCCTGGCACTTTCTTTTGGCTCTTCTGGCCTGGCTCCCCAGTGCCCCTCCCCGCCTCCCATGCCCTAGAGAGATGTAGGTGGCGAGGCATTGGGTAATGCTTGTCAGTGAAAAGGCTTCTGGTGACCAACAACTCCGTATCAGGACGCTAGACGTCACTTTCTGCTCAGTAGAGCATGTCCTTCTAATCGCAGCAAGCTGTGGCCATTAGCTCCTGCCTGCCAGGGCCTAGCTTACCTGGCTCACTGCTTGGGGCCCTTTTCCTGGCACAGCCTTTTTTCCCAGTGGCGCTGAAAGGTCTTGTGCTGGTCTCAGAGGCACAAAGAGCTGAGTTTGTCCTTGAGTCAGGGTGCTAGCTAATTTGTAACTTGTTTCTTCTCAGCTCTCCTTGCCCTCCATCACTACAGAGTTCAGAGTTAGCTGTCCTATGTTAACTTTCCTTCCAAAGCGGAGCCCTGCTTTCCCCGAAAATGCTCGGAGTGTGTTCTGCTAGCTCAGTCTCCTTACTGCCCATGGCTCTAGAGGACTGGCAGCAGACTGTGATTCGGGAGCCGGAGGTTCCTCTGTCTTCCCTGTACAGCTGCCAGTCTCAGCTCCAGACAGAAGGGGCCTGGCAAAACAGCCGGGTGCCAGGATTGAGCCTTGCTAGAGACACTCAAAAATCAGGCCTGAGAGTGTTTCTGTGACATTTGGAGAAGATTACATGTGGATCGGCTGCTGGATGGTGTGAGGGGGGAGCCGTTTCATCCCCCACGTACTCATGGTGTTGTGGTTGTGAACAGTGCTGTTAAGAGAGCCAGGCCGGGGTATGGGCGTCAGGTAGTGCAGGGTTTGAAAGGAGCCCCCAGAGAGCTCAGGAGAGAACACACGTATGTGTGTGTGTGTGCACCAGACATTTGGCAAATGCTAAATTTGCCTGGCAGTGTTGGCGCACGTCTTTAATCCCAGCACTCGGGAATTAGAGGCAGGTGGATCTCTATGAGTTCGAGGCCAGCCTGGTCTACAAGAGCAAGTTCCAGGACTGGCTCCAAAGCTACTGAGAAGCCCTGTCTCGAAAAACCAGAAAAAAAAAAAAAACAAAGTAAATCTAGATACTCTTAGCCAGATGTTTATTGCTATAGCTTCAACTCTTCAGAGTTGTTCATAAGAAAGCTGGAGAGCCAGGGGTGTTGCCTTACACCTGTAATCCCAGGATCTGGAAGACTGAGCCAGGAAAATGAGGAGATCAAGGCCAACCTTGGCTCCATAGCCAGTGTGAAGTCAGCCTAGGGTACCTGAGCGAGGCTGTCTCAGAGGTATTGCATGTGGTGTGAAGTCAGCACTCTTTTGGTTTTGAAACCATGCTTGCTGTTTCCCTTTGATTTATTGATTAATATTAGGCTCTCCGGCTCCCCCGGGGAGACCCAGTTTAGCCATGCTCTTTGATGAGTCAGTCGCTGGTTCTTCCTGGGGCTCTGGGTATGGGCAAACATGACTTGTAAGAGATGGCCCAGTAATGACTCACTCGCTCACTCTCTCTCTCCCTCCTTTTTTTTTTTTAAATAGTGAGAAGCATAAACTGCCTCAAATGTGTTGGGCAGGGAACAGGCATCTCCTACTTCTGTTTTTCTTTTTCTCTTCAGGTCTTGAGAGAGTCTGAGAGAGCTGGGATCCTGTTCTGATGTTTGCAGGGTCTCCCTGGGGGCTCTCTGAGCTTGGGTGACTTTTCTTTTAAGAGTTGCGTGTCTGACTTCCCACTTGGTTTTCTAGTTCTTAAGTAGATTCTCATCTACTACTATGATTAATTTTTGAGCCTTAAAATTTTTAATTAGATTATGCACTTTGTGCATATGCACTTTGTGCGTGCCTGTGGATGGTTGTGAGCCACCCAGTGGGTGCTGGGAACTGATTCTGTGTCCTCTGTCGGTGCTCTTAACCACTGAGTCATCTCTTCAGCTCCTTCCTTTTTTAGTTTTTTTTTTTTTTTGGCAGGGGTGGGTGGAAGGGACTACAAGGGGACAGGGTCTCAACTATGTAACCCTGGGTGGCATTGTTTCACACCCAATATGTACTCTGGATATATCTCCATAAGATGAAGTATAATTTAATGTAATTGTTTATGATATTCAGTATTTTCCATTTGAAAAATGCAAATATATAGTTCTTATTTGT
>NC_022028.1:48208432-48217316 GCF_000317375.1 Microtus ochrogaster | reverse complement strand
TTTTTTTTTTTTTTGGCAGGGGTGGGTGGAAGAAGGTGGAGTAGATTATCTCTGAGTAGCTCAGGCTAGCCTAGAACTCCCTGCATAGCCCAGGTTGGCCTGTGTTCCATCCTGTCCAGATAGACCAGTCCTTGGTCCTTGATGCGCATGTGAGGCATCCGATGGTTAGGTGTCGGTCATTTTATAGCGTCCAGGTAAGGGAGTGACACCCGATCCTTAATTTGGTGTGTCCAGTAAGTTGTTGGGCCTGCTTTCCTGATAGGGTTTTGATGTATCCCTGTGTGCCCTCAGTCTCTGTTCACTGCAGTAACTGACAGGGTGGCTCTCTTCTGGTTCTTTAGATATGTGATTTTTCAGGCTGCTAAATGGGTGGTACCAGGGCGCAGTTTTTGTGTCCACCAGGGGCTGCAGTGACTATCCTCCCTCAAAGTGGAGTCAAAGCTGCGTGTGAAATGATGTCTCTTAGCCAGGCACAACCCAGACACCGCTGTTTGTGCAGTCTGGAGTCACACAGCACAAGGGGAGAGAGGGTTTCCACTTGAAACTTGTCCTTTTTGTTTTTGACAGTCAGTAACCCTGACTGTCCTGGAATTCCTGATGTAGACTAGCCTGGCCTCACAGAGGTCCACCTGCCTCTGCCCCTGTTGGGATTCAAGGTGTGTGCCACAATGCCTGGCTTGACAAGAGTTTAAGCAGAGCTTCAGGTAGAAGCTCTCCCTCTCCCTTCTTGTGGTACTAGGGACACGATCCCAGGCCTCATGTACCCCAGAGCTCTCCCCTGAGCTACACACGAGCTCTTTTACCTAGTTTTGAGTGACAGTCAGTTTTTTTCTGTTTGTAGTTTATACTCTGTCCCCTGCAATGATGGCAGTCTTAGTTATGATCATTGTTTGGGACCCCCGAGAGTCGGAGAGCCCCTTTCCACAGTCAGCTCCCTCTTCTAGCTCACACGTTGCTGTGCAGCTCATTCTTGCTGATATTTATGATTCCATCTTGGACATTCGTATTTTGTCAGGAGACCAGCTGGTTGCTCTGGTTGACCCTGCATTCCTGCGCTCAAGTGACCTTCCTGCCTCTGCTTCCTGCGGGCTGAGGTCACAGGGCATCTGAGAAGCCCGATGCTGTGGAGTGGGCGGGAAGGGTTTTTATACACAAGAAGTGGGCAGTGGCTCCGGGTAGACAGCCTTGGGCAGAGAGAGGCTGTTCTGTTGTTTGGGGCAGATGCAGCCCACCTTCACTGCTTAGGGGCTGCAGGTCTCTGCAGCGGTCTCCAGGGTCCTGGGATGTATCTTCTGACTGTCTCTGGGTTTGCTCAGTTGAGAGTCATCTGCTAGCCTCCTGCTAGCAGTGGGAAATAGTGGCTCAGCTTCTCCCTTTCCAGGGGCCATGATCCTGGAGTTGGCTTGAATTCCTGGGGAAGTTTCTACATAGCTCTTGCTTTTCCTCCTTGAGGGAAATTGCATCACCCAAGCCCTGTATGCCACATTCACGGCCATGTCTTTCTCTTCTAGGCCCTGCAGGTCAGACACCCTTGAGGACAGCCATCACCTGGCCCTGGTACCCCGTGCCTTGGTAAGTGAAGACAGTGTAGTGGGTTTCATGAGTTTGTTCCTGCAAGTCTGTGTGTTTGTCGTGAGCACAGCCTGGGTGTGAGTCCCCTGTGTGACATGGCCAGCTCCAGTTAGTGGAAGACCATCAGCCTTTGACCCCAAAGTGCCCACAAATTAGATAGGGTTAGTGGACCCACCGGAGCCCTGGGCATGGCCAGGCCTTAATACTCCTGCTGATTTTGACCAGCGGTACATGCTTCAATGTGCTGTATGGTCTACAGCTATTTATCACTTGTCTGAGGAAGAAGCTGTGAAGGGCGAGGATGCTGGGCTGAGGTGGCTGCCAGGAGGCTCTCGCACGGTGTCCCCTGGGCAGAATGGCTCCAGTAGCCCACCGGTTTCCTTGAGACCAGCTGACAGCCATCTGATAGCCAAGACCTGAGCATATGACCTGGGGGTCAGAGTTGCTTTCTGGAGGAAACAGGGTGGGTGCACCTCCTTCCGGAGGCCACAGGGACTGGTTTTGGTGGAAAACTGCTCTCCATAGCTGGGTCAGTCGGGAAGTGGGTTCTGTGCCACCAGACCTGAGAGCAAGAGCCCAGCACTCTGTGTGACTGGGAGACATCACTCCCTGCTCCTGTGCCCTCTTCCTTTGGAGCTTCGTGTCATCCCCAGGGCCTGTTAGTGAAGGAGCTCGAGCCACAGACTCATCCTCAGTGCTCAAACCTGAATCAGGTGGCCGCCTGCTTTTCCTCCATGATCCAGGAGATATCTTCAGAACGGGTGCTGCTCGTGCAGCTGATTCCTTGGTCCAGACTGCAAGTTCATGGTTTCGGTCAGAGTTCCAGTTCTTGGAAGGCAGTGGGCAGGTAGTTTAACTTTCTGGGCCAAATTGTGGCCAAGGGTAATGCTGAAACCCACTATTTTATTTCCAACAACAACAAACACATTTGTCTAAGTAGGAGCTGGGCCTTTGTGATAACACACAGCTGTTATCCCAGTATTCGAGAGGCTGTGGCAGGAGCAGCATGGATCTTGGCCTATGAGGCTACAGAGTGAGACCCTGGCTTAAGCCCTCCCTCCCCCAAAATATAATTAGAACTACTGCAACCAAATTCTAGTCCCATACCTTTTCTGTTTATAGCTATGATCTCCTGAAAATAATTTCTAACCTCTCCTTTGTGCCCAAATCGAATGTTGGTCAGACAGGTGCCCACAGTAGCTCGGACTGGCTGGCGCTCTGGGCAGCCCCGGGCAGCCCCTCCAGCTTCATATACACACATGCACACATATTCCTGCTGTTTCTGCAAAGTAAACATTCTGCTTATACAGAGCCACATGGTTGTGGACCAGGACTTCTCACCAAAGGCATACAGATAACTCCAGTCAGGTCCCACCCAGACCAGTTGTGGGTGGGGCTGCAGGCTGCCCAGATGGGCCCGTGCTGGTGCTGTGACCCCTCTGAGTCTGGGGACAGGGGCAGAGTCTGGCATAGTTGTGTAGAAAGTCAGTTGTGAGAGGCACTGGGTATCCCTCACCATGGGGACAGCGACTCTGGTTCTGTCACATCTGAGGACTGGGAAATGAGTTGGGAGAAGAGCCTCAGGCTGAGAACATTGCTGCTTCTCAAGTTGGATCTATAGCACAGTATCCGCGGTCAGCTCAATGTCCACAATGCACAGACCCCCAACTCTGAGTAAGAGCCAGGACAGGAACAGTCAGATGGCTGGGGCTTCATCCCTCCCCACTACCCATCACCATACTGAAATTTATGGCAACACATTTGTTTCCTACAACTGGTGTCTCTTGAAAGCTGTGCAAGGGCCAGCTACATCTCATCAATGAGTCAAGGCACTTCCTGTAAAGCCTGACGACCTGAGTTTGATACAGGAAACTACATGGTGGAAGGAAAGAACCGGCTCCTGGATGTTGTCCTTTGACCTCCACATGCATGCTGTGACAGGCAACACCAAATAAATGCGTGTAAAATAATTAAAGAATTAAACAAACAAAGCTGTTCAGATAGCTAGTAAACACCCAAAGGGTGCATGCTCCAGGGACAGAGCCAGGGTGGGTGCTGGGATGCCTGACATTCAGAGAGTCTTGGTGTGGGAGGAAGTTCTTTGAAGATCCGGGCCTCAGCGAGACTCTTCAGGGAGCGCTGGAGCCTTTACCGAACAGCGCAAAGTAATTGGCCAAAGGGGATTTGGTGACAGCTGAATTAGCAGTTGGGAGGGGGTGGGGGACAGGAGGTGGTGTGTGTGTGTGGTTACCCAGAGACACACACACAGGACTCCAGGAAGTGCAGCCTGTCCCTAGCAGAGCCTTTCTGAGTCTATACCAGGGATAGTTACTTCCCAGCAAGGCCTAGCCATCAAGCTCAGGCTGTTTCCAGTCAGGTTGTGAAGGGGGCAGAAATCTCCAGAGGAGTGGAGCTTTCCAGAGGGGCTCTTCCTTGTGTCTCTTGGTGCAATAGGGAACAATTCTCATTCAAGTCATTTAAGCACTGCAGCCCAGGTGTGTTGCCCTTGTGACAAAGGTTGAAAGAAGGGAGCAGGTGCTGGGTGGATGCCGGAGGCCCAATGTTCTCTCCGGAAGCAGAAAAGGGGAGTTTGCTAAAGGCTGAGACCCCACCCTCCCACCCCAACCACTGTACAGCGCCTGCATCTTGCTGTGCTGGGCAGGGATTATCTTTGTGTTCCCAAGGGTTGCGTGAGTGGAGCGCAAAGGGCACCGATGTCGCTGTCTAGTAATGGTAGACATCCTGCAAAGGGAAGCGCTTTTCCTGAAAGGAGAGATGAGTCTTATCAGTGCTGACTGAGTGAGCAGACTGACGCTGTGCAGACACAAAAGGTAGAAGCCTGATGTATAAGCCAGTTAACTTTCTTCTCCACACTTAAGTTTTAATTATAGAAGTAGCATATGCTTGTAAAAATTGAACCAGAACCAAATATAATAAATAAAGCTATGTTCCTTACTCCATCTCGAAGCTCACTCTTCTGGGAGGATCCACAAGCCCGGAGTGGCTTGTAATTTATCTTCCAGAACTCACAAAAAGCTCCTAAGAACACACAAAGGGGCTAGGGCTATGCTGTTCGAGCACTAACCCAGCATGGACGAAGCCCTGGGCTTGATTCCCCAGCCTGTAATCACAGCGCTCAGGATGCAGAGGCAGGGGTCAGGAGTTCAAGGTCATCCTCTGCTACACAACAAGTTTGAGAACAGCCTGGACTTGGCCTAGGTTGTACCTTGCTTCAAACAAGCAAACAAAAATTAAAACAAACAAATAAACAAACCAGGAAATAGTTCTCACCTGAAGCTATGTGGGGTAGCCGCCAGAGCTGGTTTAACTTTCAGTGTGCACAGACCCGCCTCCTTTAAAAAAGCCCTTCTTGTTTCACTAATGTCCTAAGGTGTACACACTCTCACCAATGCCTGTTCCTGTGAACATACTCATGCACATAGCTGTGCGTTTCAGCCTGTGTGATGGCTCTGGGGTAGTTAACCCATGCCTGTGTTTAGAAAGCAGTGGAGAGCTGGCACACACTCATCTTCCCGTGATGGCCAACTGAGGCCAGCATCCACCTGTCCAGATAACTTGACAGCCCTGGGCCTCACTGCCCTGCAGGCTGCCCCAGTAGGGCTGCTTCCTTGGAAGTGAACTTTGCCTTCCCTGTAACGCAGAACTGCCTCTCTGCATCTGTCCCCCCAGCTGGTGCTGGTTGTAAGTTCCGAGGGTGACAAGTGGCTCTAGGAGGAGAGTGGTCTGGCCGTGAGGACTGCCTGTGTGCACCTTTCCAGCGCTAATGACCTGTGTGGATGGTGTCCATCAGCAGCACCTCCTCCTGCAACAGCCCTCTGCGGGCCACGCCAGATGTACCCAGCCTCCATCTCCTGTTTTTGTTCTCATGGTTGCTCTGATTAAGTGTTCTGAGTCTTGTCTAATGGCCACCATTTGCTCAGCTTTGCCCAGTCCCGTAGTGAAGTGAGCCAGTAAAATAACGCTGCATCTGAACCTGGGCTCTACAGCGCTCGCTCGCACACCCCGCTAGGCTGGACGGGCTTTGTATGGTAAACTATGGGAGAGGACGGCTGCAATGTGACCGTGGGCCGTGTCTTTCCCCTTGTCACTGGAGGGGTGTGTGGGCTGGAGTCAGGAGGAGAGTTTACAGGAACACAGGAACGTGGAGAAGTGTGTGGCCTCCAACACGGACGGTGAGGTTGGGCACGTGGCCACAGATGCTAGCGTGTGAGTCCTCACGGCGTTTCTGCATCTCACTGTCTTCCTTGTCTCTCTGGAGGGAAGATAATTTTCCCTTCTGAGGATGCTAGCTGTTGTGTAGGCCCTGGGAGAGGCTTGGGGGCTGAATGGAACCCTGAGGAGATGGGTTGTGTTCACGGGAGCATGGCACTCCACACCAAAGCCTTGTGGGATGCACTGTCTCTTAGACTGGCATTGAGAACATCTCAGGTTTCCTGAGACAGTCCTGTCACCCACCAACACTGAAAACTCATATATTTTCTTCCTCTGACCTCTGTTTAAGATGAGCTCTAGTAATCCCCCTGCCTCAGCGTCCTGGATGCTGAGGCTTCAGGCAAGTGTAACCCAACCAGTTCTAACTTCCTGTCCTTTCTCACACAATGGCTGTGGATGGGCTCCAGAGCATGAGCCACCATGATAGGTGGCCTTCAGCACTCTTGGGTTGACTTCAGACCTGCTCTTCCTAACATCTCATAATACTATCCTGTTATTTCTCTCCCTTTATCTTTTATTGTCAGTAGTCACATTGATTGACTTTCTGTGGTTCACCTTCCTGTGTCCTGGACAAAGCAGCTTTGATGGCATTTGGGTTTGTTGCATAAGTCCGGGCTAATCTGCAGGCTGTCTTATCTACTCTTGAGTGAGATAGGCCTTTTCAAAGGGCCCCTCTCGTTCCTGGAACTTCCTGCATCTCCTGTTAGTAACAAGCTGGTTGGAGCAAGGTGCCAGAGCAGAAGTGTCAGCTCAGGTAACTTATCGTAACTTAACGCCGTGAGGACTCACATGCTAGCATCTGTGGCCACGTGCCCAACCTCACCGTCCGTGTTGGAGGCCACACACTTCTCCACGTTCCTGTGTTCCTGTAAACTCTCCTCCTGACTCCAGCCCACACACCCCTCCAGTGACAAGGGGAAAGACACGGCCCACGGCAATGAGGACAACCAGGTCACATTGCATACATCGAATATCATAAATTGACTCCTGCATGACTGTCTAATCAGGAAGTACGTTTGAGCTTTGTTAGGCAGCAGTCCAGTGTTCACACCAAAGAAATGCTGTAAGCCCATTGGATTTCCTCAGAGCTAAATGTTATGGGCTGTGGCCTTGGAGTGTTGCCCGCTCTCCAGCCAAACTCCTGGAAGGGACTTCATTCTCGTATTCCTGCGAGCTCAGGCCTGGGCCTCTTGGTGGAAGAGTTTTCATTGGGGAGTTAGATCTGTCATTCTTCTCAACCAGGCTGAGTCCATTTGGCAGTGTTAGGAATTGGTTTTATTTGGCACTCTAGGAGGCACTGGGATCCTGGCTTCCTATGGGTGGAGCCAAGGATGCAGCTAACCACCTATGTAACACACATGCAGCCAGCCTTGCCACGGGGGTTGACCTCCAAAAGGTTGGAGTACTATACTGGGAATCCTGTTCTTGAGACTGTTTCATGAGTGTGTGGCACACAGGTGCAGGACAGCCCCACCAGAGCAGGCATGGGAAGGGGAAAAGGTGCCAACCTGTGTGTTTATAAAGAGAAACTCTTTTCTGAGTGAACAAGGGTAGCTGTTCCTTCGATGTCTGAGCTAATGCTGCTGCTGTCTCTGCTTCTGCCTTTGCCCTGACTGTTTCTTTGCTGCTGATGTAAATTAATGAACCAGGAAAGTAGGGCCCCACAGCTGTGGGCCTGAGATAGGCCTCTCAGCTCTGGGCAGGGGCGGGGCTGAACCTGTGGCACGGAGAATAGTGACAGGCTGCCATTCAGGTCCCATGTCCCACTGGCCCCACTCTGTGGAGTGTCTTTTTCTGCTTCTAAGAAGTGGCGTTCAGATATACCAGCAGACTCAGGAAATCGCCTAAGAAGTGGCATTCAGATATACCAGCAGACTCAGGAAATCGCCTAAGAAGTGGCGTTCAGATGTACCAGCAGACTCAGGAAATCGCCTAAGAAGTGGCATTTAAATATACCAGCGGATTCAGGAAATCGCCTGTCTAAGAAGTGGCGTTTAGATATACCAGCGGACTCATGAAATCGCCTGTCTCATGACATCTGTTATTGGGACCTCTTGCAGACATTTTTGTTCTAGTAAAAGAAGACTAGGGAACTGGAGAGATGGCTCAGTGGTTAAGAACACTTGTTGCTCTTGCAGAGGACTTGGGTTTAGTTCTCAGCACCTACATGGTGGCTCACAACCACCAGTAACTCCAGTCCCAGGGGATATGACACCCTATTCTGGCTTCTGTGGGCGTTGCATGTACATGGTATACATATATAGATACAAAGAAACACACATAAAATACTAATTAATAAATCCTTTAAAATTTTTATTTATTCTTCTCTCATACAATACATCCTAACTGCAGCTTTCTCTCCCTCCACTCCTCCTAGTCCCTCCCCACTACCCCTCTCTCTTAGTCCCCCTTGGTTCCCCCCAAGAAAAGAGAAGGCCTCCCAGATACATCAACCAAACGGGCATAACAAGATAAAATAAGATCATGCACAAACCCTCACATCAAGGTTGGGTGAAGCAATCCAACAAGAAGAAAAGGATCCCAAGAATAGGCAAAAGAGTCAGTCACCCCCATTCCTACTGTCAGAAGTCCCCCCAAAACACCAAGCCCACAACCATAACATATATGCAGAGAACATAGCGTAGATCTATGTAGGCTCCATGACTGCTGTTTCAGTCTCTGTGAGTTCCCATGAGGCCTGCTTAGTTGATTCCACGGACCATGCTCTCCCAGTGGGCTCCACCTGGGCTCTCTCCCCACCTGATGTTCCCTGCATCTGTTCCCATCAGCTGCCAGAGGCAACCTCTCTGATGATGACTGATCTATGATTACAGCAGAACATCATTAGCAATCACTTCATTGATTTATTATTATTATTATTTTCATAATTGTGTTTGGTTTTACCATAAGTCTCTAGGCTATCCAGGCAGTGTTGGGTATGGGCTCCCTCTTGTGGCGTGGGCCTCACATCAGATCCGTCATTGGTTGGCCACGCCCACAGCTTCTGTGCCATCATTGCCTCAGCACATCTTGCAGGCAGGACGGAATATAGGTAGAAGCTTTCTTTCTTTTTTTTTTT
>NC_022028.1:48196368-48207277 GCF_000317375.1 Microtus ochrogaster | reverse complement strand
CTCGAACTCACAGAGATCCACCTGCCTCTGCCTCCCGAGTGCTGGGATTAAAGGCGTGCGCCACCACTGCCCGGCCAAGATAAAGTCTTATATGGAGACCAGGCTGGCCTCGAACTCACAGAGATCCGCCTGCCTCTGCCTCCCGAGTGCTGGGATTAAAGGCGTGTGCCACCACTGCCCGGCCAAGATAGTATCTTGAAGTAGTTTTGATTTATAGTTCCCTAATAGCTAAGTATGTTAAATATTTAGTGTTTCTCAGCCATTCGAGATTCCACTATTGAAAATTCTCTAATTAGATCTGTACTTCATTTTAAAAATTGGATTATTTGGTTTGTAGATGTCTAGTTCCTTACGTTCTTTATATATTTTGGATAATAACCCTTTATCAGATGTGGAGCTGGTGAAGATCCTTTCTCATTCTGTAGGCTGCCGTGTTGTTGCCATGATGGTGGTGTTTTTCTTTCAGAAGCTTTCCAGTTTCATGAGGTCCCATCTAGTAGTTGTTGATGCCAGTGCCTGTGCTAGCGGTGTTCTGTTCAGGAAGCTGTCTCCTGTGCCAGTGCGTTCAAGGATGTTGCCCACTTTCTCTCCTCTCAGGCTCAGCGTGTTACGTCAGTCCTCTTATCAAGGTCTCCCTGGCCGCCAGCCCCAGCCCAAGGCGGTAGTGGCCCGCTCACCTAAGCCCTCATTACCATGTCGTGGCGTGACTGAAAGAGCTGGTTAGGAACTTCTAAACCATGAGTCCATGTTGTAAGGAGCCCGACTGTCAATGTCAGGCTGGGGACCAAGACCAAGAAGCACAGCCCAGTCTGTGCCTTGAGGATCAGGATTCTCTTCCGAGAGTGCTCCCTGTGTCAGAGAGGAGTGAAGCTGTGCTGCAGGGACTCGGGTCCTAGCACTGCTTGCTTCCATTTCTGTCTTCACTTATGATCCAGGGGGCACTTGACACTGGCCTTGGCTTTGTTCACTGTAAAACCCTTTTAGTGGCTATCCTGCCTGAAACGGCCAGGCCATTCTGTGCTGTTGAGCCACGGCTTTCCTAGACATGGCTCCCAGACTATGGTCAGGAAGCAAGGAAGAAGGGAGGAATGGGTTTGGGGAGAGGGAGGCTTGAGGAGCCTCTGTCCTTCACTGGGCTGTGGAGAAAGAGACATTTTCTTCTCCCACTACTTCTCTGCCCTCCATCTGGAGCCCCTTCCTCTCTAGCTGTTACTATGCTTCTGATTGAGTGGAATGTGTTGTGTTGTCAAACCAGGTTTCATTATGGGCAGTTAGATAAGGACCTTTTCTGGGGGGCCCATTTTGGGCACTGGAACAGGGGCACATGTGGGTAATTGGTGGGTGTGGACAGAAGGCTGGCTGGGCCACACCCCTGCTCTGCCTCTGGTCCAAAGACTGGTCTGGTGTGATCAGGTACAGGACCTGGGTCCTGCTCCTCCCAGCGTGGGAGGGCTGAATGGGGATAAAAGCCAGTCCTGTCTGCCTCCTGACACCTCTGGAGCCACCTGCAGCTCTGCTGGTGATCTGCCTGCCTGTACAAGTAAGGGTGACTGTGCTCCAACCCCACCTTGTTGAGGTTAGTGTACCTACCCACATGGTACTGAAGGGGAGTCATAGGGGCATCTCTTAGACCCTGCTGGTCTTAGGTCTGCCCCTTGATGGGTGGCCCTCTCCAAATCCCCTACCCCCATCCTGGCTGCTAGATGAGGGTCTTCCTCCACTCTGTTTTTCAGACTTGTGGTTCCTCCTGGCCCAAGTTCCAAAGCAGGCCCCTTGAAAACTTGGGTGAGTGACACTTTCTGTGACTAGCCTCTTCAGGTGCATTCTTTGGGATGTCTGCCACTGCTGCTGCCGCTGCTGTGCTGCTGCCATGGCAGCAGGACTTCCCTGAGTGCCTCATCTCCTCTGTGCAGACAGATGTCACTGAGTAAAGAAGATAACAGAGCCAGGCAGCCAGCATGGTGGCCTCCAGCCTTACATAGTTGCTGCGCCCTTGGAAGGCAGTGAGGATAAACTGAGTCTTTAAGTTTGACTGGGTGGGACGCAGCATGGCAGCTCCCAGTGTCTTTCTGATACTCACATAGCTGACCTGGCGTTCTGCGTGTATAGGGTGGACGAAACATGCCTTTGGGTTAGTGTCCTCCTCCTGGGTTTTTGCGCTGCTTATGGAGAATGTTGTTTCAGCTTCATGTCGCTGCTGTGGTTTGAACTGGTGCTGTGTGCTGCTGATATCGCTCGTCCTGAGGTGCTAATGCCTGCTTGCAGCACTCTCTCAGCTCTGTTCCCATGATTGTGAAATGAGCTCTTGGGTAACCAGTCTTTTGGCAACTGGTCTCATGCTTGCAGAAGCACACTGATAGGGGTGTCACTTGCTGTCTTTTGGAGAGCCAGTGTTTCTCTTGGACCACCGTCATCTAGAATGGGCATGAGGGAAGGGGTGTCCATTCAGTGTGGCTAAGATGAGGGCTATGATCTTAGGCCTTACACTCACTTTCCCCACAGGTGCCTGCATAGGACCCAAATATTGGAATAAACTCAGACCAGCAGGTCCTTTAGTAAGGTATGTTTTATACAGCAGAATTACTGAGATCTTTGGGAGACAAGGAACTCTGAGCTGTACTGGGGGTGAGAGTGGGGTAGTCTTAAGGAGACAAGCTTCTACTGCACAGAATGGAGAAGCCCTTGGATTCTGTCTGTCCTTGCATGACCAGGTAGGGAGTTGGGAGGGAACCGCGGGACTAAGGGGAGTCAGACCTGCAGGTGAATCATTTTCCACCTGACTGTGGCTCTCTCAGGCACAGACTTGTCCTGAGAGGGGAGTGTGAGTACACTCCCCTGACTGGTCAGGGGCTCACTCTACCCACAGGGCCACCCACAGCCAGCCAGCCAGAGGGCTGCAGGTTGGTGTGAGGGGAAAATTAAAAAGATTCTCCTCTGCAAAGGCTCAGCCCCTTTATTGTCATCGGGATGGATCCCTGAGCGCAGCTGCTGCCAAGCCCTATGGACATTTATTAGCATGCCCACGGTGCACTTGAATTCAAAGATTATGTGCACATAGACAGATGAGCAGTAGCTAACACACTCACTATGAAACTAGGACAATGACAACAGCACGCTATAATAAAAATAATTTAGAACATACATTGTTTACTCCTGGGGTTTTGCATTGCTCTTTTGAATAGTGGAAGCCAAATCATGGTAATGGGATGCTCGTGTGTGTGTGTGTGTGTGTGTGTGTGTGTGTGTTAGAAATTCCACTAGGCAGTCTTTCCCACAGTTATCCATGGCATGACCATTTCATAATCAGGTACCAGGTGGTGATGATTGTCACTCCTCAAGTAATGGTGGGAATGGGTGTGCACAAACATGTCCTGGCCCCCATGGAGCAGGAGTGGCTTGGGTTGGCTTGGGTTCAGAAGGCAGAGCTGATTCCCAGCCCCTGCGAGCGCAGGGTGCTGGGAGGGGTTGGTGAAGCCATGGCAGAAGGGAACAAGAACAGAGTGTTTCTGGGTTCTTAAAGCTCCACAGGCGTCTCAGCAGACTAGAGTGGACATCCAGTGGCCAGCATGCAAGGTGGTTGGGGCAGCTTCACTGCCATCTCCATTAACCTCAGCAGAGTAGGCATTCGCCATCTGTTGTGCTGGGGTGGGGCCCTGGGCTTCTCTGCAGCTCTGAGCTGCCCTTCAGCACTATGATTTTGGTTCGTGTGTGTGTATGTGTGTGTGTGTGTTTTTGGACAGAGTTTTTCTACATATCTCTGACTGTCCTGGAACTCACTATGTAGGCCAAGTTGCCCGCAAACTCACAAAAATCTGTGAGCTCTCGGCCACCTCTGTCCTGGTGCTGATAGAGGACCTCCGATGCTGAGGGAGGCAGAGGAAGTGGCTGTGGACTTTCACAGGGGCTACACCAAGCTAGGCATGTAGGGTCACTGTTAGGATTCGGACTGGATAAGGTGACTAGAACCCATGACTGGGGTCAAGCTCTGTCCCGTGAGAGTTCTCATGCAGTTCACAGAGCCCTTAGGTATGTGGGCTCAGGTGCTAGAGAGCAAGGAAAAGCAGGAGCCTGTGAGGCAGATGCCTGCTTTCCCTCCTGGTTTTGAGTGAGGAGGGGGTAAACACAGTGCCAGGCTGGCGGGGCTTAAGAACATCAGTGTTTGCTTCTGACTTAGGAAGAATACGGCTCATGTGTCCAGCAAGATGGTTTCCTGGCCCAAACCTGTACCGGGAAAATGCCGCCTTACAGGGTGGGCTGACCCATGGAGCGCTGAGGCAGGGGGATCAGAGGCTGTGCTCTTCAGGCCAGCCCCTCCCCTGTGTCCCTGGTCTGCCTGCTTGCTGTGTGCTGAGGGGACAGTGAGGGTGGGCAGGAGCCCACAGGGACTGATGAAGGACCAGTGTGCACCCTGAAATGTGATCTCTTTCCCATCATCAGAAAATCAGTGTATTGGGAGGGGGGATGTTGCAGCCCTGCTCTAGATTAGCAAGTGGGGGTGCCTTGAGGGTGCATCCACATGGGTACTGGGAGGGGATGGGGATGCTGGAGCCTGTGACAACAGCCTGCATGGAGCGCTACAGACTTGATTTTAAGTAGATGGGTCAGGGGTCCCAACAGGGGTTCCTGCTGTCTTCTGTCCTGGGAAAGTAGAAGAGCCGCCAGAGCCCATGGGTCCAGAGACAGAGCTTGATACTGACTGCTGAAGCATGCTACGTCTGGGATTGGGGACAGGCCTGTGATTGCTCTGAGTGACATGTGATTCCTACCTGTATTTGATATACTCAGGATGTAGTTCATCTTGGGGGACTTGTGGGGAATGGATAATTTTTGTCCTTCCAAGCATGGCATGAACAGGGACAGAGCTGTGGGGCTGTTTGGAGGCCAGGGCTGGAGCAGGTCAGTTGTGGACAGAGCAGACACACAGGCAAATGGCTCTTCTAGATGCCCAGCAGGGGTCATCAGAACCCCTCTCACTAGGAACTTGGTGCTGTGCCCAGCTGTACCCAGGCAGTGGCTGCCTCTCCTAAGAGAGCTGTGCTGTGCCTCTTTTCCTATGCCTCCCTCTGCTAAGTGGGAACAGTAGTGCCAGCAGCCAACAGCCAGGCTGTGGAACTCCCTTTCCCTGAACGTGGTTTGGGAAGTGTATACAGGAGAGTAGATGCGGGGGTTTGCAAGGGGCAGAAGGCCCAGGCTCTAGCCCTGGTTCCACAGTCTGCCCAGAAAAATGAGGGCTGCCAGTGGAATTAGAGTCGGGGGCCGGTGACTGTGCTCTGTAATGAATGTGACCAACCTCAAGGGCCCCCAGCCAGGAACTAGTCTGTTTTGCAGCTTATTTGAGACCAGACTGACTTGGGGACACACAGAGCTAGTGTCCTCATCTCTGGGTATCTCTTCATCAGAACATAGCAGCCTCAAGCTTTTCCTTCACAAAGCAACTGGCCCTGAATTTGAAGAACCCAAGCCATCTGTTCACCCTTTCACCCCACCCCCTGGGTGAACAGTGGCCTCTGGCCGGTAGCTGTGCTGGGACAGTGCCACCTTGCTAGCCCTCCCCTCCCTGTAAGCCCTGTATTTTTAGTAGGTGACTTTGTGGAAGTAGGTGACCCTGCACCTTCAGGGAGGCACCAAGCGTATTAAGACTGTTGGTCTAACCGGACAGGAGTGGGTGGTGACAGAAGGGATGGCCTCTGCCAAGGTCACTCTTCCTGTTCAATCTGCCCCCTTCTGTGGCAGTGCTGTCTGTCTGTCCTCAGTCACTGTTGTCCAGAGGGCTGCATGTTTCTTTCAGGATTACGTTCTTTCTCCTCTACCCTCTAGTCTTCCCCTCGTGGACTACAAGCTCTATGTTGAAGTCCCATCCCTCCACCGCCGAGCCCCACAGAGCAGGCTCTGTGACTGAAGGTCCCCTGGCCTTCCTATCTCCTTCTTTGATTTGAAGATTATATCAATGATCTTACTTTAATAGAATACAGTAGCCTTTCTCTGCATTGCCTCCTGAGCACAGAATGTCACTGCTCTGAGCTTCAGACTTGCTTGCTCATCATCTTTGTGTCTGAATTCTCAATGTCCTTTCCTGTCCCGAGTACTTATGGGAGACTCCTCTGCTTCCCTGCTGTGTTACAGGTGCCCAGGCACCCCAGGCAGTGCCCTTTTGGCCCTGTTGGCTGGTCCCATGTAAACTTGGTCTGTTCAGGGTGGAGTGATGCTGCATAATGCCTAGGTTTGTCCTGAGGCTCTGTGCCATGCTGAGACATGGGGCCCCATCTTCTTACTTGTTGACTCATAGCTTAGGAGGAAATGGGCCTATGTAAAAGTGTCTCCCTCACTGGGTGGTGGTGGCACATGCTGTTAATCCCAGCACTTGGGAGGCAGGTGAATCTCTGTGAGTTTGAGGCCAGCCTGGTCCACAAAGCTAGTTCCAGGACAGCTAGGGCTTTTACAGAGAAACCCTGTCTCAAAAACACAACATAACAAAACAAAAGTCTCCCTCATCTTGCCTTTGGAACATTTTATTTTGGAACCTAAGAAATTTCTCCAGAAGCACCAGTTACCACCCGGCTTCCAGAGACGAAAGCCAGCAGTCTGACAGGCCCAGCCTGGACCCTGTTGGGTCTGTTCATGTAAGGAGGTGGGCCCTTCAGAAATTACTTTTGTAAATATGTTTAAAAAATGGCCAAGGTGGGCCATCCTGCTCTTGGCTTCCCCCTGCTCTGAAAAGCCAGAAGCAGCAGGTAAATGCAGGTGGAGCTCTGGGTGCTGACTGGCTGGGGACTGTCTTCTGTCAGCTCTCTTGTCCTGCTGGTGAGAAGGTGGGTGGCGGCATGGGGACTGTGATGTTTTGGAAGGTGAGCACAGGTGGGTGGGGAGGCAGACAGGGACGGTTCTGGCTTTGGTACAGCTTTCCCTGGCTTGTCCCTGTGTGACTCTGCCAAGGTGGCGCAATGAAGCTTTGATTTTCCAGCCAGGTAGTGTGGTCCTTAGGTGTTGTAGTAATCCCAGCATGTAGGAATCTAGGCAAAAGAGTCCAGAGTATGCTGATTAGATAGACTCAAAAAAAGGAAAGATGGGCAAGGTTTCCTATGTGTTGACCTTTGAGAGCTAAATGCTCCTTCCTGTACCCTCACTGCTGCCCTGTGGTGTCGTGCTCCTGCCTTGGCCAGCAGCTCTGTCATGATATGTCTCCTTGTGCCATCAGGAAGAGCAGTACCCACTCTGCCAGGGCATGTGAACAGTGCAGGAAGTGACTCTCAGGGGTGCCATGAACCTGTCTCCAGGGACAAGCTGGTGACAGGTAGTGCCATTTGAGTGCTTAGCACAGGAACCTTGATGTGCAGAGGCGGCCCTATGTGGGGGTGGGGGCGGTAGTTAGTGCCTGTATGGGCATCACTCCTCCCCCAGAGCCACCAGCAGGGCTTAGAGCTGAGATGTACATGGTGCTTGTGTCTAGAAGCCATGTCACATAGCTCTAACCTTGTTTTTAGTTAGGGAGATGCCCTTTGAGATACTCCAGAAACAGGGTGGGCAGTCCCCTGGTGACTGAGGGGGCGCTTCCTGGCATAGAAGCCTCTTTCCTTTTCCAGAGGTTATGATGCTCCTGTGGCAAGATACACAACTGAGAGGTGACAGAAATTCAGTGGTGATGTAGGCTTGGGTGCATGGAATGAAGCAGGCCACTTTCTATGGGTTGTTGCAAGGTCAGAACCCTTTTGTCTGAAAGAATCACTTATTTTTGAGTTCCCCTCTAGGGCCAGTTTGGTATCAGATGTCCCAGGAGGGTCAGCCACACATAGCATGATGTCCCCATGCTACAGCCAACACATTACAGGGGAGGGAAAGCCGGACTGGGACCAGGCAGGCTGGTCCACCCACCCTTCACAGATACAGTCCAGGGTGTCTCTCATCTTCTTTTGCCTACCTTTAAGAATGCCTTGGGGTGATTACCAACTGCCCAGACGGCACCTGGAGAGAATGTTTCCAAATACGTCCAGCACCCTGGAGACAGGGCCCCAGACTCCTGGGCTCATACCATGGCCTGTTTACTCTTTGTTTGGTCTACATAGTAACTCCATTCCCCACGTGTCCCCATGTTGTTAGAAGGGTGTTTTACCAGCTGCGTCCCCGAGATCCCCAGCTGCTTTGCTCCTAGATTCTCTGCCGTCACTGCAGCACGGAGCCTCGCCACGGGTGGGATTCTATCTTTATTCTGCATGTGCTTGCTCATGTAAAGACGGGGAGGGCAGATTGGGCTGAGAAGCTGGACAGCAGTCACTTTCTACAGGTGTCTGTCTAGTGAATGGGTCCCTACAGAGCCTGGCTGAGGGTGGGACACAAGCCCTCCACCCTGTGGGCAGATGAGGCCCAGGAGGGAGCCCCACCCAGCACCAGCAGCAACTCTGGCTCCTTCCTGGAACTGCTAGAAACAGCTGCCAGTCCAGAGGCAGAGCTGGAGGGATGGGTGTGGTGAGAATCAGGGAAGCGTGGGCTGGGCAGGTGAGCACTGTGGTCCTGATGCCTCCCTGGCCTCCTGACTTGCAGCAAACTTGGTAAGCTGGTGAAAGGGTGACCTGGGCCCATTAACTGAGTAATCAGAGCAAGGTGGTGGGGCAGAGGTGCCAGGCTGCCTGGACATGGTGTTTCCCCAGCTCTCAGAGCCTAGCATGGAGAGGGGGCACCTGGCATCGTGCTGTAGTTAAGCTGGGGTGCTTTCTTCAGACTTAGAGCATCAAGAGGGCAGGATGTCTGAGGAGGCCAAAGCATGTCATCTCTTTACAAGTTCTGGACAGTGCTGTCAGTCACTGTGATTGTCACAGTGCCACATAGCTCCACCACGTCTCCAGTCTGCCTGAAGCTTAGAACCACGGTCCTCAGCAGCTATACCCTGTGCCTATGGGTAAGAGTGTGCAGAATGTCTTTTCTGCCTGACTGTTCTTGACATAATGCTCTTTATTTCATCCACACTGATGCAGATATTAAGACTTATTTTATGTGTTTTATGACTGGATAATATTACATTGTGTGCTGCACTAATTCTACTGCCCATTCATCCACTGATGGATAAGATAGCTCTGGTTTCTTAACTTCCATAGTGTTGTACCATAACGGCTATACTGATATGCAATGGCCCCTCCTCTCCACACCCTTGCCAACACTGGTCCTGATGACAGCTACTTTAGGTTTTGATTGGCACCATACTACTGGATACTGCTCACAGCGTCTCTTGACCATCAGCATGTTGTCTTTAGAAAAAACCTGTTCCCTGTGGCTTGGACGTGAACTGAGCCCCTTGTTGGACACTGGTCTCTGTACAGACACTTGTCCTGTTGCTGAGACGAAAGCCATGTAAGGACCGAAGCATTTGCTTGGGTTCACAGTCGGGAGGCACAGCCCATCTTGGCAGGGGAGACATGGTGCCGGAGTGTGAGGAGGCAGCTGGCCACAGTGCTCCCAGGTCAGGAGCAGAGGGAGCAGTGCTGGTGCTCAGCTCCCTGTTTCCTGCTTACTTCGTCTGGGGTCCTAGCCCACATTAGGGTCAGTCTTTCTGCCTTGATTACCCTAATTTATATAATCCTTAAAGGGCATGTCCAGAGGCTAACCTAGTCCCTCTTAATCCTCCTCCTCCCTACCCCTGTCTGTTTGTCTGTGTCTCTATCTCTACCCCATTATGTGTGTGTATAAGAGGAAGCAGGTGCTTTTGTGTCCGAGGTTTTCACCCTCCACCTTGTCTGAGGCCGAGTTTCTGTTGTTCATTGCTGTATACGCCAGGCTAACTGACACACTTCTCGGAGACTCCTGTCTTCACCCCCTCTCCCAGAAGAAACACTGGGGTTACAGCCTCCAGCCACCACATCTAGCCTTATGTGGGTTCTTGGGATTTAAACTCAGGTCCCCATAAAGCAAGTGTTTTACACACTGTGCCACCTCCTAGCCCTACTCTCCCAGGCAGCCTAGAGGCTTGTCTTTTTGGTGACTGCAGATCCTGTCAAACTGACAGTCAGTATGAAGCATCACAGGACTGTACAGCTGTTTGACTGGCAGGCGTCCCAAGTCTGTGGCCACCTCCTCATGCTGTTTCTGTGTTCTTTGCTCTGCAGAAACCTTAGTTTGATGTAGTCCTTTCTGTCTGCTTTTGCTTTTACCATGTGTTCTTTTGAGTCTTGGCCTAGCCCTACAGAGAGAAAGGTTTAGCCACAGTGTTGGTGTCCCCCTAACAGCTAGCCACTTTGGCCTTTGTTATGTCCAGCAAATGCTAGGTTCTATTTTTTTTTAACCATTCCTTCCAGTGTCTTTACATCCTAGCCCTGAGTAGAGAGGAGGCCAAGGCCGGGTTCCCAGAGCCCCAGGGTAATAGATAAGCACAGCACCAAGAGTTGAGCTGGAAAGCCCACAGATGGAGCATTTCTCATGGCTGAGGGGAGGGGCTGGGAGCATCATAGGCTGCAGTGGCAAGGGCGCCTGTACCTGCTGGGAGGAGCTGGCACTGACTGTGGGAAGGGCTGTTACCCTTGGGTGTTTACACTTATCATTTGGTCTGTGCCATGGGGCACAGGTGAGCCAGCCTAGAGTAGACCCAAAGCCTGATAGGAGGCTGAGTGCTTACACTCCACCAGAAGAAATGAACGTGCAGGAGTACTTTGGCCAAGCTTTGGCCGCACACAGGAGGTCTCCATCCCGAGGGCATCCTAAGGACAGGTCTGATGCACTAGAAAGGGATTGAGACAGAGAACTAGGAGGTGAGGTGACGGAGTCCTGGAATCTCTGCAGGTTCCCTGAGTGGTATGTATTACCAAGACCAGTTCAGCAAGTTACGTCTGTGCGGGCAGCAAAGAGGACCCTGTGGACAGGAGACTGGCTTACTTCCTCTATCTAGTTCTTTATTTATATTTTTTATTTTTTTTGGTTTTTTGAGACA
>NC_022028.1:48156795-48196242 GCF_000317375.1 Microtus ochrogaster | reverse complement strand
GCCCGGCCTAGTTCTTTATTTATAACAGGTGTTTATTTACCATGGCCATGGCACACATGTGGAAGCCAGAGGGTAACCTTCAGGAGTTGGTTCTCTCCATCATGTAGGTTCTGGGAATTGAACTCAGGTTGTCAGGCTTGGTGCCTTAACCTAATGAACCATCTTCCTGGTTCTGGTCCAATTTAAAAAGTTCTAGTCTTGCCAGGCATGGTTGTGTGCACATTTTAATTCCAGCAATGAGGAAGGCAGATCTCTGAGTAGTTTGAGGCCAGCATGGTCTACATAGTGAGTTGTTTTAGGACATCCTTCTCTTCAGGTTCTGGGGATGTGAGGCAGAAACACCACTGCGAGGAACCACCTCCAAGGAATCAGGGGCTTCATCAAAACCTTGTCAGTCCTGATGTGAGCTGTGTCTTCCTTAAGGAAAACGGGCAGGCGAATCACAGAAGGCCATGGGTTGCCTGGTACCTGCCCCTAAGTGCCTCCTCCAAGGCATGTTTAGGAGTAAATGCTCTGTTTACATGCTGTGTTTGCTTTAAGAGAAGGGGGCTCATCTCCCAAATCCAAGGACAGTGAGTGCTCAGGTGTGGACCCTGTTGACCTGTGCTTCTCCCAGTGGTATCTGTAGGTGACCCCCATCCTTTGAGCCAAGAGGCCCATTGGACAGGATGGTGGCGCTTCAGCTGGAAAAGCAGCTTCTGCTGTAAGATGGATGTTGAGGGTACGTCTGAGCTTGGGCATGTTTCTCACTGCAGGCTGGCCCCTTGTTGCTGACATGTCCCCTGCTTTGGCAATCCCACCATGATACAGACATGGGAGTATCTTTCTGTACCCTGGCACTGGAGCAGATGCCCTGTTAGATTCTGGGCATCTATGAACTACCTTGAAGGCCACCCCTAGTAGCTAGCTTAGAGCAGTCCTGGTTCCTCCCAGAGCTGGACCTCCCGGCCTCGCGGGTGATATGATGCTCAGCCGGGTCTTGTTGAAAGCAAGTGTGAGGTCAGTGTTGCACAATCAGCTGTCACTTCTGCCTTGAATTCATGCAAAAGTGACCCCTTGAGGCTGTGTGAACATGTCAGTCTGCAGAAGGTATGAGGTCCTCCCAGTGGGAGCTACACAGGTGCCTTGCTCCACCTGCCCTGCCCCTGCTAACAGGATTGAGTGAACCTTTCCTTTATTACACAGTGTCCGTGTCTCACCAGAGAAGGGTTCTGTACCACTGCTCTTGGGAAGGAAGTTCCTGAGGCAAGGAGAAGGGATCCCTGAATTTTCTAGTGTTCTGTTTTCTCCAGATGTCAACCCCAGTTCTATAAATAGTCATGAGGGATTCGGGTAAGGAGGGCACCCAATGACCATCTTCCAGGTGGCTGATTGCGCTTGTCATTATAGATCACTCTGCGGTCAAGGTGACAAATGTCTGTTACCTATCATCTGCTAAGGGCCAGTGAGAGACACAGGGACTTTTAGTGGGATGATGCTGGTCTCTGCAGTTGTCAGCCACCTGAGGACTTGTGTTGGGGAAGAATGCCACCAGACTCCAGGACAACACATCACTACAGCTCTTTCACCAGGGTGGCCCTGAGAAAGCTGAATGTGATATCCCAGCCTGTGCTGGGGGCTCTGACCACAGCCTCTCAGGGCTCAGTGCTCAGAATGGGTGCCGATGTCTTAGCAGCAGGTGACTTATGCATAAGGCCAAGACAAGCCATGGCCTGCAGCCAGGCAGTGAGCACCTGAGAGGGGATTGTGGGAGACCTATGGTGTGCAGTGCCTCCAGGACCCTAAAAGATAAAACACTAATGGGAGCCCTGACCAAGCACTGCCCTAAGGAGCTGAGCCTGCTATCCTCATATGGGTGAGCTACTGAGCCATCTGTGAGGGATGGGCCCCGGAGTGATTCTCTGGCCCTCTGGGTCATTTTTTTCTTACTAGTTCAGCATCTTTTGGTTCAGCTTTTACACTCTTTTCTTAGATCCAGAAATCTTGGTCTGGAAGCCTCAGAGCACAGGACACTGAGTATTGCAGTGTCCATACAGTGTGTCCAGGCTGTGGGCACAGGGCACTGAGATTGCAGCATCCAAACAGTGTGTCCAGGCTATGGGCTGATTTATTTTACAGTGCGTCAGACACAGGAAGCCAAAGGACTGTGTCTGGGGCACAGAATTGATGATTCTGGGACTTGACCAGCCTCCTGTTTGGACCTGGAACCTTTGGCCGCTGGGAAAGGAACCTATAGTGTTCTTAGAGTCCAGCCCTGGGGCCAGAGAGTGACCTACGCCATTCTTACTTGGCTCCTGGTAAAAGCCGCTTATTGGATTAGTGTGTGCCCAGCAGTAGATCCTGCAGCAGTAGCCTAGAAAAGAGGCTGCCCTGTCTCTGGCTGTGAGAGTGCTGTCCCTCTCTCTAGTTGTCACCGTGCCTTCCTGATGTGAACAGTATAGGCGCAGTCACCAGCTCTTTCCTTGGCCTGCGCCCTAATCTGCCAGAGACCTGTGCTCACAGCCAGGCTTCTCCTCACCACCTCCGAGAAGTTCACAAGACAGAGGGTAGCGATGTTGACCAGCTCCTCAACCTGCCTCTTCTCTGGGGTCTGCGTCGCACTGCTGGCTGTGGCCCTGGCCTATTACTTCTACTGGTGAGGGAGGTCTGGCGTAGACCGTGTGGGCATTGTGGTCTGAGTGATGCAGGTGTGTGATGGGCTGTAGGCTGGAGGGTACAGGTATGGGTTATGTGGGTGTGGGCAGTGTCGGGCAGTATGAGTGTTGACACTGTGAGTACGGATGGTACAGAGTGCACAACGCAGGTTTGAGCATTGTGTGCAGGTGGTGCAGGTGTCAGTGCTACAGTGGGACTCTGGGTGGCTGCTTTTGTCTCTGCTCTCCTAACTCAGGATCTGCTTTACCCCTTGGCTTCCACCCTGGGGCTCTAAGAGCTGGGATGGGGCCAAGGGACTGGAGGTCATCTGACCTTCCAGGTCCTAAATCATCTGGAAGTTGTTCAGAGGTGTCACCTGTGTCCTGGGGAGGCACAGATGCTGGATTCTTTTGAGCTGGAGTTAGTAGCAGCCCTCCAAAGGTCCTGTACCTTAGTCCAGTCCATGCTTGGTTGAGCACAAGTCACCCTGGTCTGAAGGGCTCCCTCTGATGGATCTGATGACACTGCCTCTTTCTGATGATAACAGGGTCTGTAGATGGAGCAGTGAACAGAGGCCATCAAACCTGACCTAGGACCTGTGGCTTATATAAAGACAGTTGATGCTGTTTACAGAGGCCCATATGGACCCCACAGAGAAAACCAATGTGGACCCCGAGGGAGGTGCTAGCCCCAGTGAAGAAGGATGCTTCTGTTTCTTACTAAGGAACTTAGGGCACTGTATGAGTCAGGGGCAGTAGCTGGTAAGGAATTCCCAGACCTGTGTTGCATGCTGGACCCAGAGTTGAGAAGACCCTGAGTCTGACAGCCCCTTAGCTCCAGGGTGGCCTTGGCTGGTTCCTTCATAGAGAAGGCTGTGGGTACCTGTGTGGGCGGACCTATCTCCTGCATGCCAGGGGAGCAGTGGATTGTGGGTTTGAGTGTCAAGCTCATTCGCCACACTGCCTTTCTGGCAGCTCTCAAGCTGTACTGGGTGACAGCAGGAGGTCCCAACTCTAGGTGTTCCTAGCCACTCAGTGTATCAACCAGAAATATCTCTCCCCTCCCCACAAAATGCTATTGATCATGTTTGTATGGCTAGCACCAGGTAAGCTTGGGGTGCATTAGTAAGAAATCCCTCCACTCTCTCAGGGGAAGAACCAGTCCTCAGCTTGGCATGCCCCTGTCCCAGCCTTGTCGGTGGCAGGCCAGGATGGTGGTCCATTTCATCTTCTGGATTGTAGTCTTGCTCAGCTTTCGTGTCTCTCTGCCCCTTATCAGACAGCCCCGGGCCATCCTCTCTTTCTACCTGTTGCTTTGCCTTGCTATACGCAGTGGTCCCCCACTTTCCTCTGCTCTCCATCAGCCGACACTGGGTCATTCAATTATTGCTCAGAAACCCTAGACTGAGCCTCTCAGCCTGTGGCTCTTACTCCAGGGGAAGGACTGTTGTCCCTACCCAGCATAGAGAGGCAGATGAGGCTGTTGAGGGCTCGAGGGAAGAACCTATGGGAAAAACCCTACATTGCCGGCCTGGCATGAGGCGGTACGGCCCAGCTGTAGTTGGTGACGTCAGGCAGAAAGCTCACAGGTCGGAACACTGAGTTGTAGTACTTAGAGTACGGAGGCCACGAGAGCAGAGCCTTCCTGTGTGAGCCCGTGTGTGGCACTGTCCCACCCACCAGCTTCCTGTGGTTGGGGAGTACAGCCCTGCACGAGGCTGGGCTCTGTGGAGCAATGAGGCGGGTAAGGCTGCTGAGAGTGTGGGCAGTCTGGGCTGGGCATCTCTGCTGCTGTGGCCTTGCTTTCCTGCACGCTTCTCTCCTGCCCCGCTCCACAAGCCCTGCCTCTCATGTGCCAAGTGTGAACATGAGCTGGCCACACAGCCGGCCCTGACGTTTCACCCACTTGGCGGGATGGCTATTTTTGTACTCTGGGACATAGCTGAGTGGTCACTGTGCTATCCCAAACTCGTGCCAGCTGAGTCCTGTTGCCCTGCTGTGGGAAGAGGCTGCAGACTCCCCCAGCCATCCGAAATCCAGAGCCCAGGGAGAGAAGGAAAGGGGAAGTGCCGGTAAGGAGCCAGGGAGGCCAAGTCCCTGCCTGGGCTGGAGGGCTGAGGTTCCCCTGCTGGAGGTCCTGCTTCCTGATGGGAAGGGATGGGCAGGACAGGCTCAGAGTGACTGTGAGGGCACCGACCCTGCTGACCTAGACTTCCTGGTCACTCTCTGAGCAGAAAGAGCCTTGTTGCCCCAAATATAGAAAGCCAGGCTCATCTCTCTACTACAAGAAAGTTGTACCAGTTCCCAGGCAGCCAACCAAGCTGGGTGGCCTGATAGGACACCTCGACCTTAGGGACCTTGGCCTTGGCCACTGTCGGGTGGAGTTCCGAGGATAAGTTATAGAACAAAACTTGGATTTGGTGCAAAGTTTGGGGGCAGGAGAGAGAAGAGACACATAAGAAGATAAGTGTTGGAGGACGTGGAGTTAGGAACATTTAGGTATGAATTTACATATTCTTCTCATTGATGAGTTCTTCAGATCAGGCCTTCCTCCTGACGGGTCCACTTGCTTCTCCCGACATCTGAGCCAGGCCTCTCCCAGGGTCAGAAGGCCCGTTCCCTTCCACCAATTAGCCCTTGTAGCCCACTCTTGTGGCAGTATTTAGTACTTTAAAGATAAATGAGGAGGGGTGTTAAGGTGGCAGGTGCTGGGAGTGGCCACCGCCGCAGGACAGAGTGAAGGGGACAGCCTAGAGGTGGGAATGCAGCGCTGGGGCTCTGTGACAGCCATAGGCTACTGCATGTGCTTATAGCAACTTCAGTCTCACCACAGAGAACTGTGTCCCTGCGTTGGTTAGGAATGGCCTTTGTTACTCTGCTCGAGTTACTCTTAGATACCACTGGCTGGATGAGCATTTTAGGAATGTTCTCACCTACACACATCTCCTGAGATTTTCTGAGTTTATATTCAGCCACGGAGCTGGATATTTGACGATGAGTAGATAATCCCAGTGTGTGAAAGTGGGACTCTTTCCCGACTCCCGCGGTCACCGATGAGGCTAGGCTTCTTGGTAGCTGCAGGTCCCGGGTGTGGAGACCAAGGTGGTTGTTTTGAGACCAGCTTAGTTTGTTGCATTTGAATCTCTACCTTCCTGAAAATCTAGTTTAAATGTGTGGAGTATGGTGCCAATTTATGCAGATGTGGCCATGCCCTTGTGCTTGACTAACGTGTGTAGAAGGCCTTCAGAGAGTCCCGGAGAGCTGCGTGCAGGACAGTGTTCCTGTGGCATCTGGGAGTCTGGGTGGGCGGGGACATTGTGGAGAAAAGTAGTAGAGAAGGAGCCTGAAGGCACGGACACCGCCGAGTCACCCTCCACCCGGCTGGGCTTCTCCACCTCTCCCCTTGGCAGACATTACCTCTCATCTGATTCTTCTGGTTGGCAGTCCTGGGACCTCAGACTTTTCGCAGGCTGAGGAAAGGCTGCACATTTACGGGGACTGGGCTTGGCCGAGGTTAGGAACAACAGCTCTCCCCATGCCCGGGAGAAGCTTGAATTCAGCTCCACCAGTTTTTGTCATTGTGAGTGCAGTGTATGCAGTAAAGTATATGACTAAGAATGGTCACTGTGGTGGTTATTATACAGGAAGTACCCACTCACTTCTCTAAGAGCAATCTGTCATTATCCCATGCAGTGTGTGTGAGATGACTGGTATGTCGTGTGTGTGGAGTGTACTTGTGGCCATTGTGCATTGCATGGTTGTTCACGCATGTGCTATATGTGAGTGTACATACATGCATGTGTAGTGCACCTGTGTGTCCTGTGCATGTATGATTACTGCTCAGTTGTATGCTATTCAGTTTGTGTGCTTGTGTGTGTAAGTGTCCTACATTATGTACATGCGTGTTTTGGAGCATGTGGTGTTCTGCCCTGGCCTAGGGTGGTGTCCTGTCCTAGTGTAAGAAATACAGCCACGCCTGTTAGACCAGAGGCTTGTCACAGGCCCATTGTGTAGTCATCAGACCTGGGAGCTTTGTGCCTCCCTCTGCTTCCCTTCCCACCATCGCCACTGCTCGGGGCCATCCGAAACACCCTGGAGGCCGCAAAGATTCTGGAGCTGGGGACTTGGGGTAAGTGAGAGACCTAGGGCTCTTTACTTCCTTTTTTGCTTGGTGGCACTCTGTCATTAGAGTTGTGTCTACTGCCCCACTGTCCACTTCCCTCCCAAGTGCTCATTCACTGCCTTGTCTTCCTGTCTCATTCTATAGAAAACAGCCCAGGGGCCATTAGGACTCAGCCTTAATCACCCATCTCGCACTAAAAGCATTCAAGGGGCATTTTCACTTGCCTCTTGTCCCCCTGACTCCTTCAAGGTGTTCGTTCAGAGGGCCTCCAGACCATGCCGATCTCTTGTGAGTGGCTCCATAGCCCCTGTGCAGTGGCCAAAGAGTCCACACATAGTCTGCCTGCCCTCTTCTTGCTGGAATGGCCTACCTGCAGCTCCAGGGGTGATGCTTTCTTTTTCTCTGGTCCAAAGTTATCCCACTTGGCTTCCCTGGCAAAGCCGTGGCTCAGTAGGCATGGAGCTGGGCGAACGTGGAATGGACTTTGATTTTCTGAGACTTCAGGCTTCTGCTCTGAGAAGTCCTCTGCAGAGTAATTCTTTCAGGAAACTGTAGTTGATTTTTTAAAAACTCTTTTGGCTCTTTAAGGGGGGTCTGCCACCCAGCTCCCAAATAAATACACACAGAGGCTTATTCTTTCTTATGATTTCCTGACCTTCACTTGTCTTGTTTCTAACCAGCTTTTCTTTCTTTCTTTCTTTCTTTCTTTCTTTCTTTCTTTCTTTCTTCCTTTCCTTCCTTCTCTCTCTCTCTCTCTCTCTCTCTCTCTCTCTCTCTTTCTCTCTCTCAAAGATTTATTTTATTTAATGTATATGGTGCTCTATGCCAGAAGAGGGCATCAGATCTCATTATTGATGGCTGTGAGCCACCATGTGGTTGCTGGGAATTGAAGTCAGGACCTCTGGAAGAACAGTCAGTGCTCATAACTTCTGAACCATCTCTCCAGCTACCTAGCCAGCTTTTCTTAAATTATCCGGTCTACCTCTTACCTCTGGGCTTTTACCTTTCTATATATCTTTCTTTACTTCATACTCCATGGCTTGCTGTATAGCTAGGTGGCTGATTCCTAGAGTCTTCCTCTTCTCCTTTTCTTGTTCCTTGATTGTCTCTTCCCAGATTTTTTTGTTTTTGTTTTTCAAGACAGGGTTTCTCTGTAGCTTTGGTGCCCATCCCGGAACTAGCTCTTGTAGACCAGGCTGGCCTCGAACTCCCAGAGATCCGCCTGTCTCTGCCTCCCGAGTGCTGGGATTAAAGGCATGCGCCACCACCGCCCAGCCTCTTCCCAGATTTTTTTCCCCTCCATCTGCCAGCCACGCCTATCCCTTCTCCTGCCTTGCTATTGGCTGTTCAGCATTTATTAGACCAATCAGGTATTTTAGACAGGCAAAGCAACACGGCTTCACAGAGTTAAACAAATGCAACAAAAAAGAATACAACATGTCTTTGCATCATTAAACAAATGTTCCACAGCATAAACAAATGTAACACATCTTAAAATAATATTCCCCAACAGGAAACCTAATCAGCATGGCTTATAAGACACGGAAGTCTAATTGATGTTTGTCATAGTATGCTTATAGCAGACCGGAGTCACACATTTAGCTGCTATGGGACCATCGTCTGTATGCTGTACGCTTCACTTGTGTGAATGGTAGATTCAGAGTTATGATGGTCCAGGGTGACAGCTAGAGACTCGTGTGTGTCCTTGCCTCCTGAATGGGCAGCTGCTGGTGTGACCTCAGGGTGTGCAGCAGTGCTGGCAGATTTTGGCTTGTCGCCCTCAGAAACCTCATCATTGGCCATGTTTCTGCACACACATCATTTCACAACCCCAAACTGCTGCTGTGCCTTGCATGTCCCTTCCTAGCTCAGAGGGGAAGAGAAGCTAAGAGTGGTGTCTACCATCTTTTCTGGGACAGCAAAGAACTCACCTGGAGACTCCCTCCCTCTCTCTACTCCCTCCCTCCCTCCCTCTCCACTAGTTAGAACTGGATCACATGTCCTCCTGGGCCCCTACTCCAGGAGGAGAGGAATGCAGCCTTGTGTTTTGGTGTCGGGCTGGGCTCTGTTCTCGGGACCAGGATATATGCTGCTGTACTGCCTATTCTCTGTCCCCAGCTGCCAGGTGCTATCAGGAATTGGAGGGCTGCTGTGTGACATTTAATTGTACCCTTTAATCCATTAGTCAAGAAAATATAATGCTACAAGATCCCCATGAACTCAGCCATAGTTTAAAGGTGATTTTTGTTACTTTTCAAACTTGTCTAAATCCTGGAGAAACCCAAGTCCACTGGAGCCTGGGAGGCCAGTGTGAGATGCTGTGTGAGAGCCTTCACATGGCCCGTGGCTGTGCTGTAGCTCAGACGCTGAGGTACAGACCATGGCTGTGGGCTGCCTGCTCAGTACAAAAGGGGTGGGATTGCACCTTGTTCCTGAAGCCTCAACCTGCGGGTCTGTTCTTGGTCTGTGTCTGTGTATGATGTGGCCAGGCTGAGCTGCTGGTTTCAGGCTTCGTAGCTGTGGCACCTTTTCAGTCTCTTGGATCTCTTTCCTGGTTGTTTGCGAGAAACTGTGGATTCAGTTTGTTCCGAGGCGGCAGGAGCTTTGTCTATTGTAATTAGGCTGCAGTCGTGTTTATAAGCAGCTTATGTGCTGAAATGGCTTATGGTGTGCCTAAGCAATCTAAGACCACACCCACTCCACCGTGCTTATGTGGGTCAGCAGCTTCATCTGGGCTTATCTGGGGGCTCTGGTCACCCTGGAATAGTTCCTCTTCACTGACAGTTACCACAAGATTGTGGTCTGGTGACCTGGGCTGGGTGGGGCTTATCATCCAATAGACAGACCCAAGCAACCCCATTTAATGGCCAATGGTTGACAGCCAGCTACAAGGTCTCTGAAGGCAATCCTGGGGTTATAAACGCCATTGCTACTTGGGAAGCCTGCCTAGGTCCTGGGCCAGAGGTCAGCCCACCTCTGAGGAGCAGCAGTGTGGACTGACTCAGAGCATGCTCAGAGAGATCCCCTGCAGCCTGCTGTGTGTGGCCTCACTCAGTTGGATTTTCTGTTGCTCAATGCATTTTACCTGCATGGTCCTGTGTCCCATGTGGGTGTGTTGTTCACACACAGCAGCCTATGTCCTGTAGGCTGGTCACATGAGGGGCTGGCTTGTCTTCTTCTGCCTGTGAAGGCCTTTAAGGCCACACCCTATTTACTGTAAAGGAAACCTCTGGTCCTGGGAATTCTAGCTCCCTCCTTCCTGCCTGCCCTAAAGGCAACTTGGCCACAAGGTCATGCTTGGGAGACACCAGAGCTGCTGCTTGGCTTTGGTAGAGCTCCATGCAACCAATGCATGTCACTAACCAGGTTGAGCAAAGCTACCAGGACCCAGAGCTTCCAGAAGCATACAATGCCCCTGCCATCTTGGATTCTGTGCTGTACTACCTCTGCTCAACACCCTGTAGTCTTGCTGAGTGTGACAGTGCTTGGCCAGGTAGAGCAAGTGGTGCCGATGGCAGTCCTTCCTTTACCACAGGTAGACATGTTTTTCTCCAGAAGCTGGGCGGCCAGGCAAGGACTCACACTCTGTCTCCCATCTTGCGGAGAGACCGGATGGTCTGATGATGAACTCACCCAAGGGTTGAAGTTTGTCCCTTGGGTTGTATTTATTTCCTATCCATTCTGGTCAAACACCCTGAAGAACAGAGGTTCCTTGTTGTGAGGTACAGGCCTGCCCCCAGCGACACTCCAAAACTTGACAGTGCAGCCCTCTTGGTCAGCTGCCACCAGCACTCAGTCAGTCCCTTCCATGTCCCTTCCAGCTCCTCACCAGTGCTTATACAGTCTGTGGCCATGAAGCCACTGTCGCACCTGTTGTGAGGACGGTGGGGGTGGTGAGCGCTCTCTGGGCCACTACCCTGAGCATGCTCTGCTCTTCCATATCCACTTGGCCACTCAGAAGGGGGGGACTTTGTATTTTCATCCTTGGCTGTTATGAGCAGTGAGTGTTACACCTGAATTAAGACAGTTTGAGGTTCTCTCCTGTCTCTACTGCCGCATGTCCCCATTTGTGGGGACATTTATTTATCCCCATTACTCATTTCTCTTAGTAATTCTCTATCATCTGTGGATTCTGGACCAGTTGAGTTCATCCCATACAAAACAAGACGGGGAAGGTATACAGGGAATGCCCTTGGTCCAGCCATTCACACAGTCCTCCATCCTGCTGCACATAGGACCGGCTTGGGGATGGGCAGTGGTGATGGAAAATGAATGTGAATGAATGGGACAAGAGGGAGGGAGGGAAGGTGAGAGCTGTGTCGGTCCTGTTAACTGGAATTTGATCACTGAACTCACGTGCAAATGTCTTATCTTGTGACTGAGTTTCCTGTCTGGAACATCACAAGTAGCCCATTTTTCATATTTTAGTGTCTTTTCTCTGCCAACCCTTCTGCTGAGTGCCAGCCTCGCTCTCCAAAAGACCTTTACCCCTTAGCCAGGCAGTGTGTGTCTGGTATCTCTGGAGAAACAGTGCTCTGACAGATAAGAGGGCATTCTGGGAAGTGGTCCTTAGGGAAGCAGGGCTAAGGGACCAAGGATGATGAAGAGGCTCCCAGAGAATGGGAAGATGAGAATTGACTGTGACCAGGAAGTTGATTGTGAGAAGGGACCTGCAGGGTTCCCAGATCTCAGGTCAGGGAGCCAAGAAGCCTGTGTATTTGTGAGAAGCATGAGTGTACAGACCTTGAGCTGTGCCGTGGGATTTAGGGCTCAGAACTCTGGAGATAAGGCCTGAAATTTGGTTCAGTTGCTGGCAGAGCTGGTGCCTTCATTCTTCTCCACTGAGCACATGGACGATCAGTTCAGAATCAACAGCCTTTGTCACTTTGTGAGCCCCTGTCTCTCAGTACCGCCACATTCTGAGGTCCTGGGAGCTTACCACTGAGCGTGACTCAATTCATTTCTAGTGAGGAGACAATCGGGCAGATGATCAGGGAAGGCCCTCCTTGTGTGCGGTGTGCTAGTTCAGTGTCCTGCTGAGCCCTGAGCCCTAGATATCTCAGCAAAGATCAAGGGCTCCTTCAGGTCGCAGTTAACTAACTTCTCGGTGACTGGCGAGTCTGGTTCAGGGACATCCTTTTGGGGACAGCATCTCTGTGGTTTCTGCTTCCCAGCTGTGGTAGATGCAAGGGTTTGAGTAAGATCCCTACAAGGTGCCTGTGAACCCTGTAATCAGCACAGCCTGCTGAGCCACGGGCTCCCTCCTCCCCAAATGGCAAGCAGTCATTGGTTCCTTGGAAACCAAGGCTGGCTTGCTCTTACCTGCTACCATCTTCTGACCCAGGAAGGTGCTAGATCCGGAGCCTGTTCAAGTGCCTTGATGAAACCCTGGAAGCCACTGTGTTGCCCTCAGGGACAAGGTATTCCAATGCCAGACTGATTTTGGGAGCATACTAGACCATCATCTAATGAGGGTCATTGAAAAGCTCAGGAAACCACCCTGTGAGCTGTAGGGACCACATTGTCCTCCAGCTCTGGAAACCATGTCCAAGCCTCTAGTCACATCCACTCTTCAAAGTCACACCAGTGTCCAGAGATCATAACAGGTACCACATGCCAGGGCAGGAATCATGGAATCGAGAGGGACATGAAAGAAAGGTTGTGAGTCTGACAGTGCCATCCTACTGCAGGATCATGGGGCAGACTCACAGATGACATATCTCATGGTCAGGGTCAGCCCACTCGCAGGCAGCCCCTGTAGGGGTTATGGGGATTAGCTGACACCGTGCTCTTATGCCAAGGATATCTAGTGGCATTGCTGCCCTGGTGGGAGAGCCTTAACTGTCTGCTGTTGTAGGCAGAGGCTGCTCATTTGTTTCCCAGCTTCCCAGACCCAAATCACACAGAAACTATATTAATTGCAACATTTCTTGGCCTATTAGCTCAGGCTTCTTATTAACTAACTCTTACATCTTAAATTAACCCATTCCTACTATTGTGCATTTTACCATGAGGTGGTAAGGTTCTGGGGCATCTGTCTCCTTCGGCAGTTACATGGCGTCTCCCTGACTCCACCTTCTTTTCTCCTCTATCTCTGCTTAGAATTCCCACCTTGCTCTATTCTGCACTGCCATAGGCCCAAAGCAGCTTCTTTATTAACCAGTGGTAATAAAACATTCAGAGCATACAGAGGAAAATCCCACCCTCCTATCAGTCCTGTGGAGTTTTCTTGGACAAAAATGTTGAACCTAAGGTGACCGTGAGGAAATATTCCCTTCAGATGGCTATGTAGACCTCAGATCTCAGGATCAGGATCATAGTGAAAAACAAAGATAGGGGCCTGAGAAGAGCTGTGAGTTGTACCCAGGGTCCAGGTGGATGTCCTGCTCTGCTCTCCGAGGGTTTAAGCTTGGGCTGAGATCCCAGCTTTACAAGTAGGTGATCCTAGGACAGTTGAAGTGTGGAGTTCTGAGATGCCTCACCTCTGAGCCTGTGTGCCAGAAGTATCCAAATGAGGGTGGAACGGTAGTTTTGCTGGGATAGTAGGTCACAGTAATCAATAAAAAGCTCTCAAGCATAATTTCAAGCCAAAGAGACTCTTGGTGTGCCACTTGGTGATAAAATCCTGCAGCAAAGCAGTGGAAATACCCAGCCAGGAAGCAAGCAGGGAAGTGTCTGCATAGGAAGGCTGTGAAACAGCCATGGAGATGCCAAATTTCTAGGCTGGCCATTGTCTATGGTTGCGTTTAAAAGATTAAAAATTTACCTTAAAAAGTTGGAATTTATAGCATGCCAGATTCTATACACTCTGCATATTTAAACTTGGGTTTGAAATATAGGTGTCAACTTGAAATAGTCTGAGGACACAAAACTTTTTAAAACTTGTATTGTGCTGGGCATGGCAGTACCCAACACTGGAGGCAAAGGCAGGTGGATCTCTATGAGTTCTAGGCTAACCAGGGCTACATAGTAAGACCCTGCCTTAAAATAACAAATACTTGTTTTGAAGGCACCTGGGCCAACAACGCTCTGGTCACTGAGTCCAGACCCTTCCCCACACTTACCTGCTCTGATGGACCAGAATCTTCGCAGCCAAGAACAGAGCAGACAGGAGCTGGTGTGAAGGTTGAGTGGCATTCTTGTATACAGCACTGAAGTCAAAAAAGCAGTAAGGAAACAGTCCTGGGAACGGCGTGTGGCCAGCATTGAGAAAGCAGGCCCTGTGTCTGTCTTTGGGAGTGTTTAGAGAGTAGAGAGTGACAATTGAGGTCAGCGGTCTGCAGCAAGCACATGTGGCCTGTGGGACACTGTGGTAGATAGTCCTGTGTGGGTAACCCGGCAGGTAGGCAGATGTCAGGTTAAGACATATAGTAGTGGTCTCTGGACCTGAACTGATCTCCAAGCTAGCATTTGGCTATGTCCATCTGCCCCTGCCAGGTCTGATTAGACCAGGGACCTTGACCATGAAACACCAGAGATCCGAAGTGAATGTGGTAGGTGGCAGTGCACTACAGGAATGGGTATGGAGGGGGGTGTGGGCTCACTTGGGATCCTGCACAAGCTCTCTGCTTCTAGACTCCGACAGTAAAGCAGGAAGCCACCACTGTGCAGCACAGGGATGGTTGCTAGAGCAGGTTGCTTCAAGAAAACCATCCTTACAGCCTGGAGCACAAACAAGTGTGGCTCCTTTACCCTGGTCCCCTGCAGCTCGACACCCCGGGTTCATCAGGTAAAGGACAGCTGAGGACTTAGAAATGGACACTGGAATTGCTGTTGCATGCTGGCAGGGTCAGGCTCAGCAGTGTGACGCCAAGCCATCTGGGCCCAAATTCTGCCATTCTACACCTTGGAAAAGAATAAAAGTCAAGCTGTCAGAGTAGAGATGGGCACAACCAGGGTCTGGGTGGGACCAGCCTAAATGACTCATTCTGTGTAGAGGTGGTGGCTACCTGGCCATTGAAACTTGCCACCCAAAATTGAGTGTGTTGTGACTGTGTGTAAGACCTCGCTGAAGTTCATTATGAAAAATCATGGTCTGTTTCTGGGGCCCTGACTGTGGGATTGGAGTTGTGACACGGTCCTGCGCATCTCCTTGGAAAGCCACAAAACCAACGGGCGAGACATGACATGAGCATGGGATGGTGAGGGCTGTCCCTTTCCTGGGACTGCTGGCTCAGAGCTGTCACAGTGAGGCTAGTGCCAGGGGGTGACTGAGGAGACGCTGATCCCTTGTATCTTGAGGTCTGTGCAGACCCATCCTGTACTGTGTGGGAGGGACCTGTCGTGTTGCACATGGCCCGAGGCCCTGCCTGTGAGGGAACTGCTCCTGGGATGTGAGCTTAGATTTAAGTCTCAAAGTCCACAATAAAATCTCTTCCTGCTGGTCCGCGAGTGACCCTGAACAGACCATTCAGTATTCCTGCTGCTGGTCACTCACCTCTTCCACACAGTCCTAAGAACATCCGCTCTGGGGTTTCATGACCATTGACAAGTTGTGGTGAGAAGTGTTTGTACCGGGCCCTGGAGCACAGCGTGTCTGAGAGTTGTTCTTGTTATCCCTGTTCTGGTTTTGCCCTTTCAGGCAATGCATTCATCTTCTACTTCTGGTTTAACTAATTTCTCCAGAACCAGGTGACTTAGCCAAGTGGTTTGGGATGTTCTTACAGTCACAGTTAAGCTGCCACAGGCTTTGGTCACCTGGAGACCTGGCTGGAGCTGAGGCTCCCGACACAGCACGAGGTCCAGTTTCTATCACAAGAGCAAGACCTGCTGTGTACATGTCCTTAGGGCCTGGTAGCTGGCCATCCTGCTAACAGTCCAGCCTCAGAAAGCCATCGTGCGCGTGTGTGTGGTGGTAGTGTGTGATGTGTGAGATGCACATAGACAATGTAGTTCCTCAGCTTTCCAGAGGGGCCTCTCTCTGAGCCAGGCACAGGGCAGCTCCTCCCCAGGGCCCTGAATGAGGACTGTGCTTCCCCGGCCACAGCCTATGCCGAGTCCCTGCATCCACTGACCGTTGATTGTGCCCTGTGCTTGCAGGACGGCTGTTCTCAGTGAAGGACCGTGCGCCCACCCCTGAGCAGCGACCATGGGCCTGCTTGCCTACCTGAAGACCCAGTTTGTGGTGCACCTGCTCATTGGCTTCGTCTTTGTGGTGAGTGGGTTGGTTATCAACTTCACCCAGCTGTGCACACTGGCCCTCTGGCCCATCAGCAAGCAGCTATACCGCCGCATCAACTGCCGCCTGGCCTACTCGCTCTGGAGCCGTAAGTGTCTCCGCCCACAGGCATTGTGCAAAGGTTCTTCTCCAGTGGGAAAGGGAAGCGTCTCCTGCCAGGGTTCTCAAGGGGCAGTAAGGACAGGGCCACACCTGACTCTCCATCCCAGAATAGAGCTAGGTGAAGTTCAATCCTCCCTGAGGTCACACCCTCCCAGGAGCCCTGTGAACAGGTGTCTAGAGTAGCCTTACTAGTCTCAACCACACGATATTTCCATAGCAGGCCATGTGACTTGCCAAGTGCATGGTATTTCCATAGTGGGCTGTGTCACTAGACTTTCACAGGGTATGTCACAGCCCTCTGTGTGCTTGCAAACCAGCAAAAACAAGGAGAGTAGTTTCAGTGGGCTGAGAGCCAGCCTCCACTCCAGCACAGTGTCGTATGGCCCTCTGCCTGCTCACATCACAGTGCACGGGAAAAAGCAAAAGTGCCCTTAGCCACGAGTGTGTGCATGTTGCCACACACTGTCTGTCAGATGCACTAGTGCATGAGAGCGCATTTCTGTGAGAAACCTGGAGAGACAGCCACTTACTCACAGCCTGTGCACTGGGAGCGGCACACTGGGTGTGACTACCTGCAGTTTACAGGAAGCCAGGTTGACTCAGTTGCTCTGCAGAGTAAGAATACAGCTTTGAGAGTTCTGTAGATGTGCACTCCCCACGGCATCTTCGTCTTGTCTTGTCATATGGACCCAAAGCTCACCAGGTTGTCTTGTCGAGGCTAGTACAGACCATATCTCTCCACAGGGGGCCCACCGGAAACCGAGAAAATGAGTGGTCTTTCTGTACCAGAGAACCTTCTTCCAGTTTGCATTTCTTTTCTTTTTTTTAAAAAAAGTCTATCACCACCATATTCTTTTTTAAAAGATTTATTTATTTATTATGTGCACAGTGTTCGGCCTCCATGTATGCCTGAAAGCCAGAAGAGGGCACCAGATCTCATTACAGATGGCTGTGAGCCACCATGTGGTTGCTGGGAATTGAACTCAGGACCTCCGGAAGAGCAGCCAGTGCTCTTAACCACTGAGCCATCTCTCCAGCCCTCCAACTGCATTTCTAAGTTTAAAAAAATCAGATACACAGATAAGTATTCAGTATGCTGCTGTTTATGCCTGGCTGTCACAGCAGAGGGCATGTGCCATCTCACAGGGAAGTGTGTCTTCAGGCTCTGCACCTTTATGCCCTCCCCATCAGTGACAACACTCTGCCCGAGTCCCCTCCTCAGTTTGACTCAAAAGGGGACAGCTGCTTCACAAAGGGTGAACTAGGAATCCCACATCCACACATAATGCTGTTGTGCTTGTGTGACCGGGTGACAAGGCCACACAAATGTTTACAGAGAAACATTAAATCATAGCCTCCCGCATCTAGTAGCACTCTGAAGCCAGAACATCACATGTCCCGCTGAGACTCCCCGACTGCAGCCCCTGGGAAGGGCAGAGAAGCCAGTTCTCAGGGCCCTGACCTGGTGACTGAAGAGCACGTCCTTGGGGACTCTCTGGGTGCTGGTGCTCAGAGCTTCAATCTGTGTTGTGACTGGGTTGTACCCTGTGCTGGGCTGCAGGGTGATGACTGTCACCACTCTCTAGTGGCAGAGCCACCACTGTGTGTGTCTTGTGTGGACACGCATGGGATGCCCATCTGGCCATGTGCTGATGTGTTTGGAAAACATTAAGGACCCTACCTCTGCCGTGTTCTAAAGCACCTAGGCCATTTGGCATCCCTCTGGATGAGAGTTCCCATGCCCCCGAGGCCTCACCCTGCTTGTGGGTTCCATGTTTGAGGCAGGCAGTGTTCGCTGGCTCCATCTCCAGCAGACAGTTCTTTGCAGAGGATTCTGGGATTCTCTTAGAGCAGTGGCCAGAGTCAGAAGTATGGATCTTCCTGTGACCATCCTTCGGGTGGCAGTTTTATCCTGGTCCACGCTCCTCAGATGCCTGGTCTCCATGGTGTGATTCCCACTGGAGACCATGGGGTGCACGTGGGACGCCTACCTGCCATCTTGTACTTCCCACCAGAACTCATTTATGTCCAGATTGTTTCCTGAACAAACACATGCAAAGTTCTTAACATGGAACTGTCTGGCCCTGACCTTATGAAAGTGAACATGTGTTTCCCTTAAATCTTCCAGAGGGGACAGGCGATACTACGATCCTGGTCCATCCTGAATCTGCCACTGGCCTATGAGTTGCAGGCAGGGGAGGCTCAGTTCTGTGTTGTGGTGGAGATGCTGGGTCAGCTACTGAGTATACTCCACACTCCTGGCCACGCACCGTTCCGTGCCTTTGGGGGTCCTACAGCCTCCTGGGCAGCAGTAGATCTCATCTGAGCTTTTCCTTAGGCCTGGAGTGAGCAAAACTGAGTATGAACCACAGCTTACACCAGAGAAAGTTGTAGGCGAAATAGTCAACACGTCCACCTTATCATCACTTTCCAGCTGCTAATTCCACAGCCCTGCAGGTGTTCTCCTTGCCTGTCAGTGAGGACACAGCCCCCTCCTTCCGCATGAGCAAACTAGTGCCACAGTGGCTGCGCACTGAGGCAGTGGGGTCCGTTTAGGTCTGCCAGGCCCTGCTTCCTCTGTCTGCCACCACCCAGCTCCCTTAGACTACACAGCTGTGATTTGGGGAAGCTTAGAAGCAGGAGCCCTGGGAGCTCAGCTCTAGGACGAAGCTCCCCTGCAGATGAAAACGGAAGTGGCCCTCAGACTGCACTCCCAGAGCCTGCGGAGACCTAAGAGGGGGGCGCTGGGCAGGCATCTCGCAGTGCTGACCCCGCCCTCCCGCAGAGCTGGTCATGCTCCTGGAGTGGTGGTCCTGCACGGAGTGCACTCTCTTCACCGACCAGGCCACCGTGGACCGCTTTGGGAAGGAGCACGCAGTTGTCATCCTTAACCACAACTTCGAGATCGACTTCCTCTGTGGGTGGACCATGTGCGAGCGGTTTGGCGTGCTGGGGGTGAGCGATGGGGTCAGGGAGGGGCTGGGGGTGAGCGATGGGGTCAGGGAGGGGCTGGGGGTGAGCGATGGGGTCAGGGAAGGGCTGGGGGTGAGCGATGGGGTCTGGGGGTGACTCCCAGGGGGTTCGGGGAGGGTCTGGATGAGTAATGGTGAAATAGGGCCCTAGGAGGAAACCTCTGGGATCTGAAGCTCTCAGGACTATAGAGGCTTGTCCCTTGGAGGTTTCTTGACTTGCCCCCTTAATAGTGAGATGGGGTGTGTGTCTTCCCCGTGTGGCACCCTCTTCAGTTTCCTGCCTATTCTTGGCACTACCTGTGACTTCATTTCTTGTCAGCACCTTTCACCTTCCAGAGGATTCCACTCAAGACCAAATGAATAATTGCAGTTAGCTGAGTGGCCTCCAATGAATTTAAACGACACGAAGAGGGCCAGGGATTTCAGTGCAGCCAAAGCCCCTAACTCATGGCAGGAAAATGGAGGTCAGAAAAGGGACCTGGAACTGAGGTGTTATCCTCCATATCCTGGTGCACCTGCCCTCCTCCCAAAATTTGACTCTTGAACAGTTTCTGAGGTCCCCTCCCCGAGTGTGCTTGAGGTGTGCTGATCCATAAGCCAGGGTCCTGTTTATGGCAAATGCCTTGAACCAGGAAAAGCAAAGCCTGAGCCCCTGGGGTGGCTGTCAGGGCTTCCGACCAGGCCCTCCCCACCTCTGACAGATGCCACTGGCCTCCCTGCTCCCTGCAGAGTTCCAAGGTGCTGGCTAAGAGGGAGCTGCTGTGCGTGCCTCTCATCGGCTGGACGTGGTACTTTCTGGAGATCGTATTCTGCAAAAGGAAGTGGGAGGAAGACCGGGACATTGTCAAAGAGGGGCTGAAGCGCTTGGCGGACTACCCAGAATGCATGTGGGTGAGTGTGCTGCATGTACCATGAGATGGCTGTGGCCGAGGGGGGCAACTCAGTCCTCCTGTGTGTATGCCATGGCCCAAGTCATACATTGTAGGATCTCTGGCTGGGGAAATGGCTCATTTGGTAAAGTGTTTGCCACACAAGAATAAGAAACTGAGTCTGAGCCCCAGCACCCAAACAGAAAAGCCAGGCTGTGGTGCGCATGCGAATAATCCTAGCGCTGGGGAGGTGGAGACAAGCGACCCCCTGAGACTCACTGGCCAGCCAGTCTAACACACACATCTGTGCATACATGTGCCCACAAGACCATCTCACCTGACCTTTCAGGCTTGGCGCCTTTCCTGGGACATAGTTTTCATCTGTTCCCTCTGCTACAAGCCTAACTTTGGCACACACCCTCCTAGGGTGCAGGGAGATGGAAGAGCCATAACAAATCTCGTCTTTCTTGTCTACTCTTGGAAACCTGGCCTCTTAGTTCACATTTCTCAGGGACAACAGATGCTCTGTCTTCTGATAAAGGCTGCTGCTCAGAGACACCTTCAGGTTTCTCTTCTTCTGGATAGTTCTTTCAGGAAATCCGTTCTGTATGCATTCATTTGTGTGACGGGAGTGCAGATTGCAGCCCTAGAATAAAATGCCACTTCAATGACACCACATGCTTGTCGCTGGATGATTCTGTACTTCAGTTCTCTGTGCACCCAGCAGCCTGTGCTATGCTGCTGTAGCATGTGAGACCCAGAATGTTAGGGGCCTTGCCTGGCAGGGCTCTGGTTCCTTCCGTGCTGGCCTGGAATAACCCTCTTGCCTCTCCCTACCCTACGTTCATTCTGTACCTAGTTTCTCCTCTACTGCGAAGGAACACGCTTCACAGAGACCAAGCACCGCATCAGCATGGAGGTGGCTACCTCCAAGGGGCTGCCGCCACTCAAGTACCATCTACTGCCCCGGACCAAGGGTTTTACCACTGCGGTCCAGTGCCTCCGGGGGACAGGTAGGAGACCGGGACCCATGGTGAGAAACTGGAGTCTGCCACTACCTTCTAGGCTATTGTTATGCAGCAAGAAGTTAAATGGAGCTGGGGATATTGCTTAGTTGGTAGAAGACTTACCTAGAATACACGAGGTCCTATGTCCTTGAACCCCATAAACCCAGATATTGTGGCACAGGCCTGTACTCAGGAGATGAAATCAGGGTTGGAAGATCACTTTTGACTGTATAAATTCGAGGTCATCCTCAGCAACATAGTTTGAGGCCAGCCTGGGCTACGTAAGCCTGTGTTTTAAAAAGAGAAGAAAAGAAAAGCTTTAAAAAGTATACAAACTATAAAGTGTAAGATACACTCAAAGCCTAGGGGAGGAGGAGGAAGTAGGATTGACATGTTTTCAGATCTCGCAGCTCTTTGCGGATGATAAAATGCTGCTTAGTCGAAAACTGTCAAAGTAATACAGTAAATACTGCAAGCCATGGAAAGAAGAAGTCAGATCAGAGATGTCTGCTTCACCTGGGAGGAGTTAGGGAAGCCACAGAAAGGGCTGAAGAGCACTGGGCACACAGGAACCATCAGCAGAGAGGGTCTGAGCACTCCGCAGCCAGCTGGGAGTGAAGATCGTCGCCCCTCCATCCCCGCTCTGCATGTCGAGGGGCAGACCCAGTGTAAAAGTGACTTTTCTGCTTGGTGGTGATGTCACTACTGTAGAGTGTCTCCCGTCATCCATCTCTCACTGGTCCTGCCTCCTCCCCACAGCTGGAGCCATCTACGATGTGACTCTGAACTTCAGGAGTAGTAAGAACCCGTCCCTGCTGGGAATCCTCTATGGGAAGAAATATGAGGCGGACATGTGTGTGAGGTGAGCGCCCTGACGAGGCTGACCCTCCGCAGTACTCCTGAGGGTGTGGGACATAGAAGGCAACACCAGAGCCCCCAGTGTCCCCAGCTGTGTTCCCCTGATCAGTGTGAGGGTCGTTTCTTGTCTGTCTCTCAGTCTCAGCGGACACCGTGTATGTCTCTCTGAGGAAAGCTCTGTCCCACATCCCGCCACTGTCAGTTGCTCTCCCAGTCACACAGTCTAGTGAACTAATGTTAACCTCTGGTCTCTCACTTTCAGCCAGTGACATGGGACCTCCTGCACAGCCCCCGGTAGAGTGGGACTGTCACCAGGTGGCTCTGATCTGGCTTGGTAACTTCTAGATAGTGGCTTGGGCATCTCCAGGGAGTTCTGATTGGGCGAGGCCCTGCCTGCTCTTCAGAGCCCAGGTGATGGCGCCTTCAGGAACTGCTTGGTCATCTTCTTAGACACATACTGTCAGGACCCATTGGAACTGCCTGCTCTGAGACCTCACACACAGCAGCCTTCCCTAGACAGGGTGGGTGCAGTCATGTCTCAGTGTTGACTGGGGCCATGGCCAAGGTGATGTTCTTCTCTGTGTCTCCTGAGGAAATAATCCACCCAAAATCGCTTCCGTTTGACACCTGCGCTTGGTTTTTCTAAGCAGACTTGAGCTCATGTTGGTTACGAATTACACTGTGTGGGAGCTTCCAGAAATAAGGCTGTGAACCTAAGCAAAGAGCTTGTTGTTTTTTTCTCCTGGGCTTTGAACTGTGAGGTTCAGGACCCTGTATCCTGTCCTGGGAACTTGCCCTGGATTGGAGTCAGCAAGTGAGCCTAATTCTCTCCTTCATGTTGTTCATCTTCCAGCAAGGGTCCAGCCCACTATTGACCCCCGGGGACTGTGGTGATTAACCCTGGGCCTTAGGTGGCTTCCAATGCCAGGTGTGTTAGTTAGCTTCCTATCACTGTAACAAACACCTGAGACAATCAACTTAGAAGAAACTTAGTTTCAGTCTCTGGTTGAGTCTGTTGCTTTGGTCCAGTGTGGGGTCAGCACATAATGGCAGGAACACAACACACGACTGATTATAGCAATCGCCTCATCGGCCAGTTGGTAAAAGAGAAAGGACCAAGGTGCTGACCCCTCCAGGGATGGCCATGACCCAGGGCCTCCCACTGGGCCCCACTTTTTTTTTAAAGTAGGGCCTCCTTGGAGACCAAGCTGCTAATTCATAGTCTTCAAGAGACAGCAGAGACCAAAACCATAGCGCTAGGGTAGATGACAATGATTGAGAATCTGGTCATGTCCAGAAGTGAGCCCCTCAGAGGTCAGTCACACTTCTGTCCCTGGCTCAGCTGTTCCAGGTCCCACTCATCCAGCTCCTCTTGCTGCCCAGCCAACCATGGAGCTGAAGTGCCCCCAAAGGGACACCAAGCTATGACTGGGAGGCCTCCTCCATCTCTGATACTTCCTCTGTGATATTTCTGTAGCTGTGTCCCGCTATATTTCAGTGGGCATCTCAAGATCTCGCAGAGGCCTTGGCTGGTCTGCCCTTGACCATGGGCTTTGCACAGATATGCCCTTCCCATCATCCAGAATGCCCCTGCAGTCATATCTAAGGGCCTTCCCTCAGCCTCCCTCGAGGGTGATAGCACTCTAGAAGCTGTGACAGGGCAAGCCTGCATGTGTGTACCCTCAAGGGCCCTCTGTTCTCTGTGCTGGCATGCCCGTGTTAGCCTTGGGATGTGGAGTACTTCCGTGGAAATTCAGGGTAACTAGAGCTCAAGCTGTAGCTGCCAAGAGAGGGAATCCAGCGGGACCTCATCTACATACGTCTTGTCAGCGTTTGCTTTTATTTTTACTTCTTTCATAATGTATATGGTAGTGTGAATGTGTATGTGGCGTCACACACACTCACACATACACACACGCACACTCACACACACGCACACTCACACACTGTGTGTCACCAGGGAGAGACATGAAGGAGGTCTAAGCCTTATAGCCTTCTTGCTGTAGGAGGTGCCCCCCCCCCCAGCTACACCCACTGACTGTGACAATTCCTCCCCCACACGTGGATGGAGCCCTTGGAAGGCAGAGGCCTAAATTTTGTCTGCTCAAATGCTCTTGCCTCTCCCCCTGATGTGGCTCTGAGCCTGCAGTGGTACTCTGCTGGGTGTGTGTGCTGAGGTGGAAAGGTCCCTAACAGCCTACACAGCCGCAGCCCCTGAGGGCCTTACTTTAAATGCACAGATCTGTCTCAGGCTGTGGGCATTTCATGTGGCTTTTCTCTCTGGAAGAAAGAACTGCGGGCCACTGTGAGGGCCACCCAAGCCAGAGCCATGCTCATCACAGCTCTTCCCCCTTACTCATAGTTCCCTTTACATCCAGCAAATGAAGTCTTAAAACATTAAACAGATGAAACTGTGGCCTCCCTCGACCCCCTGGATGCAAAGCACCTGTCTCGTGTAGCCACCTTGTGTCTATACCCCCCATTCTTCCAGCAGTCTTCTTGGTGACTGCACAGACTCACAGTGTTTGTTTAAGTGTCCCCATGTGACTTCATAATGACTTCAGCGTACAAGAGTAGTGAAAAAAGGGAACTCTAGGGTGTGAAGCATGTGGCACACCAGAAAACACAGCATGCAGAGGGTGCAGAATGCCTAGGAGTTCCCACGTCACCTGGGGACATGGGATGTGTCTCCATGAGGAGGGCGCTGATCACTCTAGTCTTGTGTGCTCTCTGCCACCTCCTGGGCATTGTGAAGTACTGCAGTTCCCTGTGGAAAGCAGGACCTCCCTGTGAGGCTGGCCTGGTGCACCCTTGCTCCACGTCCCAAGTTCTGGCATTACAAGAATATGTCAATGGGTCTAGTCTTCCTTCCTTCCTTCCTTCCTTCCTTCCTTCCTTCCTTCCTTCCTTCCTTCCTTCCTCCTTCCTTCCTTTCCTTCCTCCTTCCTTCTTTCTTTTTTCCTCTTCCTTCCTTCCAATAATAGTTATGTTTTGAGATGGGGTCTCACTATGTAGGCTTGGCTGGCCTAGAACCTGACATGTAGACCAGGCTGGCCAGGAACCTGTCTCTGCTTCCCAAGTGCTAGGATTAAAGGTGTGGGCCACCACATCCAGCTCTGGGTCTTGCCTTCTGTTTTTTGAGACAGAGTTTCTCTGTGTAGCCCTGGCTACCCTGGAACTCACTGTGCAGACCAGGCTCCTGAGTGCTGGAATTAAAACCATGAGCCCAGCTCGGGCCTAACTTTTTAAAGAAGCTTATGACACAAACACATTCTTAGGTGACAGAGTCCTAGCTGACTGTCCCCACAAGTGGCTCAGCATCACTCTCTGTGATTTCAAGTGAAGCACAGTAGTTGAGATGCTCCTCTGGGAGCAATGATGCCATCAGATGCTTCTAGAAGGCGAGGATATGTGCTTTCCATATGTGGCAGAATTTCATCTCCCAGACCTGCCCTGTGAGCTGTGGGGCATGGACACAGCATGTCTATCTCTTCCGGGTCTCCAGTGGAAAAGTGATGGAAAGGTCTCCGTACACTTCTCTGTGAAGTTCACACTCTCTGTTTATTCACAGTCTGATTGGATTCCACAGCAGGGGCTGAGCCACGTGACTGGGAAAGGCTTCACCTGTAGTTGCTAGGCAGCCACCTGTTTGTTTACCAACAGACTCCCAGAATAGGGGCTAAGACAGCTCAGGGTACACATGGAAACATTTATTGTAAGCTGAGATTAAAATTTCCTAATGTTGAATACTTTTCCTTCCTGGGATATGTAGTTTTGTCTTGAAGCAGTGACCCATGTGTCTAACAAAATGTTATTTGATGGGGAATCTTTGTCAGCCAATTATCTTTAAGAGGTGGGACCAAGTTAGGGCGTGACTTCCTGGGTACCTGGTGTGCTCTCTGTCTCTGTGGCTCCTGCTCTACACAGCTGAGCTCAGACTTCTCATTCCTGTTTCGTGAGTTTGCACCTTATAATAAAGAAAAATATAATTGTTCTATTTTTTAGCTAGCCTGATTATTTCTCGAGCCGAGATAATTCAACAATTATTGGCACAGAAACTGTCCTCATCTCAAAGGGAATAAGAGACGGTTTGCTTTAGAATCGGGTATGAGTGACCATGGCCCCAAACTACACATTGAAGTCTCCTCCAAATGCTGTGTCCCACTGTGAAAGTAGTTATGTGATATTATTATTAGTTACAGACCAGAGGAAGTTAGGAAGTATTTATCACATGCATGATAGGAGCCACAGGTAGAGCAAGGGACTACTACAGGTCTCGGAGGCTAGCCCATGGCATCTTAGCCTTTGGGTTTGTAGGAGCTGGTCATCTGCTTAGAATATATTGTTAGCTTTTGATAGTCTCCAGGATGCTAGATCAGACACAGGGTAGGTAGTGGATGGCTTTGTAAGAGACTGAAAATAATTGAAGATAATTTGGCTGTAGTCTGCAACATTGAACTCTCCATAGTCTTGAAGTTTGTTTAATTGGCCTTATAGAGTCTTTAACCCAGGAGCAGTGTTTGTCCCTGTCTATCTCTCCCTGGCTGACTTCTGCTTGTCTCTCTCCCTCCCTCCTCCTCTGTTTCTTCCTCTTTCTCCCCTCCCTCGCTCCTTTCTGGGCACTTCAACTCACCTTGTGTTGGTCACTTCTGCATAAACAACCTGAGGGATGTGTTTTAGTTCCTAGTGTCAGAGTTCAGACCATGGTCATCTGGCTCCATTATTGTGGGGGTTAAGGAGAGATTCAGATATCAGGGGTGGGGAGCATTTGTGCAGAACCAAGCTGCTTACCTCGTGGTGGTCAGGAAGCAGAGAGAATGACAGGAGGGGGCCAGTATATACCTTTTAGAGGCACACCCCGGCCAGGGGCCTTGCACAGTTACAGGGCCTCCCAAAAGTTATTCAAAATTAAATCCATCAATGGATTCAACAAATGGTCAGGTCAGAGACCTCTCTGGAAGCAGTCTCATAGACTTGCCCAGAGTGTGCTTTCTTCATCTCCCAGTCTCCCTCAGCCCAGTGAGGGTGACAGTCAAGGTCAAAGGCCCCAGACCTTGTCTTGATTATCTCCGACAGTGACTGTGTTAGGAGAGACCAAGGCCACTGCAATCACCCTATGGGGAAGTCAAGGCGTGCTTTGCCAGGCAGGTAGCTCAAAGGGTCCCCAGATATAGAGGCATCTTTTAGCCCTTGTGGGAGCCCAGAAGGTTTCAGTGTGTCGGCTGACCACCAAGACTTATTTTGTTGCCTGCTGGTTTCACTCGCTCCCTCCCAACCATGAGCAGAAGTTTCCCCTTCTCTCACGTTGCTCTTAATCTTCTTGACATGACAGGAGGTTTCCCCTGGAAGACATCCCCACAGATGAGAACGATGCAGCCCAGTGGCTTCACAAGCTGTACCAGGAGAAGGTAAAGGCTCCTGCTTGCCCATCTTCTACCTCCAAAGCAGGCGGGGTGGTAAGGAGGATAGGCAGGTGCTGCATGTTTCTCTGTTGGGGGCGGGGCTAACTTGTTCATTTCCCAGCCATCCAGACGTCCAAAATAATCACACAGAAATCTGTATTAGTTGCAATACTGTTTGGCCAATACCTTAAGCGTATTTCTGGCTAACTCTTATATCTTAAATTAACCCATTTCTATTAATCTGTATATTGCCATGTGACTGTGGCTTACACAGTGGCTACATGACTTCTCCTGACTCCACCTTCTTTCTCCCAGCATTCAGTTTAGTTTTCCTGCCTAGCTTTATTCTGTTAAGCCATTGGCCACAAGCAGCTTCTTTTTTTTTTTTTTTTTTGGTTTTTCGAGACAGGGTTTCTCTGTGGCTTTGGAGCCTGTCCTGGAACTAGCTCTGTAGACCAGGCTGGTCTCGAACTCACAGAGATTCGCCTGCCTCTGCCTCCTGAGTGCTGGGATTAAAGGCGTGCGCCACCATCGCCTGGCTAAGCAGCTTCTTTATTAACCAATGTCCATAAAGAATATTCACAGCGTGCAGAGATGAATCCCACATCAACAAGCACTGGTGGTTCTCACCTGCATTAGATTCTTCTCTTTTTCTTAAAATTTGAGAAGTTAGCCCTCCAATGAAGAGTGACATCTGGCCCTGTGCTTGGTGTGCACAGCTGTGCAGAAGCCTTGCACAGTGTCCCACGTGTGAGGCCTTTTTAAGAAATTTTATGAGTGTAACAGACATCACCCAGATTTACAATAACATGCCTATGTTGTGGACAGCCCCCAGATTTACAACAGCATGTTTATGTCATGGGGCCCATGTGTCCAGTTCACTCCAAAGTGCATGCTTATCCTATGCTCACTTCCTGGGACAATAGGTGTCCATTTCAGCATTGTTGGAAATCAGATGATCAGAAAAGCCTGCGGGAAACAGTCCTTACCAGTGCTTCGAGCAGCTCCCAAGGAAGTAAGGGAGCTCCAGAGACCAAGGAGGAAAGAGAGCGAGACCTGAGGGGAAGGGACCTATGCTGATGATACACACTCTGCTAGTGTTTGCTGGTTTCCCCAAAGTCCTCATTTGTAGCCCCATGGGATCAGATGGTGAGATGTGACTTTGCACAGGACTATAAGGTGGTAGCATGTGACCCATGTCACTATATAGTGACTGCGTGTGACCCGTGTTACTATATAGTGACTACATGTGACCCATGCTACCACCCTAGAGGCCCCATCTTCTAGGAAGTCAGCCTAGGGAAGGTTGCACTTGTTCCCACCCACCTCCTCCTTCGTGCTGGAGAGCGTTGCCATGGTGACTGTCTTGGCTCACCCTCAGTTCCAGAAGATGGAGACACTGGAATAGGAAGTGGTATACAGAGAGCTCCCTCAGGTTGCTGAGGGAGACCCGTGCACAACTGGAGGAGGTGACCCCAGAGGCAGACTGTTCAGAGTTTGTACAGGTGGGACCCAGGTGAAGGCCAGCTGCAAGCTACCACAAGACAAAATGTCCATGGCAGCAAAGCCTTGCCAATGCCTGGCAGGACAATCAAAGTCCTCAGAGGGACTTGAGAGGTAGCAGATACAGAATGAATGAGCATGTAATAATGAGAGTGGAGACAAGAAGGCCTACAGAAGAGTGAACGAAGCAGCAGAAAGGCCTGGGGCAAGTGGAGAACAAAATCAGCCTGCCAGCAGAGCGGTGCTGTGGGCTGTGCCCTGTGTGTACAGCGCTTACCGTGTATCAGGTTCCCACTGCATACTAAACGCTTTTCTCAAGAATATTAACAAAGGGGCTGGAGAGATGGCTCAGAGGTTAAGAGCACTGGCTGTTCTTTCAGAGGACCCAGGTTCAATCTCCAGCCCTCACATGGCAGCTCACAACTGTCTGTAACACCAAGATCTAACACCTTCACACAGACATACATGCAGGCAGACACCAATGCACGTTAAATAAATAATAAAGAAGGAGCCAGGGGTAGAGGAGCACACTTTTGATCCCAGCACTCAAGAGACAGAGGTTTGAGGTTCAAGGCCAGCAGTCAGGAAATCCAAGGTTGGACATGGTGAGGCCCTGTCTCAAAAAATAATTAATAAAATAGAAAACTCTGGTCAAGACTGATTAAACAAAACAATGGAATTAGTATTAACAAAAATAAAACAAGACAACAACCAACAAATGGAATCAAAATCATATGAGGTTGGTTTTACTGGCTTCATGTGCACCTGTTTGGAAACCTGGATAACGTATGCCCATCTCCTTTACCACCAAAGAAGGTGTAAAAGGTTCTTGGCTCACACAGCTCAGACCATGTGCCACAGACTCATCATCCTGATGGAAGAGTCCTGGGGTTCAGCACATCTGTCTGTCGAGGCATCCTTATCCAGCATAGCACTTCACAGAGCGCTTAGGAAGAGAAGGAGGTGAAGGAAGTCCAGATTGGAAAGGAGGCTAATCCAACCACCCTGTCCTCAGACAGCACGACTTTCCATTTCACAAAAGTCAGAACTGCCAAAATGTTAGAACTGGAAAATTCCCTAAAGTTTCAGGGTACAGAACCAGTGTCCAAATGGTATTTCCACATACCCAAAATGAACTCGCTGAAAGAGAAATCCAAACAAAATCAAAGAAACTCTAGGAACTAAACCACCATGGGACCCTGAAGTCCTCCTGTGGGGACTTATCAGGAGAAAACTTAATTTGAGAGCCAAAGGCACCTGCAGCCAGCATTACCTCAATGCTGTTCATGGTAGAAGTCCCCCCACCCTCTGATGGACGAATAAAGATACTATGATGAAGCTGGATGGTGGTGGCGCACGCCTTTAATCCCAGGGCTCAGAAGGCAGAGGCAAGCAGATCTCCGAGTTCAAGGCCAGCCTGGTCTACAGAGCAAGTTCCGTGACAACCAGGGCTACACAGAGAAACCCTGCCTCAAGAAAGAAAAACCAATAACAACAACAAAACAAAGAGAAATAAAAAGAAAAGAAAATATGATGTGTAAAACACAGGGTAACACTGTTCAGCTACTACATATCAAATTTGCCATTTGGAACAACGTGGATGGCAATGAAGGAATAGTGCAGAAGTAAAGCCAGCCAGGAACGGGAGGACACAGCCCATGCTCCCTTACCGATGGAAGCCAGTTTCACCATAGTAGAGGGTAGAAGACTGGAAGGGTGGGACATCCCAGAGCTGAGCGGTGTTAGGATTACTGGTGTGGCTGATGGCGTGGGACGTCCCAAAGTGGTGTTAGGATTACTGGCGTGGCTGATATCAACTCTGAATTTCAGAATCTTCAGTGGAGAGGACTCTAGTCATTCTCAACACAAATAGATGACAGATGTGAGGTAGTGCCCAGCCTCTGCTCCTTACACAGTGTGTGTGTGTGTGTGATAGAGACCATGACCCATAAATATGTACGATCATGTCAGTTAAGTTTTAGATAGATGGTAGATAGATAAATAGACACACAGAGAGAGGATAGTACACCTCTCAAGAAGAAAATGTAGCTGGTGGCAGTTAATGCCTGCTATTCCAACATCCTAGCCTCTTAGGAGGAGCAGAAGTTAAAGGCCAGTGTCAGCTATGTGGAGAGTTCCACACCAACCTGGGTTACCAAGGATCCCATGTCAAAGAAGGAAGAAGACAAAGAAGAGGATGAAGAGGAGGAGGAAAACAATATAGGAATGGTGTGGAGCCAGCAAGATGGCTCAGTGGGTAAAAGTGCTTGCCCTGCAAGATAATGTTCTGAGTTTGGTCCCTGGATGCCATGGTATGAGAGGTGAGTGTGGATTGTGGCCAGGCCCAGCACCCAAGCAGGTCCATGCTGCTGTCCCTTGCCTGGGCTTTGGTAACTGTTAGGGTCTGAACCAGCCAGCCATCTGCCACTTGTGACCACATGCAGCTTTGACTGGCCATGTCCTAGTTAACTCCTGGGTCCAGATGACACGTCCTCTGTACTAGTGACTGAAGGTCCTCCATGGAAGCGGTTCCTGCTCCTCCTATACCAGGGTGTTGTCTGCTTTATTCTGTGGCTTGTGTCTTGGCCAGTGGCTTTTATTGCTGAGTTTTCTCCTGCATCAGGGTCCCATTTGGCAGTTTCAACTTCCTGTTCTCCCCTTCACTCTCAGGACGCCTTGCAAGAGATGTACAAGCAGAAGGGCACATTCCCAGGAGAGCCGATCAAGCCTGCCCGAAGGCCGTGGACCCTCCTGAACTTCCTGTGCTGGGCCACCATCCTACTGTCCCCCCTCTTCAGCTTTGTCCTGGGTGTCTTTGCCAGTGGATCCCCACTCCTCATCCTGACGTTCTTGGGGTTTGTAGGAGCAGGTAAAAAAAGCACAGATATGCCAGCTCCCATGCTGGGGTCACTGGGCCACCACCCAGGGCTGATGGCTGATGGTGACCCTGGGAGGCTCCTGCATGTTGGGCTGTGGAAGTTGTGCCCTCCTGTCACTCTAGTGTGGCTTCCTGCTCTAGAGCGGCTGCACACTGAGAGGAAGGGATTAGGGGTAGGGGATGGCAAGACCAGCAAGGGTGCCCTCGTGAGGCTAGCCTCTAACCTTCTCTCTCTTGTCTTTAAAGCTTCCTTCGGAGTCCGAAGACTGATAGGAGTGACCGAGATAGAAAAAGGCTCCAGCTATGGCAACCAAGAGCTTAAGAAAAAGGAATAATTAATGCTGTGATTGAACACCCATAACCTGACGCGGTATCCAATTAACTCAATTAAAAACAGAACACACGAGAACGAGGGAAAGAGACACTTAGAGACTATTTTTCTTATTAACTGGTGACTAATATTAACAAAACTTGAGCCAAGAGCAAAGAACTCAGCTGCCAGGTGAAGATGGTCAGCCAGCACCCAGGGTCCCATCGGCCCTCTGCGGGGACAGAGGCGGGCTTGGGGAAGGTGGTAGGGCTGTGGGGCTCCCCCAGAACTTTGCCTCCAAGAGGCGGCCTTGGCTGCTCTCCCTTCTTAAACTTAGAATGAGGCTTTTGTTTCTTATTTGTTATTTTGGGAACTTAACCTGGCCCCCACCTTGTGCCCTGCACCCCAGAACACTGGCTCGTCATGGGTGCCGCTGTCCTCATTGGGGGACAGGTCAGCTGGATCCTTCTCCTACAGAGCTCATTTGTCCTGCCCTGCTTAGCACCTCTGCTTCTAGCCAGGGGGAGGAAGTCTTAGAGATAAGCACACACTGAATGTAGATCTGGCCCCTTTGTCCCTGCTCTGCCCAGGGGCTGAAGACCACCTCTCCGTCCTCTGCAGCACCATTGGCACTGCCTCTCTGGAGGCTGTGTTTTAAGCACCTTATGTCTCTTTTTAAAGTGAACGCCCAAGAACTCTGCAGAATGTGGAAACCCTGAGTTCATACAGCACCTCCATACAGGTCCATGGCCCCCTCGTCCTCTGTAGCCAGCAGGCTGAAGTCCTGCACCTGGGCCCCACACCTCCAAGTTGTGGTGTCTGGGGGCTCCAGCCTGTGGGACTCACCTGGGACACTCTTCAGGAGGTGGTGTCACCATCAGGCCTCCTTGTTCTCAGTCAGACACCTTTAGTGCTTGTTAGAATTAGAATTTATTTTTACAAATTGGTCTGTGGCTGGCTCGCAGCTTCTCCCTGCCCTCATCCTCTCTTGCCTCTGCCCAGGAAAGTGTCATGGCTGCCATCCACATCCACCGTTGCCCAATACCACTTCAGTGACAGAAGCTGTCCTGGCAGACAACAGGGGTCCTCTGCCTGCACTGGTGCCTTGCCAGGGTCCCGTGGGCTGGCCCTGGAGGCACATTTTCTTCCTTACTCAGCGCAGGAAGGCCTGCCTGGTTTCTGGGAGATCTTTGTCCTCGGGAAACAGCGTCATATACTTTTACCTTCTGTCTGGAACCTTCCATAGTCCCTTTTACAGTCATTTCACGTTTTCTAACAAGGAAAAACCGGGTATTCTTTCTGGCATACTGCAGCCAGAGTTCAGAGTAAAGGCAGAGAAGATTAATAGGGCACACCGGAAGAAGGAGACCTGGAGAAGCCTGAGAGTAGTCCGGGCCTGACTCCACATGGCAGCTTGTCCACTTTACAGAAGATGCTCCTGGCCTCTGCGGTCCGTGCACAACAGAGTGGCTGTGGACTGCTCCTCTCGCTCCTGGGCGGCGGCAACAATCACCACTGCTTGTAAGGGTGAAGGGTTAAGTCAAGCAAACTGAGACACTGATTCTCTCCCTCCAGGTGAAGGCTTGCCTGCCCTGGCCTCTGCCAGCTCTTGAGCCATCTTGGGCACTCCCGAGGGCCAGCTTCCTTTCTGATGGGGTTTTTCTTCTGCCTTTCTGCCTGCTTGAGGTCTCTGTCCTTCCCCCACCCACCGTCACCTCACAAATGCGAAGGAAACAGGCCAGTGGGCCTGCCATGCATGCACCTGGCCCCGGATAAAGAGAGCTCAGAGCCTTCACCATTTCGCTAATGCCTCTGACTTCCTCAGAAGCCCTGAGCCTTGAAATCAGTTTGTGAATGGCCCGAGGAGTCCAGGCTGCAGGCTTTGCTCTCCTAGGCCTCCCCCTGCTTATCTCGAATGCAGCCCTTCTGAGAGCAATACAAACTACACTAGGAATGTGGGTGTGGGTGGTTTTGGTTTTTTTGTTTTGTTTTGTTTTGGTGGGGTCGGATTTTGCTTTTCATCTGCTTCAGAAGGATACGGGGAGGAGAGCCTCTTTGGTTTTTCTATTAAATTAATAAATCCCAGAATAATGCTCTTCTCTTCTTCCTTCACACCCTACTTCACATGCCTGCTACAGGCATGACTGATGTCATGCCTGGATCCAGATTGAAGGTGCTGCTGTAGCAGCTTGCTAGACTTCAGGGAGCCCCTGCTAGAAGCAGTAGGCTCAGGAGCCAGAGGCATTCTGGAACTGGAGTGCTTGGTGGCCTTGGGAGGAAGGGCCTGGACTGCTAGACTGGCTCTACTTCAGCTTCCCCAGCGGAGGGGACCCCACAACGTCAGCTCAGACTGGAATGTGGACTCCTTACCACTCAGGCTCAAGAGCCAGATACATGAGGGCGCCTGCCAGCTCCCTGATAAACCTTTCCACTGTTCAGGTGGTCTCTCACCCCTGGTCCCTGGCTACACCATGTACCTCATCTAGGCCTCTCTGAAGCTGTCCTGAGCAACAACTGTGGCTGCCATTCTCCTGACTGCCAGTTTTGTTTCATGGTACCCACCCGGAGATTATCCACACAGAGCATCCGGGGACTTGGCTGCTCCCTCTGAGGGCTTTGTGTTAGTATCCTCATTGGTGGCCGTCCTGCAAGAAGCAGGGACAATAAGCTAGGGAGGCTGAATGGTCAGCATGTGGGCAGTTCAGAGATCAGGGACACTCCTCTTGATGAGACCTTTAACCCAGAGAAAGAAGCCACTTGCTATCTGTTGGTATTTGGTGACTGCATCCATGAGTCACATTTGCGATGCTGTAAGGCCCTGTCCTCGAAACGGTCTGATGAGCTCTGACTATGCAGGCTGCTAGATAACATACCACAACAATGTAACAACTCTTTCTTGTAGAAAGGTGTCTCCAAGATGCCTTGACTCCCCCCCCCCCTTTGTGCATCTTGCCCTGAGAATCTTTTCTGTCTCTTCTCAAGTCCTGCCTTTACGCCATCAGGAAAAGTCAGGGTTAGACCCTGCAGTAGGTTACATTCATATGCAGTGCAAGAGACGTCAGGAGACCATCCATGCCCACCAGGACTACTTTGTATCAGGTTCAGGATGGAGTAAGTGGTTGAGTAAGTGGTTCTTCTTGCATGTTGCCCTGTCTCTGCCTGAGACCTTATAGGACAAGCCAAAAGTAGCCTTTCTAGCCCTGATGACTTGCACCTCAGCTGTTTGTCCCACACACAGACCCCACCACTAGCTAGATGCATGTGACGCTTAGTGCTAGCCATTTGGTGTGGCTTCTAGCCCTCTGCAGTGTCATGAGGCTCAGGGTTAGAATGGCGCACCTGAGATGCCTCCTGCCTTCTCTCTATACACATCTTTGGCCTATAGGCCAGCCCCACACCAAAGGCACCTGGGCCTGGGTGAGGGTATCCCTGCCCTGCCTTAGGCCTTGTCCCAGAGTCTTGCCACGGGGCTGTCCGTTGGGTGCTGACACTCAGGCCCCAGACCCCTGCCTACAGGGGCCAGGATTTGAAAATGCAAGTTCAGGCTTTGGGTGAGCAACTTGGCTGATAGGGTGGACATATGGATCGGAGTTTATTACAGGCATTTGAAATCAGTTGATTCAGGGGAACGGTGGCATTCTTACAAACCACTCCAGAAGTAAACCACTGAGAGCAGCCACTGGAGACCGTGGTATCATCTCTTCACAGACCTGCGAAACTGTGAACTCTGTTCTGACAGGTCTCCTGGAGTTTTCTTTTCTCCCTAGCTTTTTGGGTTCCTTCTGTTGCAAAGGTGTTGGGAGAGAGGCAGACTGTGAATGAGGCCCGGAAATGCACTACATTGTATTCTATTAAACTGGAGTTACTTGATTCAAAGAAGAGCTGCACTGCTCTGCTTGTATTTATTGTCTCAGAGTAGCAACATTGTGACAATCAAACAGGACTTGCCTCAAGGCCTGCCCCTCCCGGCATCTGTACCAGCGAGTCCTCTAACTACAGGACTGGCTCTTTCTGGAGCCACGAAAACCACGAACTCTTTTGATCGAACTCTTCTGATCGTGTGCTGTGAGGGTGGGCGGACATCTGAGCTTCTTTTCCTCTTTCCCATTGCCGTCTCTGACTGTGGGCAATCTCAAAGGGATGCTTTGTCTACAGGGTGCAACTGTGTTATATGGATGTGTCCTTTTGTACACTTCTTTTTACAAGTTTGCTCTTCACAAGCTTTCTGTGGTAAGGACAACAGTCCATGCTCTAGGAAGACGTCCAGGTCTGGGAGCTGACTTATGCTTCCCAGGCATGGATCTACTGCCTGGCTGTGTTGACTGCTATGCAAAGCTCTCCCTGTCCGCAGCACGTGGAAGGTTACCCAGGCAGTGTGGCACGCCTGCTTGGTGGAACTTTCTAGGCAAAATGCATAGGTATCATATTTGTTTATTACAAACATTGTTGTGAACGAGGGATAAAATGTCCACAATATATGAGAAAGTGACTCTCTGCCTCTTTCTTTCTGGTCTGCATAGATTTCCAGGAGGAGACAACCCTCACATGCTTCCTGTTCCTTGGAGCCACCTTCTCCAACCCCTCGTGCCCTGCCTTCTTTCTTCTCCCTTCAGCTAGCAGCACTGTCCCAGGGCCCCATAGCCCAGGGTTTCTACTCTGGGCAGTAGAAAGGGAACTCAGCTGGCCTGTGAAATGCTGAGGGGCTCAAGCCTCCGCATTGGGGTTTGAAATCCATTGAGGCACTGGAGAGATGGCTCAGGGGTTAAGAGCACTGGCTGCTCTTCCAGAGATCTTGAGTTCAGTTCCCAGCACCCACGTGACTCACAACCATATATAATGAGATCTGGTGCCCTCTTCTGGTGTGCAGGCATACATGCAGACAGAACACTATATACATAAAAGCCATTGAGGAGGCTGCAGAGATGGCTCCGCAGTTAAGAGCTCTTGCGGGTCCTTCAGAGGAGACCCAGGCTTGATGCCCAGAACCCACGTGGCACCCCTCAACCATCTAAAACTCCCAGGGAATCCAGTGCCCTCTTCTGCCTCCTTGGGGACCAAGAATACATGTGTTACAGAGACATACATACAGACAAAGCATTCATACACATAAAGATAAATCTTTTCTCAAAGTTCAACACCGCTGAGGAATGAATGGTTTTCAAAGTCAGCAGGCCTATATCCTGAACTACTTTGATAAAAAGCTACCTTCTTTTTTGAAGATAACAAAGAGCCACTTCTCCATTAAAAGGGAAATTGGCTGGGTCTGTAGCTCAGCTGGTGGTGTAGCTTAGCATTCACGAAACACTGGGTTCCACCCCAGCACCACATAAAACAGGCATAGTATTCCACATGGATCATCCTAGCAATTGGGAGGCTGAGGTAGTGGGGTAAAGAGCCCAGTGCCAGCGTAAGCTATGTGAGACCTCATCTCAGAAAACCAAAGGCTGCTCCAGTTCTGTATTGTCTGTCTTCCAAAAATAAACTGCACCGCAAGAATTGTGCTGTCCTGCTTTGCGGGAACATCCTGGGACATGTGTCCTTCGCTGTGGGATATGTCCTTCCAGGGCAGCGTCAGTGCAGTGGCACTAGCTCAGCCTCCACCCGGAACTCTGGGAAGCCCCACATGTACATGGCCCCACGCACACATGGATCACCCACACACAAACAGCACACGTGGGAACACAGGCACAGGTACACGTGAGTGCACACCTCAGAACGAGAGAATCCTGTCTGCCTTAGAAGAAAACCCTGTTAGGAAGCAGGCTTTGGAAACCATCCTGTACAAATCTGAGAGCAGCAGCTCGGTGCTAGACAGATGCCCACCATGACTAGGAGCCCAGAGAGGAAGTCCAGATATCCAGGGACATTTCTGAGGTAACCATGCTGTTGCTCGGCCTTGGCTCTGCTGTGAGACAAGAGCTTTCCTTTGCCTAATGTGTCCCCTGGGCCAGACCATTCACGCACACATGCACACACCCACCATTCACACCTGTGTTCAGGGCTGCTTTTCAGCTTTCCCTGGGTCTCCATTGCTATTAGGCTTCTTTCCAACAGATATTTTAAAATGGGTCACTTCCTTCTAGCAGAGTCCCATATGGCTGTAATTCATTGGTCAGATCCACCTGTCCACTAGGCTAGCTCAAGCCAATGGTTGTCCTCTGCAATATACAAACGGGGTTGTGTCCTGCTGGGCTCCCATTGCTAGAAGCCAGCTGGAAGACAGGGTCAGGTCCTCCGTGTGTGGCCCAGAGCACACAGCCAGTGCAGCAGAGGCGAGGAGAGAGGGGAGAGGGGAGAAGGGGAGGCACCTGTGGAAAGCGCCTGCTGTGAGATATCAGGAGGAGCCCCCAGGGGCCCTGTATTTCCAAATTTGCCACCCACATCAGAATGACATCATTGCCCATCTTGAAACTAAAGAGACACATGACTAAACCCATAAACCTACTGGTTTTCCATTTCTTGCTTTTCATTGATATTTGAAATCACCAGCCTTGGGGCTAATGAGATGGCTCAGACAACAAAGGCACTTGCTGCCAATCCTGAGGATCTGAGTTCAATCCCCAGCACCCACATGATGAAAGGCAGGGATCGACTGCTCTCCATTGTCCTTTGACCTCCAGATTTCTGCATTGCGGGCAATGCCTTCATGTGGGGGTCGGGGGGAGTTACTTTTCAGTGATTGTTGAAGCCACTGACCCTTCACTTGGACCCAATAGATGGCAGACAATGGATTGCATTGTTAGAGTACAGTAATTACCATGATGCCACCACTTTCTGAGTATGCGTCCCAAAGAGAGTCACGTGTTCAGAGCCTCGCCCTCCATTTTCCTGTTCCCATCCTCAGAGCACCTGCTTCTCTGCCCGATATATCCTTCAAACCCTACTTCAGGGAGTTGGATCTGAGACCTGAGTTTTCTGTGTTCTTCATCTTGGGTCCCTCTCAAATAAGCATGCTCTTTTGAAAGGTTCGGCATTGCCATGGGTTGGCACACAGATTAGTGGTGAACTCGCCATGGCTCGAGTGCACTGGTATGGAGCAAGGGGTAACAAGTAGCTTTGGCTTACCCATCCCTACCTAGTCATTGTCCAGGCCAGGTCGTGGAGTCACTCCTGGGGCCCGTTTTCTGAATGGTTCAGACTGTTCCTTCTCCTCCCCATGCCGTCGGCTGTTTCTGGTGGCTCATGCACACTCTGTAGCTTGGATGAATTAATTTTGCTCACACGGATGCATGTAAAAGCCACACACATAGTTTGGTTTCCTTCTTTACATTGTCTTTGAGATTTGTATTTCATTTAAATGAAATCCATTTTATTTATTCTTCCCTTTGCTTTTCAAGAATTGTTTGATTTTCTTTATTATCATTGGGTGTGGGTCACGTGCATGCCATGGCACATGTGTGGAGGTCAGAGGTAAACTTTGGGGAGTTGGCATCTCCTTCCACCTCATTGATTCTGGGTGTTGTTCTTAAAAAATAATAAAAAAGGCGGGGGGTATGTGTCCTTCTTGAACACGGGGCACGGGACAGACACGCACGGCGGAACAAACACAGACACGACACGGCGGCTCCCACGTGGGTTCGCTTTAATGGGGGAGGGAAACACAAAAGGGCGA
>NC_022028.1:48141735-48155293 GCF_000317375.1 Microtus ochrogaster | reverse complement strand
GTGGGCTAAGAGATCCGCAGGAAGACAGGCCTACCTTGACCTGAGCAGCTAGGCTGTCGATTCCAGTGATTCCGTCCACGTCTAGAGGTCTTTAGATGAAAGGCAGGTTTGCCCAATGGTCAGCGCTCTGCAGCCAGTGCTCTCAGATGCTGAGCCAGCTCTCCAGCCCCTCTTTTAAAAAAAAGAAAAGAAAGAAAAAGAAAAAGAAAGAAAACAAACTGTCTTTTTTCATTATACATATCAACCCAAGTTCCCACTCCCTCCCCTCTTGCCTCCCCTCCTCCCATTCCCTCCACTTACCCCACCCCCACCCCATCCACTCCTCAGAAAGGGCAAGACACATTGCTTTGGGGAAGGTCCAAGGCCCTCTCTACTACATCCAGACTGAGCAAGATATCCATCCAAAGAGAATAGGTTCCCAAAAAGCCAGTACATGCAGTAGGGACAAATCCTGGTGCCACTGGCAGTGGCCCCTCAGTCTGCCCCAGCCATGCAACTGTCACCCACATTCAGAGGGCCTAGTTTGGTCCTATGCTGATTCCATCCCAGTCTGGCTGGGGTCAGTGAGCTCCCATTAGCTCAGGTAGACTGTTTCACTGGGTGTCCCCGTCATGGTCTTGACCCCTATGCTCATATTTTCACTCCTCCCACTCTTTAGCTGGACTTTGGGAGCTCAGGCCAGTGTTCTGAAGCAGGTTTCTGCCTCTGTTTCCATCAGTTGCTGGATGAAGGGTCTATGGTGATATTTAAGATAGTCATCAATTTAGCTACAGGGCAAGGCCAGTTCAGGCACCCTCTCTACCATTGCTTAGGGTCTTAGCTGAGGTCATCCTTGTGGATTCCTGGTAAATTCTTTAGAACCAAGTTTCTTGCTAGCCCCATAATGGTTTCCTCAATCTAGATAGCTCTTTCCTTGCTCTCATTTCTGTCCTTCCTCCATCTCAACTATTCCGTTCCCTCAAGTTCTCCTTGCCCCTCCACTTCTCCCTTTCCCTTCCACCCTCCCTTCTTTCCCCACCCCGATGTTCCCAATTTTGTCAGACGACCTTGTCTATTTCAACTTTCCAGGTGTATTTATATATGTTTTTCTTAGGGTTCACCTTATTACTTAGCTTCTCTAGGATCATTGACTATATGCTCAATATCCTTTGTTTATGGCTAGTATCCACTTATGAGTGAGTGCATACCATATTCATCTTTTGGGGTCTGGGTTATCTCACTCAGAATAGTGTTTTCTAATTCTATCCATTTGCATGAAAATTTCAAGATGTCATTTTTCTTTTACTGCTGAGTAGTACTCTAATGTGCAAATGTGCCACATTTTCTTTTTCTTTTTTTTACATTTGTTTATTTTTTAATGTTTATTTATTTATTGTATATATAGCATTCTGCTTGCATGTCTGCCTTCATGTCAGAAGAGGGCACCAGATCTCATTATGGATGGTTGTGAGCCACCATGTGATTGCTGGGAATTGAACTCAGGACCTCTGGAAGAGTAATTAGAGCTCTTAACCTCTGAGCCATCTCTCCAGTCACCAAGAGCACACATTTTCTTTATCCATTCTTCAGTTGAGGGGCATCTAGGTGGCTTCCAGGTTCTGGTTATTACAAATAATGCTGCTATGAATATAGTTGAACAAATATTATTGTAGTATCATTGAGCATCCTTTGGGTATATGCCCAAGAGTGGTATTCCTGGATTCTGAGGTAGGTTGATTCCCAATTTTCTGAGAAACTACTATACTCATTTCCAGAGTTGTTGTACAAGTTTGCATTCCCAAAGATTCCAGCCCTTCTCTTGGGTTTTAAGACATTCTCCACCTTCTGCTCTTCTGGGTAAGAAATCCAAAGAAAGTATTTCATTTCTCAGTTGGTGATCTGTCCTCAATTGCTGTCTGATTTTCTCCTAGGGATGAAACAAATTCTGCAAGTGGGTTTCTGGGACTGAGAGGGCAATCTATGCTCTGTTCTGGTGACTGAGACGGGACACTCAGCTGGTGACTGAGCACATCTGCTCGCTGTGCCCTAGGGCTAGGCTGGGGGACATTGACTGGCCCTCTTCTGGGCCATCTACTTGAGCCGATGTGGGACTCAGTGATAGACGCGTGGTTTCTGCAGTTATGACTTTTTTGCTTAGGCCTGATGTAAACTGGTGTCCTGTGTTGAGAAGCCTGGCACCAAGAGGCTCTTAATAGGGTCAGCAAGACGGCTCAGCGGGTAAAGGTGTCTGCAACCAAATCTAATGACCCAAGTTCTATCCATGGGGCCCACATTGTTGGAAACAACCAATTATCTCTGACTACACACACACACACACACACACATTATACATAGTGGCATGATCCCATCTCCCTAAATAAATACATTTAAAATGTAACAAACAATTTTAATGTTGATGCTGCCAGAGGCTGTTAGTAAGGAAAGCAGGACTGTAGCTGGAGTCTGTGTCCACTCTGGTATCAGAAGTCCCTGCCTTGCCAGTGTTCATGGGGTCTCTTGGGACCAGTGTGCCACAATGGAGGATAGAAGTCCCTGAAGGAGAAGCCTGTGTCCATGGGAGTTCTAAGCATTTGTCCTTTTCCTGGTTAGTTTTATTGTGGACTTAACATAGCCTCAAATCACCTGGGAAGAGAGCAACACAATTAAAGAATTGTTTCAATCAGGCTGGCCTATGTTGCTTTCATTGGCCTGACCTGAGATGCCATCTTGGGACATGCTGTGCTGGTCCAGGGTAAATAGGAGTGTTTTCTTGGCATCACACCACAGTCCTGCTGGGAGGCTGAAACATAACTGTGTCCTATGGCCACTCCAGCGCCTGCTGGAGCCTCTGTGGCCCGCACAACCCATTTAGAGACTGCCCTCCACTAATGGCCATTTAAAAATGCATGACACAGCTCCTGCCAGCTCCTTGGCTTTGAGGAAGATCGAACCCATGGTCTCCAACAAAAGCTCAGGGAGCAGGGGACCTGGCTTAAGCCTGCCTACTTTTCCTTCACTCCAGAAATCTGCCAGAGCCTTACCCCAGTTTATGAGCTCCCCAACATCCCTGTCTGTGGGGCTCAGGATCCCCATGTATCCTCTGGGATCAAGGACAACCCTCAGCTGCTGAGATAGGGTTCTAGAAAGAAGGTGGCAGTCTCCAAATACAGGAAGCACACCCAGAAGCCATCGCTTATCTGCCTTCCTCCAGAGGCTGCAAGGCACCAGCTCGTGGCCCCGAGTGGATTTCAGTAGGGGGTCCAAGCAAAGCACACTAGCTTTTTGGTCCTACCTCTTGTTCAACAGTCCTAGAGTCTTACTTAGGCCCCGCTACTTCTGCTGGATTTGGTCAGTTGACTGTTCACATTGTATCTCTAGATGCCCTGTCCCCAAAGTGCAGAGAGTGACACTTAGACAGTGTATTCCACCATCACATCACAGAGTCAGCAGCCCAGTCCAGGACCCCTGCTCCTCGACCTCTCCCATCAGCTGGGTTCATGCTCCCTGATCTCTCCCCTTCCCTCCACTGGGCTTCCGCTGTCCCCAGATGCCTGTAACTGGAGACATGGTGGACCAGTGGCCTATGTGAGGACAGATAGTTTCTATTTCCTCCCCTCTTTTCTCCCCTCCCCCATTCCTGCCCCAGGTCTTTGGCTCAGCAGCTTGTTGGGTAAGAACAAGGATCCAGCTCCATGAGTAGCCTCCCTGCTCTCCATGGACTTGCGCAGTATAAACAGCGACCCGAGCCACAGTGTGGTTGAACTTGTTCCCAGCTGGATGGTAGTCTGGGAAGGGCAGTGTGGGGTGTCTCTGGGGCTGCCAAGTACAGAGAATGCTGTCCCCTATGATGTGCCAGCTCAGGACTGATTAGGAAAAGATGAGTTGCTGTTTACTAGGCATGTGTTTGGCTTCTGGGATGACCCTCACTTGGTCTGAAGACTTGGGGCATCATCTGGCTATGGGAAGGGTCTCTGAATGACGGGGGAGTGATGTGGTGTGGGACAGGCATGTTATCTCTCTATGAAGACTCAGTTTTGACTATCTGGGACCTAGAAGTAGCATAGTTATTACCCGGTCTATTTAATGGATTCATGGCAAAGTATTGAAGAGTTCTGTGTTGGCGCCGTTAGGATTGAACGAGATCAGTCAGTGTGAGGTGGTTATAACACCCCTGAGCTTGCAGCTGACAGGGGACCACGAAGGTCTAGGTGAGTGCTCGCTACTTACTAAGAGCTCTTACATCTCCAATTTCCCCCTCTTGTTACGTTGCGTTGGCCTGATATTGGCACGGGTTAAACTGGTTTGCTTTGGCACATGCCAGCAGGCTTTGGGGCTGGTATTTACATATGCAGAGATGGCATATGTCGCCCTGTTCAGAATCAGGAAGAAACGCTGAACAAGAGAGTTGCCCTAGGATAGAATTCCACAGGAAAGTAATTCACAAACAATCAAGATGTATTTCTTGTGGTTCTGGGAACTGGAAATTCTGATGTCAAAATGTGGCAGAACAGACCAGTCGGAGTGAGAGAGACCAGCCTTGCAGCGCCAACCCTTCTGTAAGCAGAGCTCTTGGGACCTAATGCAGCCACTCAGCCCACCCTGGGACTGCACTAGGGATTAAATTCCAAAAATGGGCTTTGGGGGCACAGTCAAACTCCAGTGACAATCACGAGGGTTTTCTTCTCACATCTTTGATAGGAGGGGTGACAGGGGCAAGCTTTCTGAGTTTTTTTGTGACACACCTCACTTTGTGACCGGAGTCATCCTTACTGTTGCTGTGGACAGTCTGCCAACATTTCATTGGCTACTGGAAAGGTGCTGGTGACGACACTTCCTTAGGTATGCCATCTTTTCTGGGGTTCGGATTGATGCCACAGTGCTGCCATAAGAGGCAGCTGTCTGTCTTCATGCTTTTCCTGGGCTCTGGGCTTCACAGCTGGTAGACCTCCCTGGGACGCTGTCCGGTCAGGTGGTATTGTGGTGGGGAGGGGGAAGGGAAAGGACTCTTCCAAACCTTCTTGTTATTCTCTGTAAAGGATCCATTTAGTTTCCCCACAATGCTCCAAAGTGAGTTTTTTTCCCCCAGAAAACAACATTTCATCCTAATTTAAAATTTAATGTTAGCTTTAGGGATAATCATTTTCTTGTCTCAGTACTGATTTTTCCCTTCTTTTAAAAGTTTTGTTTGACCTTTGCTTATCCAAGCGACAAGTTAGCTCCGCCTTTCTGTTCTCATCGGGGACTTCAGCTTTTATTGTTATTGATTCCTTTCTTCTCCTTTCATTTAAACAATATTTTCTAATCTTTCAAGTCAGTGCTGGGTTCATTTCTTCTCGTTCTTCCTTTAAAAGAATAACATTTGGGTCAAAACTGTTTTATGAGGCCTGCTCTAAGCCCTGCCAGCAGTGAACTCATCATCTGGGTTTTAGAACTAGTGTTATTGAGTTTATGTGTGCTATGGGGCGGGCCTTCGGTGGAGAGTTAAGAGATTTGTAGATTTGCAGGTAGACTACCTGTTTGGCTTTGTTTAGTTTCCAAATTTTGTTAATTTTTGTGTAATGTGTCATCTTCCATTTTGGGAGTTCCTGGGCATTTTAGTCTGCAGATCTTTCTGAGTATTTCTTTGCCAAGAGAAGAGGAGCTGCCCCCTGCTGCCGGCTGCAAGAATGTCCCTTACATCTGCACTGTGGACAAGGTACTTGGGCTGTGGATGGGTTCACCTTCAGCTTCAGCCTCACTTGTGCTGGTTTGAATGAGAATATCCCCCACAGGCTCAGATATCTGAGTCCTTGGTCCCTCGTTGGTGGCGCTGTCTGGGAACTGTCTGGGAAGACTGTGGAACCTTCATGAGGGTAGTACCTTGCTGGAGGAAGAACATCACTGGGCGTAGGCTTTGAGTGTTTATATATTTTCCTATTTCCTGTTCATTCCCTCTGTTCTGGGCTTATGGTTCAAGATGTGAGCTTTTAGCTTCTTGTTCCTGTTGTCGTGACAGCTGCCTGCTGCTGTGTCCCTAGTTCCTCTGGAACCATGAGCTCAGATAAACTTTCCTTTTGTGAGTTACCTTGACTATGGATTTATTACAGCGACAGAAAAATAACAAATGCGGCTGCTCCTAGCCCTGCTCAGCCGTTCTCTTTGTTTCTCTTGGAAAAGTCTGCTGCTTTTGATGTTTGAGGCAAAGTCCTACTCTGGAAGCCAGCCTGGCCTTGAACTTCTTTCACCGGCCCCCCCGAGGACCAGGATTACAGGTATGAGCCACCACACCCATCTCGAATATGTGTTCTTTTAAAAACTGTATTAATTTTGCAGAAATGAGAGTATACCATGAGTTACAAACATGCTAGGCAAAGTCTACTACCAAGCCCCTCACCCCAATCTTAGGAATCATCTTTGTGAAATTTTTCTTTGTTTAGTCTGCAGTTTGAACCTAAGGTCCTGTGCATGCTAAGCAAGCAATCTATCTACCACTGAGTACAGAGAGATCTTTTTTGTTTTTACTTAGAGACAGGATTTTGATGCATTGCTGTGCTGGCTAGTTTTATGTCAACTTAACACAAATTAGAGTCATCAGAAAGGAGGGAACCTCAATTGAGAAAATACCTCTATAAGATGCAGCGATAGGGCATTTTCTTAGCGATTGATGCGGGAGGTCCCAGCCCATTCTGGGTGGGGCTGCCCCTGGACTGGTGGTCCTACAGGAAAACAGGCTGAGCAAGCCATGATGAGCAAGCCAGTAAACAGCTCCCCTCCATAGCCTCTGCATTACCTCCTGTCCCCTGTGCCTGCCCTGACTGCTTTTGATGATGAACTGTTATATAGAACTGTGAGCAGAACAGACCCTTTCCTCTGCAAGCTGATTTTGGTCATGGTGTTTAATCACAGCATCTGTAGCCCTGACTAGGCCAACTGCCTTGAATTTTGCAATCTCCTAGTCTCTCACTTTTGAGAAGCTGGGATTACAACATGTATCCCCATACTCAGCAACCGGATGCATTTTCCTGAAAAAAAAAAACACCACTTTATTATTTTTCAATTATGTGTGGGGGGGGTACATGCACGCGACTGCAGGTGCCCATAGATGTCAGAAGATGGCATCAGATCCCCTGGGTCTGCAGTTACAGGTAGCAGTGAGCCATCCAAAGTGGGTGCCGGGAACCTAACTCAAGGCCTCTGGGAGAATAGTATGCTAGTTAGTTTTTGTCAGCAAGACCCAAACTAGAGTCACCTGGAAGAGGGAACCTCAAGTGGGGAATTGTCTTCATGAGACTGGTCAGTTGGCAAGTCTGTGGGATATTGTCTTGATAAATGGTTGATGGGGGAAGGCCCAGCCCACTGTGGGGGATGCCATCCCTGAACAGGGGATCCTAGAGTGTATAAAGGAGTAGGGTGAGGACAGGAGAGATGGTTCAGAGGGTAAGAGCACTAACTGCTCTTCCAGAGGTCCTGAGTTCAATTCCCAGCAACCACATGGTGGCTCACAGCCATCTATAATGAGATCTGGTGCCCTCTTCTGGCCTGCAGGCATACATGCAGACAGAACGCTAGATATACAATAAAGAAGGAAGAGGAAGAAACAGGCTGAGCAAGCCAGTAAGCAAGGAGCAGCGTTCCTCCAGAGTCTCTGCTTCAGCCCCTCCCTTCAGGTTCCTGCCTTGAGCTCCTGTCCTGACTCTAATCTATAAGCCAAATCCCCATTTCCTTCCCAAATTCAGTTCTGACTTTGGTGTTTATCATAGCATCAGAAACCAAATAGAAGAGGCAGCAAGTGTCCTTAACCACTGAACCATCCTACTCCACCCCAGGGTCTTCAACAAAAATTTCCTTTTGTCTGTGCGCTGAGAGATAGCACATCTGCTTTCCCTGGAGACTCTAGAAATGGACTTCACTGTCTGCTTAGGTTGAGGGCATGGACACAAAGCTTCTGTGGAACCTGGGCAGGATGTTCACAAAGCCTGGTGGGGGATGGGCAGGATCGGCTCTGAGTGCCAGGCAAAGCTAGAATGGCATAAAGAATTTGTTCTATAATGAGATCTGGTGCCTTCTTCTGGCATGCAGGCAAACATGCAAGCAGAACACTATGTACATAATAAATAAATAAAATCTTAAAAAAAAAAAGACAGAAAAAAAAAAGAATTTGTTGCTGAGACATCCCAGGTGGGAACAGGGCAGGTGAACATTGGCAAGCCTCAGAGGACATAGGCCAGTTTGATGATGTCTGTCACTTTGGTCCTGTTCTGTCCTGGAGGGGACAGCCAGCTGCTGGGGAGGAAGGAAGGTCTTTGCTCCCTGGCCCCAGCCACAGTACTGGGGGCTGGCTAGAAGAGCCACCAGCCCCTTGTGGGCCTGCTCTTCCAAACCTGAATTCTGTATGGAAAGCATGTCAGAGACACTGGGCTTTCTGGGGGCAATGAGTGAGAACAGATGAGGTTCAAAGCAGACTTGTTGGCAGCAACTCTCAAGCCAGCCCAGCCCTGGAACAGTCGATAGACCCGGAACACTCAGGTACACAAGAGCTTGTGACCTGCTGCTTCCCTGGTGCTGGGCTGGATAACAGTGAGCGACATGTCTCCATTACAGTAGAGTTTGCAGGGCCCTGTCCCAGGGGTGACAGTGAGGGGCAGAGGAGAACCAGGAGCCACCCAGGGACTGTGTGGCATCCCCTTGAAGCTGAATACGGCCACACTGAACAAAGGACAAGCAGTGGTTCTCCTAACCTTGTGTCAGCACCTTCCTGATGGTGCCAAGAAGGTTCTCAGCTTGGGACAGGAGGGTGGCGCCCATGGCAGTCTTGGAGGCATGACTCCAGCCGGGCACCCTTCCTGTGGTAAGCTGAGAACAGGTGGCCCAGACAGCAGACACTCCGTGCCCTCAGGAGGACTGCTCTTCTCTTACCATTAGGCCACCCAGGCTGGACAATGGACGGCACCAATTACATAGGAACAACTGTAGCCGTCCAGGTCAGCCACTGCCCTGGTCTGACCTCTTCTGTGATGTCTTCATGTTCTCGGAGGTTGACAGGCTGGGTAGTTCAACATTTCCTGGTCTTTGCTATCACCGCTGTCTGCTGTGTCACCTCAACTGGAGATAGGCCAGGGGCTGGAGTGAGAGGCACTGGCCTCACTCCTGTGGCTAAGTTGGCTTTGGCTTCCAGGACAACAGCCCTGGCTGAGGTGAAGCTCAGGTGAGGACCTCAGTACAGTGGTGGCTCCTGGCCTGAGGTTCATGGGCACAGGCAAGGACAGATTTCCCGGGAATAAGCTTGGCATGGTGGGAGAGAGTGAGGAGCCAAGGAAAAAGACAGCTGAGCTAAAGATAGAAACATCGAACAGTGTCGGGAACCACTGTCCCCAGGGCCAGGTTGGATTTCTTTATTGATACTCATTTAAGAGACGTCAGAAGCCACACTGTGCCTGCACAAGCAGATGGAGAGAGCTACCTCTGACAAAAGCACACAGAACAGGGCCAGCAAAGATGAGACCCTGAAGAAGAGGTCCGAGAGTGGGTGTATGTGGTAGGGATACCCCGCAAGGTCCAGGAGAGCCCTTCAGTGAGATTGCCGCCCTGGGGAGTGGCTGCCACAGCTTCTCAGAGCATCTTCCCTTTGGGCAGTCTGGGATGTATGTTCTCACATCCTACCACCTCGACTCTGTTCCCGCCCTGGACTTAGTTTAAGTTAGCAGGAGAATAATGTTTACATGCCATTTGCTTATCTCCCTATAACTGTCACTGTTTTTACCTCCATGGCAGACTCTCTGAGCTCCTAATGAATACTCCTTAGGGAAGCATTCGTTAAATGCCAGCAGAGAAGCATCCTCCAGGGGATGGCTGAGTCAGATGTCTGGCCTGCATGCGCAGATGCTCCCAGATGCCTAGAGACTTCATGAGGGGCAGTGTGTGTGTGGGGGGGGGGAGATGCCTAAGACACCTCATGAATGACCTGAAATTCAGACAATACCCCTTTCAAGTTGGGTGGCTTCTCAGAATAGTAGCTGACAGCCAGCCGTGGTGGTGCACGCCTTTAATCCCAGCACTCAGGAGGCAGAGGAAGGCGGATCCCTGTGAGTTAAAGGCCAGTCTGGTCTACATAGTAACTTCCAGGACAGCCAGGGCTACATAGAGAGACTCTGTCTCAAATAGCCAGAGATAGATAAATAAATAAAATAAAACAAAACACTAAGCTGAATTTTGAGAGCATACAAATTGGCAGTCCTCAGAGGAGGGATGGGCTCGTAAGTCCCTGCTCCCCACTGGGTGTGGTAGTCAAATCTTTACAGAACTGCGGACAATGTTCTAACCAGGTGTGTCCGGTCCTTATCCATGACTGCGACAAATACCTGTGAAGAATGACCTAAAGGGCGACAGGTTGATTTCGGCTCAGTTTTCCAGTCATCGGTGGGCTCCATGGTCCGTGGTTTTGGATTTATGGGAGGCTGAATGAGCATCATGGCAGCAGAAATCTGCACGCAGGCGCGCGCGCACACACACACACACACACAGTGGGCAGCTCCACTCCCTGGTTTGGGGCCCTGGATTGTATGAATGTAGAGAATGTCAGCTGAGGAGTGGCGTGGGCTCCATTTCTTTCTGCTCCTGACAGTTGTCAGGATGTCACTAGCTGTCCCTGCTCCTTTACTTGCTTGTTTGACGGACCGTAGTCTAGAATTGTGAGCAAAAATAAACTTCTATCTGCTAAGTGGCTCTTTATCCCAGCAACAGAAATGAAACTCGGTCATAGGGCATATGCCACAGGCCATAGGTCACAGGGCAAGCCCTCTTTACTCCACCTAGGCTCCACCTCTCAGCAGTCCCTTTACTTAGGAAGCAGTTATTGGGTTATATTAGTCAAGAAGATTGGAGCTCTCCACCCTGGTGGCAAAGATGGAAGAGCTGAGTGGCTGACCAGCCCTATGGCCACCCAGGCCCAGAACCAGGGTTATGTGCTGGCCCACCCCAACATTCACCCCATCTATGATCTGCTGGAGTATGGTTCATGGTGGGGGTGGGGTGTCAATCCTGTGGATCCAGGGCTGCAGGATCGCCAAGACACAGGGCAGCAACAATGTGAGTCCAGGAAGAGTCCCAGTGAGGCCCAGTGATGATGGTGCAGCAGAGCCCAGGGGCCTCAAATCAGACCAATGATTTTTTGCAATAAACACCCGTGTGTAAAGATGTATGGATAAAGGGATTTACTGAGAGACTCACCGTGTCACACTGCAGCTTCCATGGCGAGATTTTTTTTTTCCTTCTTCCTTTTTTTCTTTCTTTTCTCTTAAATTTTAACTTGTTTTATTTTCTTTTGGGTGGAATCAGAAGGCATGATGTCAAAGACACAAATAATAATAATAGATCGGAGCTCACCATCCAATCATCTCTCTATGGCACCACCAACCAGATGCCAAACCATCAACATGTGAGTGTTTTGGGGGAGGGATCTTCATATCCAAACCAAAACACCAGTTACCAACATCAATACTGTTAATACCATTCTGCTACAGGCCATTCCTCTCCAGGGGGATCCCACAAACTATCCTTCATAGCCTCCCCACTTTCCCTGTACCCCCACATTCCATGGCAACCTCTGGTCTCTCCACTTCTCTGGTGTTTGTTTTTCCACCCATGTTTCATGCTTGATGCAGCAAGGCTTGGAGGTTCTCAGCGTCCTCTCCGGAGACTCCCCGGGTTGTTGCCGTGACAGAGTTCATTCCTTTTCTTTGCTGACTTAGTGTTCTAAGGTATAGCTGGGCTCCAGTTTGTCTACCCACTGAAGGACATCTATGTTGTACCCGATTTGGGACCACCCTGAGTAAACTGGCTATGAACATTTGCTGACTTGCCGTTCTTTTTGACCCTGAACTTTGGGGGTGGGGCAAGCAAAGTCTTCCCTTCCATAAAGCATACATAATAACTAGGCATATAATTGAGCACATCATGAGCTATCGGGAAAGACCGTTCTGGGCCCATCGGCTTCCCAAACCAACAAATCAAAACAAAGCGCTGTCTCATGAGAAGGGGATCTGGAAAAACCCACAGGGTATTGATTAATGGGGGAAGCAGCATTTTCTAGTAGAAAAGGGAAGGAATCAATGGGACCTTTTTTTGCCAAGTCCAAGTATTTTCTAAGTTCCCATGGGAACAGAAAGCCCACTTCTAGGCCAGTGGAGCCAGAGTGCCACCTAACACAGACTGCAGGCTCACCCTAGCCATCCCTCCCTTTAGAAGGAAAACCTTCCTGTGGCGCTGCCCTGGCTCCAAGCCAGTGCCCACATCTTCACGTGGAGCAGCTGTGGGGGTTTCCTTGGGGCGGGCGGCTGTACTCCGCTGTCTGTCCTGACAAACAAGAGACATGGAGAGCAGGCTGTGGAGCCCACACCTTCGTTCCTAGGAACTTTGAATTTTAACTTAATTTTAGTGATTGTGACATAGTGGGGGAGGGGGAATATGTGAGCGAGAAATCAAGAGGCCGGAAATTGAACCCATAGCCTTGTGCTTACTCAACAAGTCTTCTCCTACCCAGCTACACCATTAGCTAAAATTGAGAGAGAGAGAGAGAGAGAGAGAGAGAGAGAGAGAGAGAGAGAGAGAGATATTGATCTATGGCATTAATGAGGTACGCCTTTGGGTGTGTTTGTAGCCTTTCCAGACAGGATTACCTGAGACAGAAGCTGTGTCCATAGTGTGAGTGTCACCATCCCAAGGCCTGGGGTCTCCCTGTGAATTAAAAGGGAAAAAGGAGAAATCAAACTGAGGTTGGTCACTTCCCCATCCCACCCCCCCACCCCACCCCCAGCCCTGGTCCTGATTTGCCCAGATGTAGGGAATTTCAACCATATCCTCTTGCCACCATAATCTACCATACCTTCCTGGCTACGGTGGCTGTATTCTCAAACCATGAGCCAAAATAAGCCTCCCCCCTCCCCTCTCCAGGGTTTCTCTGTGTGGCCCTGGCTGTCCTGGAACTCACGCTGTAGACCAGGCTATCCTCGAACTCACAGAGATCGGCTTGCCTCTGCCTCCTGAGTGCTGGGATCAAAGGGTTGCACCACCACCTGGCTCTGTCCTCTCTTAGGCTTCTTCATATCGGGTATTTGGTTACAGCAACAAAAGTAGTGAATAGATCACAACAAGGCTAGTGTACGGTGAGCACTGTCTTAGTGACTGGAGAACTGTGATGTGACACCATGACCAAGGCAACTTAGAAAAGGAAGCACTTACCTGGGGGCTTGCTCACCTCACAGATGGTGAGTCTGTGACCATCATGGCGGGGAGTGTGGTGGAGGGCAGGCAGACAGGCATGGCACAGGAGCAGTAGCTGAGAGCTCACCTCTGACCTGCAGGCTGGAGGCAGAGAGAAAGAGAAAGCAAGCCTGGGTCTGATGTGGAAGCCTCAGAGCCCACCTCCAGCGGTGCAGCTAGTCCAGTAAAGCTTTACGCGCTCCAACAAAGCCACACTCCTAACACTTCCCACATGGTTCTGATACCTGGGGCCCAAGCATTCAAACATATGAGCCTACGGGGGCCAGTCTCAATTCAGCACCACAAGCTCTCCCTCCCTCCCTCCCTCCCTCCCTCCCTCCCT
>NC_022028.1:48126049-48141335 GCF_000317375.1 Microtus ochrogaster | reverse complement strand
GTGGCTTTGGAGCCTATCCTGGAACTAGCTCTGTAGACCAGGCTGGTCTCGAACTCACAGAGATCCGCCTGCCTCTGCCTCCCAAGTGCTGGAATTAAAGGCGTGCGCCACCACCGCCTGGCCCTTCTGTCTTGTCTTGAGGTCTTTTGTGTTCATCGAGTCAGCTAAATCTTTTTGACTCCTTTCCCTGGCGGTTTAGCTATAGGGGTGACCATCTGTGTCCTTGCTATCATATTAAAGAATTTCCCACTTCAGGACCCTGTGTCAATCTAATAAAGAAGTGAAGAGAGCCGGGCAGTGCCTAGTCTCACTATACCTTGATGTACCATGGCTGGTTGGCACCCACGGGAGGCCTGCCCTTTTCTGAAGAGAAATGAAGGAGGAGTGGTTGGGGGGAAGGAGGGAGGAGAAACTTTGGTTGGGATGTAAAAACAGTAAATAAAACAAAAAAGTGAGTAGCAGCTAGAGGGGCTAGCCTGGAACTTCATATTTACTGTTTGTTGGCCATTTGTTTGTTTGGTTTTTTCCTTCTGGTTATTCGAGACAAAGTTTCTTTGTGTAGCCCTGGCTGACCTGGAACTTGCTGGGAACTCATAGAGATTCTCCTGCCTCTGCCTTCCCAGTGCTGGGATTAAAGGTGCACATACTACCACTACTTAACTTGTTTTTTTTTTAAAGATTTGCTTATTTATTATAGATACAGCATTCTTCCTGCATGTCCGCCTGCAGTCCAGAAGAGGGCACCATATCTCATTATGAATGGTTGTGAACCACCATGTGGTTGCTGGGAATTGAACATGGGACCTCTGGGGGGAGCAGGAAGTGCGCTTAAGTGCTGAGCCCGCTCTCCAGACCTTATTGGTTGTTTTTGGTGCCTTCCTTCCTGGGCCTCAGTGTCTTCATCTGGTCCTATTTTCCCCTGTCTGAGGAGGTCTTCTGGGTCTTGCACACTCTGCCCTCAGGCCACCTGAGATGTCTTTATTGTCTGCTGCTACTTTGAAGGATAATTTGCATTTGGTACTGTTCGAAGCTGACGTGTTTTTAAATTTGGTATTTTGACTGTTTCAGAGAGCAGGTGCGCTGGCTCAGGGGGTAGAGGCTTATGCTGCTGAGTCTGACAATCTGAGTTTGACCCCGGAGTAGAAGGATAAAACTGAGTCCTGAAAGTTTTCTCTGATCTCCACATGCACACCACGGCACGTACACGTGCCTGTGCCACACATATGTAACACACGAAATAAATAAAAATTGTAATGAGTTTCCACCTCGTTTCAGATTTCCGGCTTCTGATAAGAAGCAAGCCCCACCCTTGTCATCATGCCTTTGAAGGTAATGCCCATGTTTTTTTGTCTGCCTTACACTTCCCTCTTCAGCTCTGCTCTGCAGTAGCTCACCTGCCTGTGATCTTTGTATGTGTCTGTCTTAGGGCTTTTAGTGTTGTGAGGAGACACCATGACCACCTCAGCTCTTTCAAAGAAAACAGTTAATTAAGATGGTGGCTCACCATTTCAGAGGTTCAGTCTGTTATCATCATGAAGGGGAACATGGCGCCTGCAGAGTGGTGCTGGCTACATCTTAACCAGAAGGCAAGAGGAAGTCTACTGATTGTCACACTGAGTGAAGCCTGAGAAAAGAGACCTCAAAGCCCACCCCACAGTGACATACATCCTTCAAGACTACACCTCCTAATAGTGCCACTCCCTTTGGTAGCCATTTTCTTTCAAACCTCCACAGTATCTCACTCAGAGTTTGCCAAGTTTTACTTTATTTATTTATTTATTTATTTATTTATTTATTTATTTATTTATTTATTTATTTGGTTTTTCAAGACAGGGTTTCTCTGTGTAACTCCATTAGTAGACCAGGCTGTCCTCGAACTCCCAGAGATCTGCCTGCTTCTGCCTCTCAAGCGCTGGGATTAAAGACATGCGCCGCCACACCCAGCTTTCCAAGTTTTCTAACCTGTGGATAAATAGCTCTCACTATGACTTTTTTGCTATTATTTTTAATTCCCTCCCCCCCCCCCGTCTTACTCTCACTCTCTTCTCCTTGGCGACTTCTGTTCCGTGGGAGCCAGCCCAGTCTATGTGCCCCTTTTGGTCTCTGAGGTTTTTGCAGGTTTGTCTGTGTTAAAGACTATTCAAGGTGCCTCCCTCACCAGTCCCTCTAACGGGCAGGACTCCATCTCCAACTCGATCAGATTATATCCAGTCCTTGCTGTAGGCTTTATTGGAGGGCAGGGACTGCCACAGCCTCTGATATAGGGCTAAGAATCGACTGTAATTGTTAAAGGGCTGCTAGAAACAAAAAAGCAGGGGAAGGGACAAAAACTGTGCTGGCATGTAAACCAGAAGTTCTTCTGTCCCTCTGTAGAGGCAGCCTGTGGCCTGGGGACAGGGTCTTTACCCTCTCGGCGGAACGTCCTGCTGCTTGGCCTTGAGTGTCCCTGTTGCTCCTGAGAAACCTGGATCTCATTTCTGTGAACCAGAATTCCTGGAAAGGAGCTACGTGTGCAAAGGCTGACTAGTTACAACTACAGTGATGGAGAGAGTGTGTGACATTGAAGGTCTGGAGGCTAATTGTGTTGTCACAGCCCGGCTTTCGCCCCCTAAATTGCCACTCATTGCTGATTGGAAGTGTCACCCCAGGCCCTGGCAGCCATCCTAAGGCCCTCTCCTGGGAGTTGCCATGGTCAGGACTCCACCTCTGGGAAAGCCCGCCGAGCAGTGACCCCTCCCCAGGGAGGGTCAGGACCACTCCTATAGGCTATTCAGGCTGCTGCCCAAAGAAGGAATATGTGGTCTCTGGGGTTTGTGTGGTCTCCCCTGCTTTCTTCCCCTCGCCAGGCTTTCTTGGGGCCACCCGGGAGCACTGCATTAAACATGGGCATCTTTTATGTGGTCTAATTTGCTCTAATTGGAATTATTTGCGTCAGCGGAGAGGCTCTTCTTAAGAATTATTCCTAACAATTGCCCATGCCAGAACTAGCACCCTGTGACCAATAGATAAAAACCTTTGGAGCCTATCAACTTAGCGGACTAGCTTCCACCAACTCCAGAGCTAAGTAAGAATGTCACTTGAGACCAGCAGGAGAGATTCCTCCATCTTGCTGTCACTGCGTCTTTGATGTACCCACAAACGTATTTTAAATTGTCTTCATTTATGACTTTTTATGCTCTGCTACTATAAAACTTCTTCGAACTGCCTCCGTGGTGGGGGAACATGAAACCTGGAGTAACCTACTTGGGATGCCTCAGAAGAGTTCTCCAAACCCTTGTTTCCTGGGCGGTTGGTCACTCAAATTTAGTTCCAAAATAAACCATCTCTTATTCCATTAGAGGGGAGAGTTGTGTTTTTGCACCGTCATCCTACACACGCTTAACTGAACAAGGCCACCACCTTGGGAGCTTTTGCAGTCTCTGGACCCCTCTGCCAGCGACGAATGCCCTAATCAGTTGCCCGAAGTCCACACCAACACGCATGCTCAGACATTCCATGTGCACACTGAATTCTATCTGCGAAAGCTCCCATAGGTCTATCTGCTTTATTTTTACGCAGTTCCAAGTAAGATTTGGTTTTGCGGCATTCCCAACACCCTGTGACTTCAAAGTAGTACCAGATATGGGTGGTCAGGGCTGGCGAAGGTGGGGCCCGGGAAGAGCATAGCCCTACATTTTGCGAGCCAAGGGAAAGAGTACTGAGTGTTGACTCTACGAGGAAACAAACTGTAAGAAAGGACAGTGGGAAGTTGGCCTGCAAGGGGATGGTGTACACAAAGGATTTTGAGCTGTAGCGGGTGGGTGGGAACGCTTTCAATCTCCGTTGCTTTGAGTTAGCACACTTGGCAAATCGGTGTTAACAAGCGTGCAGGGACTGAGCTTGGCACAGCGCAGCTGAGCTCGTCCAGAGGTAAAAACCGATCCAAGGTTTTGATGGATTTTTTGAGGCATCCTGCAGAGGCAGGAAAGCAGGAAGCTCTCTTGGGGTATAGCGGGAATCCTGCAAGGAGCGGCAGTGGAGGCCCACGGATAGGAGCGAGGATGAGGGTCAGGGAGCACCTGCAGGTGCGAACCCGAAGTTCATCCAATTTAGGGAGGTAAGACGAAGTCAACCAAGGGTCCAAGGGTCCCGGAGCCTGGGCAGATGACAAGCACGGGTCCCGGAGCGCAGGCAGGTGCACTACCCGCTGTCTCCCGCAGCCCTCGGGACTGCCCGAGCCTCGAGACAGAGCCGTCTCCTACCCTGCAACAGCTGCAGCAACCTCGCCTCGCTCCGCCCGCCCGCCCGGCACGCGGCTTTTTCCGTAGGAGGGCAGGCGGCGGCCGGGCCCGCCCCTTTGAGGCGCGCGCCCCGGAAGTGGTCACGCGGCGGCGCCGGGGCCGGAAGTGGACGCGGCCGGCGGCGGCAGGCGGCCGGCTAGGAGCTGCCTGGGGCCGGCAGCGCGAAGGCGCGGGCTCAGCGGGCCCCGCGCGGCCTCGGGTACCCATGGGGGGCGGGGGGCCGGGCCGGTGACGCCGGACGCCCATGGACGCCCCTGAGGAGCCGCAGCCGCCGGTGGTCTACACCATGGAGAACAAGCCCATCGTCACCTGTAAGTGCGGCCGATCGGGTCGGGGGGGCGCGGCTGGGCGGGGCAGCTCCCACCTAGGCTGACACAGTTGATCTCCGACCTTTCCACCAGTGACCTTCGACCCGCTGTGCAGCCGGTGCCGAGCAAAGGGTGCTGCTCGATACTGTCAGAGCTGCTGGTCCAGGACCGGGCCGGCCTTCCCCGCGGGTCGGCTCTTTTGCGGGCTGAGCTGCGCACTGACCGCAGCCCCGGTGGGCAGGCCCCTGCTCTCCGCAGGGCGCAGGTGCTCTTCTTCAAGTAACAGACAAGCCGGAGTGGCCGGTGGCACCCAGCTCTGGCTGGTCGAATCTTCCTGTGCCTGCAGGCTCTTTGCTGAGACGGTAGGGCTGCTCTACTAGCGAGTTCCCGCTCGGACAGCCCCTTCTGCACTTGTTCTTTCTCTCACTTAATACACAGACACACACAGACACACACACCCTCTTCTGCTCTTGTTCTTTCTCCCACTTAATACACACACACACACACACACACACACATCCTTGTGTACTTGTCCCTTCTCTCAATACACACACACCTGCGTGCGTGCATACGTGCCCGCGCAGAGGGATTGTTTCTCTCTGCTACAGAAAAAGAAAATTCTTCCCATTTTTAACGCATAACTTAAGAATTGAGTAGGTTTGCAAACCATGAACTCATGGGAAGTGTTGACATGTTAGTTGACGTTTTGATGGCTTGCAGTGTTGTCTCTCAAAGTACAGGTGTAGGTAAAGTCTCTCAAATATCACAGGTGTGATATTTGCCTGTTGGAAGTTCATTGTGTATGTGACCTTATGAAGGTACTTTTTCTAAACAGGAAATGCTCTTTGCAAAACCTGGTGCTAGGTCCCGGGATTCCCCAGGTCCCCAGCACACCCTGCTCTGCTCTCTTCTTTGGGCCCTTGGAGGAATGGGCATACTCCTCCCAGCCCCCTCCTGTAGCCTCCCAGACATTTCATAGTTAAAGACTTTCACTGCTTTGTCTAGGTGAACTTTCTCAGGGAAGTGGATGTATCTCCCTTAGAGTTGGGAAGCTTGCATAGTTCAGCAGTAGCTCTCTCCACTCCCCCCCCCATCCCCTCCAGAATGCTTGGCAGCTGAAAGAAAGCCGTGCCAGACTTCATGGGAAGGCAGGTGGACAGATGTGGCAGATCTGGTCTGGAGGCTGCCCCACCCTGCCCAGGTGCTCCCTGGTTCCCTCTGGGAAGTTGCACCCGATTCATGCTTGGGTCCAATGTGTTCCAGGTACTGAGAATTTTCCCCCAAGTGCTATGCACAGTAGGAATCACAGATAAGCACTTACTGCCTGGAGCACTGTCCACGCACCTGGTTGTATTTCCCGCCCTTAACTTTGAGCATAGGCATTCCAACCCTCAGAAGCATTTATCAGTACCCTTCTGAAGGTAAAGCTCCTTGCTCTGAGGTATCTACTGTGACTAAAGGGGAGGGATTCATTACTCTGTTAGTGCTTGGAAATGTGTGATATTCCCTTTCTTACCTTCCAGTGTGTGGGACAGTGGTAGCGTGCAGTGTGCCTTCCTGTAGGCCTGTTGGAGTTTGGGATGTTGGTGGGGAATGCCATGGCTTTGAGGTAGCATCGTAAGAAAGTGTGCAGATGGTGTCCCCGACTTGGAAGGTACAACTCTTCATTGGAGTTTCAGAAAACAAAGTAATTTCAGAGAAAGGTAAAAACAATATCTTTAAAGTAAAACCTTTCTTTCTTTCTTTCTTTCTTTCTTCCTTCCTTCCTTCCTTCCTTCCTTCCTTCCTTCCTTCCTTCCTTTCTTTCTTTCTTCTTTCTCTCACTTGGAAAACCTGACTTGACAGTGTACACTCGATGCCATTTTTATGTTCCTGGGACTGGAGCTTTGGCGAGCACTCACCCTGGTTCCACTTCATTCCTTCTTTATCTTTTTATGCTTTGAAGGAGAAGCAGTAAAAGCAGGTCAGAAGTCTACCCACAGGCCAGTTCACTCTTAACACTTCTATGCTGCACATTACAATTCTCTTCGTGTTTGCTCCCCAGACAATGTTTCATCTTATTCAAAAAGTTCTTACTTTAGATCTCCTTGAACCCAGCCAGTCTGTTCATTTGAAGATGAAAGCAGAGTTCATGTTTATCATTTTGTGTATGTTCGTGGATGTACGGATTCATTACCTGTGGAGAACAGAGATCAGTCTCAGGAGTTGGCCCACCAGAACTTTCTACCTTGGCGTGTTTTTATACAGGGTCTCTCTCTGGGACCTGGGGCTCTCCAGTTAGTCTGCCTACTAGCGAGCTGTAGGAATAATACCTGTAGCCACCTCCCCATTGCTGGGGTCACAAGCTTGTCACTGTGGCTTGCTTTTCACATGGATTTTTAGGACCCAAGCCTGGATTCTCACGCTTCCCCGGCAAGCATGTTATGAGCTAAGCTGTCCTCCTTGCCTTTTTCTTTGGACAGTGAATCTGCTAGACTGTGGGCATGGGAAGAATGGAAAGTTCTCAAAAGGTTAGGGGGAAACAGAAGAGATTGTTGTTTGAAAATATTGCTGAGTTAATGTTTTGAGGCTACAAAGCCATTTTTTAACCATAATTGGAAGATTCTTAATGTCTTGCCTTATGGGCTGTGGAGGAGAGACCCCATCCACAGAGGGTCTGTTCGTGCCCTGTGTGGAATGTGCGGGGTGCCAGCTGGGCAGCCCAGTGAATCACCTCATCAGAATGATTGATGCTACCATAGATTATTCATCATGAACCATGCTCAGTGATACTGAAATCCAGCCGGTCCAGTGGTTTACATGTTAAGTTTCAGCTTAGTCCCCCCCCCCCCCAAAAAAAAAAAAACAACTAGGTTTCTTTGTTTCAGCAAGAAAGACAGACTCCAGACCCAAGATCTGTTAGGGGAGACCCGTGTGCTCATGCAGCAGAGACAGTTGATGCCCCACTGTCTGTAGCTTTCCTCTGTGGTGCAGCACATGTGTTCACCTTGGGACACGAAACATCTAAGAGATAGCAGCTCACCAGGGACAGGTCTAGTGCTGTAGTTTTGAAAGGAGGAAGAAGGCAGCAGAGACCAGCGAGTCTGCTGTGTTTTGTACCTGGTTGGAGTTGGACTTTCCCCTGGAGGTGAGAGTTAATAAATTTGGATTTCCTACCCAGTCTGAAAGTACAAAACAAAGTAACTGTGAAGTGTGTTTTTCTTAAAATTAGTAAACATAGCAGTGGCGGCACACACCTTTAATCCCAGCACCAGGAGGCAGAGGCAAACGATCTCTGAGTTTGAGGCCAGCCTGGTTTATAGAGCGAGTTCCAGGATAGCCAGGGCTACATAGATAAACCTTGTCTCAAAAAACCAAAAAAAAAAAGTAAATATAGGTGTGGGTGGGAGCAGAGGGGGTCTGCAGGTATGGCAGGCAAGAAGAGGAAACCATATAATCACCTGCCCTGCCTCCCCAGTGGTGGGATTAGAACCCAGGCTCTCACAGGAGCCCAGCAAGTGCTTAGCTGTGGAGCTGTATATCCAGTCCTGTCTTTACGTTTTGAGACTTACTAAGATACCCAGATTAGTTTTAAATTTGGAATAGTCCTGCCTCAGCCTTTCAAGTCACTTTTGAGATTACAGGGTTGCTTTAGCACACCTGGCTGTGTAGGCTTGCCTGCCGTCCACCCATGCTGGTTAGGAGTTCTTGTGTTTTCCAGGCCATTTCAGCAGTGAAATGGACAGTTAGGTTGACATGAAGTTAGAGGAATCAGTGTATGTAAAAGAAACTAGCCAGGAAGAGATCCCCAAACTTTTCAGGTCTCAGTGTCTTGAATGTCAGAGTGTCATCTGGCTATTGTATGTAGTAAGACCTTCCCTCGGTCTGTCCTAGCAGTCACAGAAAGGCTGTTGTACTAGGAAAGTTCTTTGTTGGCAGATAGTGTCTTCCTGTGAATGACATGGTTTAGTAGTGTGAGTGAGTTTTCCTGGGGCATCACAGGGTGAGCTCTGCGCCCCACCTGCAGGGGGTGGGGGTGAGAGGCTGCAGGCTGAAGGACTCCCTGGCACCTTTCTGTGCCCCCTAGCCTCCTCTAAGTGTTCTTCTGTGTCCCACCTTTTCTTGCCTGATCTACCCAGGTCACACCTGTCTATGTCTGCTCACAAGCTGCCACCCTAGTCACAGAACGTGGTCTAAGAGAGCATTTGTTTTTAAGTTGCAGATTGATGGCTTTGACTTTCCCCCTCTCACGACTGATTCAGTCTCAGCAAATATTTTACTGTGTTTGAAGTAAGTCTAGGATCCAGTCACCTTTCTTACCTTTATGGTGGGCCCTTCTTTCTGTCTGTGGGATTCCTGCAGTGGCCTTCCTGTATCCACTCCACCTTGCAGAGAAGGCATAACACCCAGCTCCCCAGCTCAGGCCCGCTGCTATCACACCCCCTTTCCCAAGGCTAAGCTATGGCTCAGTGGTGTCTGCTTGCTTAGCATGGGCAAGGACTCTACCCTAGCACCATGAAAACCAAAAGAAACCAAGAACCTTCCAAGGCCTTTCAAGAGCCCCACCCCTCCCCAGCTAGCCTCTGACGCTGCCAGGAGCTTTAGAGTCTGCCCCTGCCTCTGGCCTAGTGGTCTCTGTGGCACTCTCTGATTCTTTGCCTCCCTCTTCTCCCAGCTTCTGGGGACACAGTAGTTCCTTGCCTGCCTTGTGGTACCTGCTCAAATGTCACTGACCCCTAGGCCTGCTTTGCCTATCATACCTCACTTGTGTTTGGGATCCCACTGACGTCACCCATTTTTCTTGGCACAGAGCTCCTAAGAGAAATATTTGTTTTTGTCTTTGCTTATTGTTGTCAGGCTAGAGTGTAAAGCTTCATGACTAGGGGGCTTGATCTATTTCACTGCTGTGTTCTTGGCACCTTGAATAGCATTTGGCAAGTGCTGGGTGCTGAGTCTGTTTGTGTGGCAGATGAAATAAGCGAGTGCGTGTTCTCTCAGGGAACATCCTGTGGGTATCTCTTCATGCTTCCATGAGGTACGTTTCTGATGCCGTAATGTTCTCTTCCTCTGCACTAAAAGCTGTAGAGAAAACTCTCAGAGACTGCTTGGCTTGTTCTTAGGTAAACTGAACTTGTCCATTCTGTTTGGACTTTTAAGTAGGGGAATACATGTTTGTAGTAATAGGAGCGGCGGGGCTGCGTCCCCAGCACCCAGGCCGCACCCCGGCTGCCTGGCTAGCTTATGCCCCGAAATAATTACACGGACACTGTATTCTTTTAAACATTGCTTGGCGCATTTCTATCTAGCCTTTTCTCGGCTAACTCTCGCACCTGGACTAACCCATTTCCAATCATGTGTGTCACACCCCAAGGTGCGCTTACCGGGAAGATTCTAGCCTATGTCCATCCTGGGTCGGAGCTTCATCGCGTGTGTCTCAGAGAGCAGAGCTATACCCGCATCCGCCCAGGAGCCAGGAGCATGGCGTCTCTGTCTGAGGCGTCTGCCCCCAAGAGGAGAACTGTCGAGTCTGACCTCACTTCCTCTTCCTCCCAGCATTCTGTTCTGTTTACTCTTCCCACCTATGTTTTAACCTATCAGGGCAAGCAGCTTCTTTATTTAATTAACCAATGACCTTCCTCCATCACATGTTAATCCAGTAAAGCAAACCTAACCGGTATGCCAGGGGCACGTTTGAAAGCTAGCGGCAACTGTGTTTGGGTAAGTTTTCTTCATTGCAAGTCAGTGCACAATTAACATCACAGCCAAACTGAGGCCTCTTGGTCACGGGCTGGCCTTGTGCTGGGGGAGCCACCTGGCTTTTAGAAGAGGCCTCAGAAGATGCAGTTGTCACTCCAGTCATCTGCAAGATCATAACATGCACTTTGTGTTTGGCATCTTGGAGAGACATTGTGCATTAGTTCGTTCTGCCGTCAGCAGTTCCTTCCACCGATGGCTGAACAGGGAGCTATCATGTGACCAGTCTGCCTCCCATTTATTTGGTCACTAGTTGGTGGACTTTTGGATTGTTTCTACACTTTGGCTCTTGTAGTCCTGCTTCAGGTCTTTGTGTGGACTTGCGTTTTTATTTCATAGAGGATTCTAGGAGAATGGCTGCGTCACATGGTGAGCTTATGTTTAGCTTTTTAGGAAAGTGCCAGCTCCTTCCCAAAGTGGTTATACTGTTTAACATCCTTGGCACTGTGCAGCTTCCCACATCCTCACTGACAGCCTGTTGTCTGCCTTCTCCCTGTAGTGGAAGATTCCTCTCTCTGTGTTTGTTTTGAGACAGTCTCACTGTGTTACTGTATAGTCCAGGTTGGCCTGTAACTGGAGCTCTTCCTGCCTCAGTTTCCAGATGATGAGTGCCCCACACTACAGCCCTTAGTGAAATGTTTGTTTTGAATTGTTACTCAATTTTATTTTCCCGATAATGCACCTTTTTATCAGTTACATATTTGAAGGTATCTTCTCTTACTGTCGTTTTTTCCTTTTGTGTGTGTGCATGTGTGAGGAGGAGAGAGATTGATGTTGATAGTGGGTGTCTTCTGTACCAGGTCTCTTCAGAACTCTGTACTCACTGACTGGTTAGATGGACTGACAGACGTGTTCCAGGGATCTGTCTGTCCCCCACCACCTTCCTTCTGTCAGTGCTAGAGTTGCAGACCCTACAAACAACCACAGCCACCTTTGACCATGTCCAGGCAGACATGGCACTTTATCCCCTGAATCATTTCCCTGGCTCCTCTTTTGTTAGAAGAACCCATGTTCTTTAGAATAGTGGTTCCCAGCTTTCCTAATGCTGTGATCCTTCAATACAGTTCCTCGTGTTGTGGTAAAATTATTTTGCTGCTACTTCATAAGTGTAATTTTGCTGCTGTTATGAGTCATAATGTAAATATCTGATGTGCAGGACACCTGATGCGCAACTCGCGAAGGGGTCGCGACCCCGGGTTGAGAACTGCTGATGTCGCACATGGAGAGAGCGGTGGTGGGTGTAGGACACCTGTGTGAGATGACGGGCTGTTGAAGAGTCCTTCTTCAGTGAGCGTGGACTACATTTTGGTTAGGCTGCAGTTTCCTGGCATGTAATTCCCACATGTAAACGAGGACAGTCCTGATTGGTTGCTGTTGGTTAGGGCAGACCACTGTGTATGCAATCTCCCCCATGCAGATGGAGCAGCTCTGTGGTATAGGATTGCTCCTGATGTGTTTGGTGAACCATTCACTCTTCCTCAGTGTGGGTGGAATGGAGCTGCTGACCAGGCTTGCATTGGGGACACGTTCCCCTTTTGATCTCTCCATCATGGCCTTCCTTTCACACGGCCATGCTCTGCCCAATCTTGGGGGGTTGGTTGGAAGTTTCTTCTTTAGTAGTTTCTTTGAGCTGAGCAAGGGTGCTGCATGCTCGGCCCTGTCTGTAGTTGATTACTTGGCAGGAGTTCCTGGCAGGCCATGAAAAGGGAACCATACTTGGCATAATTTTGGTAGGTTTGCATTGTCTCATCTAGGAGGCTTATGAGAAGTGGGCTATAGTACCCAGAAAGATGGAGGCCATGGCTGCCTCAAAGGGGTTAGGGTGTTCTGTACATGAAGGGCATGTAGAGGGATCTGAGCAGGCTTCTGTGGGGTCTCTTGAAGAGAAAGTGCAGGTCCTTAGTTGATTACCACTTGAATAGGCTCTCCTGCCTCTCCTATGTTTTGTGGGAGACAGGATTTTAACCTGGACCGATGAACAGGGTCCTGACAAGTCGGTAGAGCCTTTTACATTGGCTGGAGTGACCACCTGAACGATGGCGTGTAAACTTTTAGATGTGCCAGGCCCTGGCTTACCCAGGTCGAGCTGAGAATCTGGGCAGTGCTAGTAGAAATTTGCTTTGGGATATTGCTAATTACATTACTCTTTGCTAGGCTTTCCTGTTGGGTATCTAAGACCATGTTGGTAGCCCTAAATTAACCTCTTTGTTATGGTCAGTCCAGACTCCTTAGGAGTTACTCAGAGACTTAGGAGCCCCTTGGCCCTTTTTATCTGAAATGGGTTAGGGGTCTTACTGATAACATGACTTCCCTTGAAAGCAATGAAGACCTTTCCCTCTTTGTAGAAGGCACACAGATCTGAGAGTGGAAGCACACAGATGTGGGTCTCCACTTCTCTCTGATCAAGATGACGGGGGCTTTGTCAGAGCTGCAGACCCTTTTAGAGGGGCTGGGAAGATGACTCAGTGGTTAAGAGAACCCACTTACAGTTCACAACTGCCCGTAACTCCATCTCCAGGGGTCCTAACACCATCTTCTGGATTCTACAGCCACACACTCCCCGCATACGTGTGTGTGTGTGTGTGTGTGTATACACTCACACGCACAATTTGTAAAATAATAAAAATAATCTTCAAAGATACAAGCTTTTAAAAACATAGCTACAAAATTTGCACTTAAAGCATTTTTTAAAAATATGAGCTAGTGAATTTTAACTCACTGTGTCCATTGAGACAGATGTTTGCCATGTGGCCCAGCCTGGCTTCAAACTCGTGATCCTCTAGCCTCTGTCTCTGAGTGCTGGGATAGTAACAGTTGCACACTACCATACCTGGCCTCCTGTGTGCCTTAACTTTTCTAAAAACATAATTTGGATTAGTATTCAAATAAAGGTCTTTTTTTAAAAAAAATTGTTTTATTTTATGTGCATGGGTGTTTTGTCTGTGTACTGCATTTGTGCAGTGCAGTAGAGGCCAGAAGAGGGCATCAGATCCCCTGGAACTGGAGTTACAGAAAGTTGTTTAGCTTTTGTGGGTGCTGAGATTTGAACCCAGGTCCTGTGGAAGACCTAAACAGTGCTTTTAACTGCAAAACCATCTTCCAGCTTCCTAAATGAAGTTTTTAAGTAAGTTAATTCTCTTAGAACCTCTGCTCCCCTCTTCCTTTTTTTTTTTGGTTTTTCGAGACAGGGTTTCTCTGTGGCTTTGGAGCCTCCCCTCTTCCTTTTGCCTTCCAGTATTTTTGCAACCCTATTGCAGCTGTCCTTCAGAATTCTCACTGTTTTAGTAGCTGTAGCTAGGAGCTCAACATTTTATTCCTTTTTGTTTTGCTTTTGCAAGAAAGATTGTCTCATTATTGGTGGTGTGTTCCTCCATCAGCAGGTACACGATGTCTTATTGTCTTCCCACTAATTCCTAAAGACTGAAAATGGTAAGATTCTAATTTGAGTGGTTTTTCCTCATTTATTAGTAGGAATACTTGAGTTAAAAAGCATTTAACATATAATACAATACATATTATACTTGCACGGAACCTACACACACTGTTCAATACAATATAATATAAATACATGCCTATTTATAGTACTTGGTATGCCCTTCACAAAAGTATCTTCAGAGCTGCCCTACTGTTCTCTCTCTCTCTCTCTCTCTCTCTCTCTCTCTCTCTCTCTCTCTCTCTCTCCTCTCTTCTCTTCCCCTTCTCTTCTTTCTTTTCTTCATTTCTGTGTATAACAGCCCTGGCTGTTCTGGAACTAACTCTTGTAGACCAGGTTGACCTCAAACTCACAAGATCCGCTTGTCTCTGCCCACTGAGTGCTGGAATTAAAGGCATGTGCCTTCACCGCCTGGCTCACTGTTCTCCTTAGTGACAGTTAGCTCTTCCAGTATCATGAGCATCCTTGGTGTGTTTGGCCACTTGCTGTTGCTGCTGCTGCATCAGTGTGCTTCCTGCCTCCGATCTGCAGCCACCATCATCCAAGGAACCTTGTTTCCTTTTAATAGAAATGCAGTCTACAAGCTTACCTTGACTTGGACGCTCATTACTAGGTGTACTTGGTGGAGTCTTTTTGTATTTTCAAGATTGTTAGAGTTAAAATTCAATACAGCAAGGCTTTATTTACTCAACTATTCTATCTTCTATACATTCTTTCTTTCTGGGGGGAACTCTCCCCCTGTATCTGTAACTCAACTTATGACACTATATGTAATCAGTATACTGAGGCTTACACAGCATTTACATTAGAGCTATTTATAGTGTGTAGAACAGTGTGTGTAGGTTCCGTGCAAGTGCTGTGCCACCTTATGTTAGGGACTTGAGCATTGGTGGAGTTCCGTATCCATTGGGGTTTGGGGCAAGTCTCTCAGATCTAAGGGACAACTGAATTCTGCTCTCTACTTTGGAGATCTTTACCTAAGTATCCTAATGCAATTTTATGAAATGGTTTCTCTTACTATTTAAAATAGTATAAGCTTGATGAAATGACTCAGTAGGTAAAGTCACTTGCTGAAGTTTCATCCCTCAGACCCACATAGTGGAGGAAAGGACTGACTCCTGTCCCCTGACCTCCACATAGACACATGGCCCATGTGCAATGCTCTCCCATCATTTTTTTTAAAGTATCTTTTTTTTAAAGATTTATTTATTTATTATGTACACAACATTCTGCCTCCATGTATGCCCGCACGCCAGAGGAGGGCACCAGATCTCATTACAGATGGCTGTGAGCCACCATGTGGTTGCTGGGAATTGAACTCAGGACCTCTGGGAGAGCAGCTGGTGCTCTTAACCACTGAGCCATCTCACCAGCCCCCCATCATTTTTTTTAAACATATAATCTAAAATAGAATGTGAACATTTTTATTTCCCTCTCTCAGGTGAGATATTGCCGACTCCACTGGTTTCTACACCTCTGCTTTTCCCTCAGTGTGCCTTGCACTGTGCTGTACCTGGAGTGTGGGCCCAGCC
>NC_022028.1:48124406-48125224 GCF_000317375.1 Microtus ochrogaster | reverse complement strand
AAAAAAAAAAAAAAAAAAAAAAGGTACCATTTACTAGGGCTTTTTGTGATCTTATGTTGTGACGCAGTTATGCAATCTTTTCCTTCTGAGATTCTTCAGCTTCCAGATTAGCCTGGGTTCTGTGAGTTGTTGAAGGTGACTGCTGTCTCCTTAGTTAAGTGATGCTGGCATATACAGAAAAGGACCTTGGCACCTGTGTCTTGAGACTGGTATTCATGTGTCAGTCACGTCTCCTTTTCTGCAAAACTCCACAGCATAAAGCTTGTGGCCGCGAAGGCACCATCCTGTCTGTGTTCCCTCTCATCACTCCTACTGAGGGAACTATTGTCGCATAGAGTAGAACAGGGGAAAAGTCCTCGTGTGGGAATGCTCACTGTTAGGTCTGTGTGTGCATGAGCATGTGCTTGTATGCGACATGCCTGTGTGGATGAATGCATGGACCAGAGTAGGGGCCAGGAGGAAGGCTAGATGGGACAGCCAATGACGAAGGGACAGGGTCATTGAAGGACAGTTGGGGGCAGGTTATATGTTTAGTACTAGATTTCCCTATGACAGCTTCCAGTGTGAAGTTTTTATTAGTGACTTTTTTTTTTTTATTATAGTGTTGACATTGTGTGTTATAGCAAATTCCCTAGTAGTAACTTTCCAGCCTGTGTCCTTGGGTGTTTTACTGTCCATCTGAAGGTCTGTCTTAGCAAATGCTGTTCAGGAGAGATTAATGTGTGTTGGCTGTCGGGTCAAGAACATGCATGCTTAGGCTCAAAGATTGGCCGTCCAGAGAGATAGATGTTCCGGCCATGTGGGAGCTGCCTGTATTT
>NC_022028.1:48118210-48123681 GCF_000317375.1 Microtus ochrogaster | reverse complement strand
TTTGGCTGTCCATGGCTTGGCCCCTGTTGCTCAGGTTTTACTGAGGGACAGTGTCTGCGAGCACTGAAGATCTTCCTCCTAACACAGGTCTCCCAGGTCAAAGTGCTGACCTAGAAGAGCACTTTTTGACCCTTAACAGCTACTTGACTGTGGCCTGTTGGGAAGCACCCTCCCCCACCCTCCCCCCCACTGCAGTTCCTGTCTATACAGTGGCCCTCCTTCACAGGCCGACTTGAAGTTTCAGGTGTGCTGGACCAGATCCCTACAAAGATTACTAGTGCTCTTGTCAAAGCGCCCACGACCTCCTCACCCCCTCCACCGCCAGAGGACACTGACAAGAAGGATTGGAAGCCCTAATCAAACAGTGCCTCTCTTCTTGGGCCTTGGCTTCAGAACTCTGAGATGTGCTTTCTGCTGTTTGGGAACCCCATCCAGAGTGTTCTGCTGTTGCCTGGGTCATAGGGCACCTAGTTTGATGAGAAGAGGTGCTGTTGGTTGTGCTCCTGGCACTCTCTGGCCCCACCCAAGGGTAATTAGCCCTCCTCTTCTCTGAATGTCCAGAGTTTTAATTTGCCTGGGCAAGGCATGAACATGTGCTCTTGGGGAAGCCTCAGGTGTAGCTTGTATCAGTAGAAGTCTCAGCTCTGGCTCATCTCATGCTACTCCTTACTCTAACTGAATGTTCGAGGACTTCTGTGTCTGCCCTTTAGTCTGGCTCCATTGTGCTTAGAGGGACTTCAGTCTAGGTGGCCCAACATACCCCTGTAACTGGGTGTTTCATCAGTCAGGTCTCTGTATGACTCCCTAACCTAGCTTTTTTTTTTTTTAAGTTTTTATCCAACTTTTTTTAATAATTCATTTTTTTATTGATTTTTTATTGAGCTCTACATTTTTCTTTGCTCCCCTCCCTGCCTCTCCCCTCCCCTTCAACCCTCTCCCATGATCCCCATGCTCCCAATTTACTCAGGAGATCTTGTCTTTTTTCTACTTCCCATGTAGATTAGATCCATGTATGTGTCTCTTAGGGTCCTCATTGTGGTCCAAGTTCTCTGGTACTGTGATTTGTAGACGGCCTAACCTATCTTCTTGACTCTCTTACTAGTCAGCTCCGAGCACTGGGGTCCACAGGGAAGGAGACCTGTGCTCATGGCAGTGTTTCGCATGACTTTTTCGCGGTAATCTGGAAGGCCTCCTAATCAATGGTCGGAGGTGGCCCTTTTCATAGCCTTTTGAGTCAGGATGGTAGAACAGAGGTTTCTGGGTAGGGTACTTGGAAGCTGTGCTTCAGGAACTGTTTTAGGAGCAGCTGGCCTGCCTGTTACAGCCTGCTGCTCAAAGGAAGTTGTTCTGAGCCAGGCTCTCATGATTTAGAGACACTCCCTTCTCTAGTGAGCTGCTTCAGGAATCTAGGAAGAAATGTTGCTCGTTTAATCTCCTCCCTGTGAGTGGAGATTAAATTCTTCTGAAAATGTCAGCACTCTCTGTCAGGCATTGGGGAAAGCACCTTTCTCTGTTGTAACACTGATACAAATACTTATGACTATAGTAATAGTAATGGCTGTGTGATCTGAGATACTTACGGTGGCTTGACTTCATATTCTTTGTGTGTGTACAGGTGTGTGTGTGTGTGTGTGTGTGTGTGTGGGTAAGTGTGCACCTCTGTGCATTAAGGTCAGAGGTCAACCTCAGGCGTCATTGCTCAGGAGCCATTCATCTTGTTATTTGAGACAGAGTCTCTCACCTTCCTGTAAACTCACCTCGTGGCCTAGAGGACTGGGTGGCCAGTAAGCCTCAGGGTCCGTCTGTTTCCAGGGTGATTATAAACATGTACCCCCATGATAGCCTTCTAACATGACTCCTAGGGACAGAACTCTGGTCCTCATGTTTGTGGGACAAGCACTTTGCAGACCGAACCATCTCTTCAGCCCTGTATTTATATTCTTACTCATTTATGGCTTCAGTGGCTCAGAAGACTTTACTCTTCTTATCAAAGTGAGGCTTTGATAAGTGAGGACTACTCAAAAGACCGCAAGTTCAGGATAAATGGTGCCGGGCTGGGCTCCAGGCCCCCTCTCCCTGCCTCATCAGGGCCATTTCCTTTGCTCACATCCCTGGTGGCTCCCTGAGCTTATATACTTTCTTCTCATCAGGACACTGTTAGGTTGGGTTTAGGACCCTTAAGACTTAGTTCCAGCTGAATTATCAATTCCAAAGACCCAGTCATTCATCGAGGCTCCATTCTGAGGTGCTGCAGTTCAGACATCAGAGACACTGCGGTCTTGGAAGACAAAACTCATTTCCTGATAGGAGTGGAAGCCAGGTGTTATTGCAAGTTAAATCCTACAGTGTGGCAGCTGAGGCAGGTGCATGGCCCCTAACACTCAAACAGGACACAGCTCAAGGCTAGTCAGTTACAGAATGCAGGAAGGGTTATTCTGCAGGTTGCCCTTACAGGCCTTTCTGTGGAGTGGTTTCCTGTGGAGAATGACTTGGGGATTTCTTACTTTACTGATTTCTGAGAGAGATGACTAGCAAGTAAATGAACAGGATGAAAATCACAGCAGACTGTAATGGCTCCTGCCAGGTCTCGCTTGGTGGTGGTGGTGGTGGTGGTGGTGGTGCGTATAGCCACACCCTGGCCCTGCTGGCCCTGCTGGGGAGCTGTTCTTTCCCTTTCCTGTCTCTTGCTGCACAGGCACAGGAAGCACAAAATGCAGGCGTGTGCTGCTAGTCAGGAGCAGGCAGCCAGCCCTCCAGCGCCACACTGGCCGGCACTCGCAGGTGCCCAGATGCACCACGTCTCTCCCCAGAGAGTTGACGCTGCAGTGGAATCTTCAGGATCTGCCTTCTGCTCATGATGGCAAAATAAGAAACTGTGCTAATGGCTCACATCAATTCCCCATCTCCTCTTTAAAATCAATAAAGGCAGTTAGGGGAGTGCTTTCTCGTAAAGAGGACCCTGGGTATAACAGTTTAGTTGTCCATAGTAAACAATTCCTTATTAGTTTGTGTATGTTATGGTCATGTTGTCATTTCAGGAGAGCCAAATGAACTTTTAAATTCTGTTAAATTAGGATGCAGGCTGCTGAGTGCCAGTGTGAAATCAGACATATTTATATTTAACTTCCCAGGCCAAACTTATGCCCCTACCTGCTCACCTCCAATTTCACCAGTGTCAGGGGCTCTCAGATTAAGTACCCAGTTTGAGTTGGGATCATGGGCATTTTCTCCTCTTAGTTGGGGATGCCCCCATGGGTGCTCTGTGTGATCACATGGAGTTGGTGTGTTTCAGTGCTGTTAGCTCTGAGTGACTGTGTTGGGACAGAAGGGCCTCTTTACTTCTCAGCCTCCTTTGCTTGTGTGGCGTTTTCGGCTCCTTTGTGGTCTTATAAAGCAGCGACCACAGAGCCAAGGAGGCTGGGCCAGGCTGCTTCCAAGGCAAACTTCATTCTCTGCCTTGTGGAGGCTCCATGAGGGGCCCTGTTCACAGTGTGCGTTAAGTGCTGGGTTCCTGAAAGTAGTTGCTTAAATTTAAGAACGAGAGAACCTTGCTTTTCCATCCACTCTGAATATAAAATAGCCTAAGAATATCAGCATTGTAAACTTTAAAGCATATTTCTTCTGTATTTATCTTAAAATGACATAACTGGATTTTACTTTGTTCCTGTTGTAGGTGCTGGAGATCAGAATTTATTTACCTCTATTTATCCGACACTTTCTCAGCAGCTTCCAAGAGAACCAATGGAATGGAGAAGGTATGGTGTCTGTTTGGGCTGGGTTCTTCTTGGGGTTCAGGTGCTCGAGTGAGCAAGTGAGACAGTAAACGCCTGTGCTGTGAAGTGCAGGCCACAGGATAGAGCAGTGTCCTGACTGATCCTTCTGTCTGAGACGCTTGAGTACTTGGGATACCTGGCCTGTCTAGCCCACTTGTCGTGGATGGGAGCTATTGTTGTTTTAGACATTGGATAACTGTTCTTTGAGTTAGAGATCTATTCTGTAGAAATGACGACTGATTTCTTTTCCCTAGCTCATCAGTACCTGAAAAGTGTAGGGTGTTTACAGAGGAAACCGTATTCTTAGCATCTCCCTGTAGGTAAAAGGTATGGGCTACCGCTGCATCACCAGAATCTCTCTCCACCTGGGTACCTTGGTGCCCTAGCCTCTTTTTTCCCCTCTCCACATTCTCACTCTGTATTTTTGGCTGGTCTGGAGCTCACTGTGCAGACCAATCCTCCTGCGTGTCTCCCAGATGCTGAGATTACAGGTGTGTGTCCCCACAACTGTCCTCATACTGTTCTTAAGGATGAGAAACCATAGAGAAAGGCATTGCGTGAAAATTAGATAAAAAATAGAAGAGAAGTAACTTAGTCCTCTAGTTGCCCCCGTGTGGGGGGGGGTTGGGGGATGGGAGTGTGTTGCCTAGTGATTTGACCAGACAAAAATCATTGATTGGGAAATTGTCCTGGTAAGCTAGGACACTTGTAGAAAATGTGTGGATTTTGACTGGCTAGTCCAGGTGACCTGATTTTAGTTAGAGCATTTTAAGTTTCCCATGGGTATGCTATTGACTCTTATGTGTGTCTTCTTTGCGACTACCCGCTTTGCCCAACTAACACGAAAGATTAGTGTGATAAAGCGGGTGTCTTACCCTGGCTGTCTAGGGAGTGTCTAGTATTTTTGTGATTGAGTTTGGTGTTTCATTTAGCCACTAACAACGGAACAAATGCACAGTGCTGGGAGAGTGCTCTTAGAGAAAATCATTCAACATTTGAAAAGGTCTGATGCTGTTAAGGAAAGAAAGCAGTTGAGCAGATTGACGTTGGGAAGGGGGTGGTTAGTCCCTGAAGAAATGATGTGATCTGTAAAGGATGTCAGGTAAGTACATTACTAAACCTCCTGAAGACACAAGAAGAAATGTGTTCTCTATTTCTTCCCTTTCCTTGAGCCCCAGTGGGTGAGTGTAAAGGACTAACTAGCAATTATTCACAGGGACAGGGCTTTTAAACAGCATTATGGGCTGAGAAATGTATATGAACAGAAATCTATTTGACTTGTGGTTCTGGAGGCCAGGAATTCTGAGATTGTGGGATGGCTTCTAATGAGAGCCTTTGACTCCTTGAGTCTGAGCTTGTTCTTTATGTCATTTCTGAAATGGGGACATTATACATGCTGCTTCATAAAAGGCTGTCTCAGCACCAGGGAAATATAGACTAAGTCTCTACATGGAAGCTTTGAAGGACTCATAAGAGCAGCAGCAGAGAAAGAGGGGACAGCATAGCAGGTGCAGGATGTGGACGTAGAGGAAGGGGACACGGCATAGCAGGTGCAGGATGTGGACATAGAGGAAGAAGACGGCATAGCAGGTGCAGGATGTGGACATAGAGGAAGGGGACATGGTATAGCAGGTGCAGGATGTGGACATAGAGGAAGGGGACATGGCATAGCAGGTGCAGGATGTGGACATAGAGGAA
>NC_022028.1:48115516-48117725 GCF_000317375.1 Microtus ochrogaster | reverse complement strand
ACGGCATAGCAGGTGCAGGATGTGGACATAGAGGAAGGGGGCAGCATAGCAGGGGTAGGATATGGATATGGTTTTGGGGAAGAAAAACAATTGGAGAAGTCGAGAAAGAATGTTAGATCTTGTTTTATCAGAGAAGACTAGTCTGTGACAAGTGACAAAGCGTGGAACTTTGGAATGAAGGGAGAAGCCAGAGCTGGGAAGGAGGTTGGTAGAGGTGCAGACAAGGAACTCTTGCCTCAGAGTCTCTCCTCCCTCTGTAGAGTGGAAGTAACTCCTGGTCACCTCTGTTGATGCCCGGAGGCGGCTTCTGTGTAGAGCTCTAGGGCCGCATGTCCAGGCATGTGAACAGTAGCCACCACAGCAGGGTCCTGTGCTGCTAGGCCTTGGGGCAGCCATGTGGAGCCTATTGGATTTGGGCAGAAGTCCTGCTGGAAGCAGGATGTCTCTAGATTGTTAGGAGATGAGAAGCAGTAATCCCAAGGAAACTTCCGTCTTTGAAGAAAAAGTGCATTTAAGTCAGGCGATGTGTGGAGCTTGGAGTATTTTGAAGTAAAAATGAAGTTCAGTAGCAGAATGGAAATAGATTTTAAACTTTGAAGGCAGCAGAACAAATCATGTGGAAAGGAAATTTGGTTAATCTTACAGAAGACAGGCAGTAGAGACCTTGCAGATAGGAAGCCCGCAAGTATGAAAATAAGTACGTTCATGGTTAATGCAGACAATCTCCGTTTGTTAGACACAGAGTATCAGGGAAGCAGCAGGGGCTTCTTACGTTGTCGATGAGCCACAGGTGGCCTATGGGTCTCTCTGGCTGCTTCCTTGGGTTGAAAGGGAGGCTTGTGCCACTCTTTAATTTGAGCTCAGAAAACAAAAATCTGTTCTTTTGCAGCAATATCAGTAGGTCATAAAAGCATTAGGGTTTTTGAGAGCTAAATAACTTTCTATACTTTTGACACCTGGGACACTTGTCTTCCTTTTTTAGAGTGAGCCTAGGGTAGGTGTCCCTGCGAGAGTGCTGTTCTCACAAGTTTGGGGCAGCCTTGCTCAGGGGACCCTTGAGCTACTGTACCTTGTGTTCTTGAATAAATGAAAGGCTGTATGACGAGGGGGCTTTGACATGAGAGCTGTTTGCAATCATTCATGCAGGGTTTCTGCCCAGTTTTAATTCATGAATAGCATGTTTTTGAGGTCTTAGATATGAATGATCCTGTTTTGTCACAGCCTTACTTTCCCATCTGTGTTTTTAAAACTGTTTTAGGTCCTATGGCCGAGCTCCAAAGATGATTCACCTGGAATCCAACTTTGTTCAGTTCAAAGAGGAGCTGCTGCCCAAAGAAGGGAACAAAGCCCTACTCACCTTCCCCTTCCTCCACATCTACTGGACGGAGTGCTGCGTGAGTACTGGCTGGGGCAGAAAGCCTGTCTGAGAGGAAGCGTGACCTCATGATTTAGTGTGTGGGACTGTGTTCTCTTGGTGTTATGTTGTCCTGGTTCCTCAGACAGGTGGTATTGTCCCTGTGTTCCTGCTTCACCTAACTGTGGCTTTCCTGGGGAATCCCTGAGTATAGCATGGTTCTGACTGTGAGCCCTGGTAGCTGTGGTTTTAATCAGCTTGAGCTTGTTCACCTTGTGTTGTCATGTCCTTTCTTCCCCACCAGGACTTGCTCCACTTGGTAGACCCCATTCTTTACTCTGCTTGGCACTGTAGCTTTCACGTGTGTTTTGTAATTGCGTATTCACAAGCTCAGATAGGATTCTCTTGCCCATGAACTAAGGGGAAGTTCTGAGGGTTATTTCTTCCGGTCTAAGTAATAAAATAAGCACTTAGCAGTGTGTGAATACAGAAGTCATTTCCTCTGGGATTCCAGCCTGCTCTTGAGGCTGCAGCAGTGTTTTGTAACTTGAATAGAATAGGACCCTGGAGGCCTGTGCCTGGGCTTAGCATGTGCTAGGCCAGTGGAACACTGAGATGCATCTCAACCCAACCTTTTTCTTTTTTTCTGGGATTGTGAGTGGGGTTTCATTGCATGTGTTTTCATTTTTGTGTGTAGGAATCCTGTTGATTTTTATTCATATTGACCTTGGTGACCTCTTTGATTGTATGCATTAGTTTATTGATAACTTTCTTGGACCCCAAGTCCAGATCATGTGATGTGGAGAGAGAGAGAGAGAGAGAGAGAGAGAGAGAGAGAGAGAGAGAGAGAGAGAG
>NC_022028.1:48098436-48115416 GCF_000317375.1 Microtus ochrogaster | reverse complement strand
GCCTTCTACTTTTTCAGTTCTAACTGGTAGAATTGTTTCTCTGTTGAGAGGTCATGGGGACCTCTGCCTCAGCCTGACCTTCTTGGGATGTCCCTAGCTTCTCTCCGTTGGTAGGACTGGGACACATGCTTCTGTGAAGGAAACAGCATCTACTCCCATTTTTCTCAAGACTTTATACTAGTTTACACTAGGAATATAAGTTGATTTTCCTAAAGGCCTTTCCCCTCAATTTCCTGTGTATGTATGAGTGCTTGGAGCTCTAGGCATGTTTCTCCTGTCAAAACAGACCTGGAGTCCTAGTATGGGTTGCTCCTGTTCAGCCCGACACTGGAGAATGCTCACTGGAGTCCTTGGGACTCTCTGCTCTCTATTCTCTAGTCACACAAGGTTGCTCTGTAACTTCTGGTTTGTGCTGTTTTTATGAGGCTTAAGTACTGATATATTTATTTTTATGTGTTTGTTTTGCCTGCTTGTATGTATGTATGTATGTATTTATGTATGTGTACCACATGCATGTTTGGTGCCCGCAGAGGGCTGAAGAAAGCATTGGGTTCCTTGGCATTGAATTAAGGATGGCTGTAAGCTGCCATGTGGGTTCTGGGGAACCAGCTTGGGTCTTCTAGAAGAATAGCAAATGCTCTTAACCTCTGAGCCATCTCTCTAGGCCCTCAATATAATCTTTGAGTCATGAAAAAATTGGGAGTTTCCGTTTATGGTTTCTTTCTGAGACCATTTATGTTGCATTGGAGCTGCTGGCTGTACAGTTTGTGGGTGTTCTGTGTGTGAGACTGAGGCAGTATCTTCCTGTGAGACCTTCCTTGAAAGTTTCCGGGATTCCATGAAATTGGTCTGTTTCAGCCATTTGTTAATTTTGATAGACTATGCTTTGCTTAGAAGTTGCTCATCTTAGTTAAGTTTTAAATTGTTTCCATTGAATTGCACCAAGTGGTCTATTCTGACCTGGGTGCCTGGTTCTTAGTTTTTACTTTGTGTGTCTATGCTTTCTTTCCTTGATTAGTTAGTTTGTCAGAGATCCACAAATTCAATTTTTTAGCCTGATTTACTGTTAGTCTGTTTTCTACCCAATTAATTTCTGCTTTCATTTTTATATAGTTTGTTCTTCTGTTTATTTTTAGTCTAAAATGTATGAATTTTTATTCTTAAATTTTTATTAATAACAGATCTTTATTTAACATTGCAAACTTTACTCTCGTTGCCACTTTAAATACATCTTAGTGTCTTATTTTTCAGACATGGTCATCATTATTATTATTGTTGTGGTAGTTATTTTTGTGAGGGGTTGGTATTAGGCTTCATATGCTACAGGCAAGTGTTACACCATTGAGCTATCTTCGCCAAACCAAGAATTTTCTGTTTGTATTCATTCTTCTATAGCCTGTTGTTGTTGTTGATGTTGTTGTTGTTGTTGTTGTTGTTGTTGTTGTTGTTGTTGTTCTTCTTCTTCTTCTTCTTCTTCTTCTTCTTCTTCTTCTTCTTCTTCTTCTTCTTCTTCTTCTTCCTCTTCTTCCTCTTCCTCCTCCTCCTCCTCCTCTTCCTCCTCTTTTCTTTTCTTTCCTTTTCTTTTCTTTAAGACAGAGTCTCACTGTGTGTTACCCTGGCTGGCCTGAAAGTTGCTGATAGACTAAGCTGGCCTTGAACTCACAGAGACCTCCTGCCTCTGTCTCCTGAGGCAAGGATTAAAGGTGTGGAGCATCCACACCTAGCTTTTTCTAGGTTGACCTCAGTTTCTAGAAACAGTTAACTTTGCTAATTTGATTGCATTGTGTTCCCAAAGACTTGTTCATACTATTTCTGCTTTGTGTCACTTCATTTTCCTCTGTGACTCCGTTTGCAGATTGTGGTGGTAAAATGTGGGTCCTAATAGTTGTCTTCGTCCATGTGCTGCAGAGCCCCTTGTGTGTGGCTTGTGTCCTGGCGGCCTGTCTTTATGTGCATGTTTCAGATCGCTGACATCCTCCTGCAAACTATCTTTCTTCAGGTGGGAACGTGGGTTGAGGGCTAGACATCCAATCTTCTTGTCTAAATGGGCAGCAAATTGGCAGGGCACCATTTCCTAATAGTCTCCCCCTTTCATGTTCTGTGTACACACCGCTGTGGATACTTTGGCTCTGTTGACTGTTGTCTGCTATGGGGCAATCAAGCTTTTCTTACCTATTGTATGGTCTGTTCTTTTGAAGTAGTCCTTTGCTGACACATTTTAGTATGTCAAGTGTGTAAGATGTATTTTCTGAAGATGGTTATTCTGGTATGCCCTGTTCCACATATTCTTCTCTGTGTGCCCAGAGACTTTTCTCTGTTGAGAGGCTGGGTCTTTTATATATATCATCTAGTTCTGCTTGGTTGGGCTGTGATTATTAAAACAGTCTATACTATCTGCTGGCCAGACACCAGTCACCGTGCTGTGAGAAACCTTGTGCTCTCAGAAGGCTATGAGGAGGGACCCAGGCCATTAGAGATCCACCCGTGTGGGTCTTCCAACCTTAAAACTGCTGCCCCACGTCATTTTCTGTTTGCACATCTATGGGCACAGTAGTATTAGAAGTTGTTGCCATTTGGAGTAGTTTTTACCCAGCGGTAGCTGGAAATGCAGTTCAAGAGACAGGAAAAGGAAAAGAAAGTGGGGGAGGAGAGGAGACTTGGGAGTTTTGATTGAAATTGTCTTGTTTAGTTCATTATTGATTAAGAAAAATTTTAATCGTGGTAAGTTTTCTTGAACCTAGGACCTAAAAACAGAAGAGCTTTTTGGTGAGTCAGTAAAATCAGCATGGGTCTATATCAGTATTAAGAGAGCTGAAAATCCAAAGAGCCCTGGACTGAGACAGTGAGGGGGAACTGTTAAAGGAGAGGGGAGGGCCTGTAGAGATGGTTCAGCAATTAAGAGCACAGGTTGCCCATCCAGATCCCAGCACCAACAATGTGGCTCATAACTATCTGTAACTTCAGTGCTAGGGGACCTAACACTCTCTTCTGACCTCTGTGAGTACCAGACACATATATAGTGCACAGGCAAACATGCAGGCAAAATATCCATTCAATCACATAAAATAAAAACAAATAAATTGTATACATTTAAAAGGAGTATGTGTAGTTAAACAATAGTTGTTTCTAAAAGTATTAACTCAAAATTTTGAATTGTGGTATCTTTTGTTGTTGTTGAACCCAAGGCATATGCTGAACAAGGGCTTCACCAAAGCCAGCCCCAGTCCTTGAATCTTGGTTTTAGTTTTCTAAGTGTAAATGAAATTTTAAGTATGGTAAATAGGAGCACTAGAGATGAACAACCAACAAGAGGAATTCTGTGCTGTGGCTCCTTGGCTTCGTTGGCGAGGAGTGCTTTATCTGACCACTTGGGTTAGTCATGGGAGAGAGAAGTAGAACTGAGTTTGAGTGAAGCCGCTTCTGTAAGCTGGGGCAGCTTGAGGGAGCTTGGTCTTATGTGGAGAAGTCAAGGGACGTGAGGTTGGATCAGGACCCTAGAGCTCCTAGAGGCTACAGGGCAGCCGTCAGGAGGCTAGGCTCCTGGCTGACCCATGACTGTGTCAGCCTTATGGGGCTTAGGCACAGAACCCTGACCAAAGCTCCTTCTCACTCATGGACAGTGTCACTCGGGTGACCTCAGCTCTTCAGCCTGTGTGCTGTATCTCATGCCTTTGGGTGCCAGAATGTACTGGGGCTGGGACAGGTGTGAAACTGAGCATGGCACTTTAGGCTCAGGCCTCTGGGCTTTTCTCTATTCTAGTTTACCCCCTGGCTGCCCCAATGTTTTAACATGCTGTGACTAGTGTCTTTTTGTTATTGATATCCCATGCATTGGAGAGCTTGCCTTCACAGTGACTTATTTATTTTTAGGATACTGAAGTGTACAAAGCTACGGTAAAAGATGACCTCACCAAGTGGCAGAATGTTCTGAAAGCGCATAGCTCTGTGGACTGGTTAATAGTGGTAGTTGAAAATGATGCCAAGAAGAAAAACAAAACCAACATCCTTCCTCGAACTTCTATTGTGGACAAAATAAGAAATGACTTTTGTAATAAACAGAGTGACAGGTAAGTGTGTCTTGCATTTTACCCTTTTTGGTTGATGTCAGTGATAACCATTGACTCAACCAGTCTAGAAAACTACAGAGGGCCGGGCGGTGGTGGTGCACACCTTTAATCCCAGCACTCGGGAGGCAGAGGCAGGTGGATCTCTTTGAGTTCGAGGCCAGCCTGGTCTACAAGAGCTAGTGCCAGGACAGGCTCCAAAGCTACAGAAAAACCCTGTCTCGGAAAAACTAAAAAAAAAAAAGAAAAGAAAAAAGAAAACTACAGAGGGGTGCTGGATACCATTCCCAGCCCCTCCATTCTCTGCAGTTCCTGGCCTTGCAGATCTTCTCTAAGTGTGCAGCCTAAGGAGAGAGGCTTCTGGGCTAAGTTGTCCTGGGGAAGATCAGTACTTGAATAGTGTAGAGTTCCCTAAACAGTTTTTCAGCTGTGGGACACACATTTCTCTGTTTATAGTCCACTTGTTAAAAATTCCTGGAAGGAAGTTGCAGAACACCAGCTTCATCCCTTTGTTACAGTGGCTTATTGCCCATCTGTGCCTGCTCGAACTTCTCTCTCCCTCGCACTGCTGTGCCCAGTTGGTCAGCTGGCTCTGTGCTGACTCATGTGCTGATAGCCGGGTCTCACAGATTTGCACTGGAGCCTGGACCCTGTCCTGGTGCTACAGGTTGTCATTTCCATGGTCACTACCTTCAGTGGAATGTTCCCATGCTGCAAGAACCTATAAGAGTATAGCCAGCCTGCTTTGGGAGCCTGAGGGAGGTGTGCTGGGGTTGGGGATGAGCCAGGAAGTACAGGCAGGCTACATGAAGTAAGTGGGAAAGCAGCCTAGGGCAGAGCATTTTCTGTGTGTCTTTAGAGCGTTGTCATTCTGTGCAACATTGATGGCTGCTGTTGTCACTTTAGTATATTGTGAGTTCTCTGCCCCGTAATTGCTAGTCAGTACATTATAATGTATTACATTAATAAGCCATATGTTATTTCTAGACACCTCAAAGACTGTTGGGCTCTTGTTTGCTTACTGTTATTCTAGACAACATTGTATGTGTCTTTCCAGCTTAGATACTGTGAATGTCCTTAACTACTTCCTTAGGATAAACACCTTAAAGGGAAATTGTGTGGCTATAGGTTCTGTGCATTCTTCAAGCCTTTGCAAATACTGCTAAGTCAGATGCTGACTCAGTGATTGTTTGAGATGGTGATAGCATCAGTGTATGAGGCCCTCCGTGGAGCTCCTCCTCCCATGTGCCTGCTAGCAGCAGCTCCACTGCTCTGTGCTCTGGGAAACACTGATGGTCTCCTGATGAGACTTCATTCCTTGCATAGTAGCTGTGCTGGGCCCCACCTTTCTGATTCATGCAAGCAGATGACGACCTAGAGACCGTGGGAGTTGAAAGGCCTACCAAGGAAGGAGTAAGGGAATGATAGTGTGATGCAGCGTGGGGACTGTTGGGTAGGTAGGTAGCCGCGGGCTGGTAGAGGAAAGCCTGCCTCAAGAATGGTGTTGTAGGTTCCTTCCCTGCAGTGTGGAGAGTATAGGAAACTGTGCTGCTGCTCAACAAGGATGTTGGCGATTGCAGCTCTTGTTGACAGGTGACCTCAGGTGGGGCTGGCCCTGCTTTCTGCCCTTCTGGGAGGGATCAGTGCCTACTGAGTGGGTGAAGGAACGGCTGACTTTTCTGTGCTGCCTCACCTTCTTTGGTGGTTCCATGGAAGCTGCTGTCCCTGAGGGGATGTGCTGGGATAAAGTTGGTTCGTTTTGCTGTTTGCTAGCAACTGAATAAGATTTTTCTTAAGGAAAACTGTTAATGCCCATTAAGATTTTAAAATCGTTTCTGAGTTTAGGTTTATTTGCGTCATGGGCACAGTCTCCTTGCAGTTAAATCACATCACACCTGTCTGTCATTTGTCTTAATGTTGTCCTTACAGAGTCATGGTGTGGTGGTAGAAGCAGATCTACGGGGAGGGCTAGGGCTCGCTGCAGGGGTCTCCCAGGATGTACTTCAGTGACCAGTGGAGTGGGTTCTGTGTAGAAGAGATGGCAAGTGAAGAAGAGAATTAGGAGGGAGGAGGAGGGCATGGCATGTTCAGTAATCCAGGCTGGAGTGAGGGGAGGTGAAGCCCAGAGCTGCAGTTGGACTGTGGTTCTCCCACCCTGAGTTGAGGGCATGAGGAGCTGGTGGAGTTTGTGAGGCATGTGAGAACGAGGATTGGGAACTGAGGGTGCTGTGGCTTCTGTGTCACAACCACCCTGCAGGGGCCACTCCTCTTCAGTCCCACTCTGACCCCATCCCTGCAGACTCACAGTGCTTCCTGCACAGGCAGCAGCGCCCTGTTCTGGCCCCTCCCTGAGGGCTCTCACTGATGGGAGAAGAAAAGCAGGAGAGGCTCTGGGGAGTTTGGGAAGGAGGCTCAGCTGAGCCAGTGTGTTGTCCCAAGGTTTTCCCAGCCTGCCCTTCGTGTCTTTGCAGGTGTGTTGTGCTCTCTGACCCCTTGAAAGACTCTTCTCGAACTCAGGAATCCTGGAATGCCTTCCTGACCAAACTCAGGACATTGCTGCTCATGTCTTTTACCAAAAACCTTGGCAAGTTTGAGGATGACATGCGGACCTTGAGGGAGAAGAGAACAGAGCCGGGCTGGAGCTTCTGTGAATACTTCATGGTTCAGGTACTGGCCTCTCCTGATGGCGGGAGGCAGCTCTCAGGCTAGTTCCTACTGGCTTTCAGAGCCAGCTGTGGAGCCCAGAGTGGTGTTTCCATTGTAAGCAGATGACCGTGAGTTCTGTGGGTCTCCTGCTGCCTCACAGCTCAACACTGCCCCACCTCATTGAACTCATCTTTGTTTTTTTTGGACACAGGGGCTTCTAAAGTCTGCTGTGAGTTAGGCAGAGGCGCCCAGCATTGGAGAATGACTGATATGGGTGTGCTGGTTCACTGTTGTCCAGACACTGGGGTTTAGGGTGTTTTCTGGGAGCATCCCTAGCTCCAGGCTCCAGTAAAGGATTATGTTAAGCCAGTTCTTTACTGGAATTCACCAAATTATTTAGGCTTTTGAATTGTTGTTTGCAATCAGCCTTTTGTTTTTGAAGGGGAAAATTCTTGGGTTCCATGTGATGCGGTGCTGTAGTAGTGCAGGCACAGGACCCTTGCTCTTAGGACTCTGCTTTTCCCCCATCTTTTGACTGGGAAAGCATAAGCATCATGTTTAGATATCAGCCATGTATTCATTGCTGAAGAAATGGAATATTTTGAATAAATAGAAGACCCGTCGTGATTAGAAATTGAATTTTCTTATTCTGAAGCATCTAAGGTTTAGCACAGGTCAGGAGATTTGAGTGTGCTTATCATATATATATAATTTATTTATTTATTGGTTTTTCAAAGCAGGATTTCTCTGTGTTGCTTTGGAGCCTGTCCTGGAACTCACTTTGTTGGCCAGACTGGCCTTGAACTCACAGAGATCCACCTGCTTCTGCCTCCTAAGTGCTGGGATTAAAGGCGTGGGACACCACCATCCAACTCTATATGATTGTAGACACCTTTCTAATGGCTCTGTCTCCTCACTTTTGAAGCTTATTAAGCTTAGTCTAGGAATTCCAGACAAGGAAGGGGAATGACTAGATGAAGACAAATTGCCGGAATTAGGATAGAGGTCAGTTTGAACCATACATGATGGGATGGGTGGATGGATGGATAGATACATGGTTAGATGGACTGGGGAGGCAAGTGGATGGATGGGTGGAGGATGGATAGGTGTGTGGATAGATAGATGAAAGAATGGGTAGAAGAGTGGGTGGACTGATGGATGAAGATACAGGGGCTGAAGAGATGGCTCAGCAGTTAAGCACACTAGCTGCAGAGGATCTGGGTTTGATTTTCAGCATCAGCATGACAGCTCACAACTGTTTATAAGTCCACCTCCAAGGGGTAACTGACACCTACACGTCCTTCTGGCCTCCTTGGTCATTGCACACACATGGTACACAGACATACATGTAAGCAAAACATCCATATACATAAAGTAAGAGTTAGGTGCATGAATGAATTTCATGAAATTCAAGTCAGAGCTGTGTAGTTAATAGTTTAGTACAAACAGTGATTTCAGAATTTGAGAATGGTACTGCAGTTACATGAGGTGTCAGTGTGGCGGGAAACTGACGAAGAATTCTGTACAAACCATCGTTTTCTTTGCAACAGATTTTTATAAATCTGAAAGTAGTTCAGATTAAAAGTAAGAGAGCAACCATGGAGGGAATGAGGAAAGAGCCCAACCTATGCCATTGTGAAAGAAACCTGCACAGGGCTTTGCTGCATGCTGCTGCCTAGATCAGCTTCCTGGAGTAGCCTGTTTCCACACAGGCCATGAAAGGAATGGCCAAGCTCTACAGCTTGAGGGGATGAAAAGGTTATGGATGTTGCTTATTAAGTGTGGATGTACTTTACACTGCTGTATAGGTAAGCTGGTGCACGCCAGCCAGGCATGTAATCCTAGTATTAGAGAGGCTGGAGGCAGAAAGATCACACGTTTGAAGCTAACCTGGGCCAAATAGTGAAAACCTATCTTGAAAGAAAAATCTAATACCACAATTGAAAAAGATTAACTTCTTGTTCAGCCTGAAAAGCACTTGACAAAAAAGAAAAGAAAAGAAGGAAAGGAAGGGAAGGAAAGGAAAGGAAGGAAAGAAGTCGGGAGAATCCTGTAGTGTCTGTGAGACACTGTCTAGCAGTGTTTTCAGAGGCAGCAAGACACAGAACTGGAGGGGTCCTCAGCTTCAAAGGTCAAGCTAGCTGCTTTCCTGCAGCTCCCCTCTGGGTTACAGGTAACAGCTGAATGCACAACCTCGTTACTGTGCCAGGAGTGTGTTGCATTTGCAGACAGGAATTTAATCCTCATACAGAGGGAACAACTCCACTATCCAGGTAAGGAACCAGATGAGGAACCCAAGGCCCAGGCTTCTGGTCAGCCCAGCTGCAGCTGGAAGGGCTGATGAGGCTGGAGTCTGGATCTGAAGTGGGCTGTGGGTTCCATCTGTGTTCCTGATCCCTTTCCCTTGAGTGCCGTGTGGTGCTCCAGGCTGTAAGAACAGTGATTGCGGCCACATGGAGTGGATCTGAGTGCTTCAGTGTGGATTTACACAGATGTGTTTGACCCTCTGACTTTTCCTTTACAGTAAGGCAAATTACAGTAGTTACAATGATAGAAATTGGGGTCAGGGTGGGGGGAGAGGAACTTGGCCCCTGGCCATCCCTGTTTGTTATTTCATTCAACGAATACTAAGCAGCTGTTTGTGCTGCACACACCAGCGCCAAGGTGATGTCCACATATCACTTTCATGAATCTACTGTAAACTGGTCAGAGTGGAGAAGGACGGCACCAGGGGTCAGAAGTGCTAGGGCCTCAAGCAAAAGTCTGAACAGGGGACACAAACATCTAGGGAGAGGCCAAAAAATAAGCTGTGTGGAGATTAGTAGGAAGCTCAAGAGAAGAGGCAGCTGTGGACCTGGAAGAGCCAGAGACTGGGTTATGATGTAACTCGGGTAATGGGTACCACTGTGACCAGCTATGTCCAGTGCTGTTGGAAGGCTAGACCTGGCCTTGGCTTTTCCTTCTCCCTTGTGTTCTCCATCCTCCTATGTGAGTGAGGGCTGATGTGCTATAGAGGCTTTGTGATCCTAGATAGCACTGTTGCTCTCCATGGCTGATGTGGCTTTAGGAACTGACTGGTGTTTTTGGTGACAGGAGGAGCTTGCCTTTGTCTTTGAGATGCTGCAGCAGTTTGAAGATGCCCTGGTACAGTACGACGAGCTGGATGCCCTGTTCTCACAGTATGTGGTCAACTTTGGAGCTGGGGGTGAGTAGATGCTTCAACCACTAAGCCATTGCTCAGCAGTTCCCTTACTTTTCATTTAGCTAGTCTGTTTGTCCTGTAATTAATCATTTGCTGTTATTTATGCAAATTATAAGGGGTACTCTCATTCCTGTTGGAAATAAAATAGATAATTAAGAATTACTCATTGTCACTTTTTGAGGAATCTCAAGTAGTAAAAGCACTTACAAAGCTCCTTTCAGGTTACATAGTTCTAAGGAGAGTAGATGTCCTTCTCTGTCTGCGGCCCTCAGCGTTCCTTCTGTGAGCTTACTGTGACACTATCCAGGAGCACCATTGAACTGTCAAACATTTAAGTAGTTCTAAATTCTTTTAAAATTACAAAATTACCACAATGGAAACACATAGAAAGCAGTTGAAAGCCTGGGAGAAAGACAGTAGGTAAAGAGCTTGCACTGTTTCATACACACACTCGGTGAAGCACAGGACTTGACTTCGAATCCCCACAACTCATCTGAAAGCTGAGTGTGCTGGTGTGTGCTTGCAGTCCAATGGCAGGGGCTCACTGGTCAGCCACTCTTCCATTCAGCAAGCTTGGGATTCGGGGGTGGGGAGGGACCCTGCCCTAAAAAATGAGAGAGGGATTGAAGATAACCAACACTGGTCTCTGGCCTCCACATGCACATATGTGCATACATACAAACAGGTATACACATATACACACAAATAAAAGAACTGCCTGGGTGGTGCTGGTGCATGCCTTTAATTCCAGTGCTTAGGAGGCAGAAGCAGGCAGATCTGAGTTTAAGGCCAGCCAGGGCTACACAGAGAAGCCCTGTCTTGCAAAAAACAAGTGATCAAAAAAAATTTGATAATAGTAATAAATAAAATAAGTCATCCTGTTTTCATTGTTTATTTAGATAGAGACAGTAACATATGTTGAGACTCTTAGAAAAAAGATTTTTTAAAATTTACCCATATGTGCATATATGCCTCTGTGTATACACACATGTACATGCAGGTACCTAAGAAAGCTAGACAAAGGCATTGGATCCCCTGGAGCTAGAGTTACAGTAATTGTGGGCTAACCTGATCTGGGTGCTGGGAACTGCACTCGAGTCCTCTGCAAGAACAGCAAGCACTCTTAACCACGGAGCTATCTCTTCAGTCCCTTGTTGAGACATTTTCTCTTTCTTTCTTGTTTGCACTGTCATGGCATCTCTCCAAAGATCCAATCAAATGCCCAGCTATTTTTGTTAAAGGATGCACAGTATTTGAGCTGTCTCCTAAGCGTGGGTGCAGATCTCCCCTGGGTTGTTTTTTCCTTGCCCTCCCAATCCCCAGGCAAAGCTAGACATGTTTTTAAGAACCTTGTCATTGTGTCTGAGGGAAGCAGTGATGTCTAGGGACTGTGGCAACAGATGAGAACCTGCGGAATGATGAAGTACTAGGACAGTCAGCTTACCTGGGCCTGTCGTGGTTCTGAGATGGGTCTCAAAGTGTCGCTAATTGACCCCTAGTCCAGACCAATCCTTATATAATAGTTTGGATGCCTTACTCTGCTAATATCTAGATACCAGTCTATAACCAAAGTAAAACATTTGCTAATTAAACTAGAGGAACTGTTTCTCACATTTATTTTTTTAAAGATTTATTTTTTTATGTGTATTGTTGTTTTGCCTGTATATATATATCTGTGTGAGGATGCCAGATTCTCCAGAACTCGAGTTACAGACAGTTGTGAGCTGCCATGCCGGTGCTGGGAATTGAACCCATGTCCTTTGAAAGAGCAGCCAATGATCTTAACTGATGAGCCATCTCCCCAGCCCTCTCACATTTATTTTTCTAATATATATCCATGTAATATATACACTTCTTTTCAATATAAAATTGTTCTTATACTTCTCACAATTTCTTTGTTTTTTTCTCAATTAAAAAAAAAGCTGGGCCATGGTGGAGCATGCCTTTAATCCCAGCACTCAGGAGGCAGAGGCATGTGGAGCTCTGTGAGTTCAAAGCCAGCCTGGTCTACAGAATGAGTTCTAGAACAGGCTCCAAAGCTACACAGAGAAATCTTGCCCTGCAAAATCTTAATTAATTAAGTAATGTGGGACAGTTTAAAATCTAAAAATAAGCCCAGGCCAAGTTTTGTAGCGGAATGAAAGGATGGCCTCATCATGGACTTCTGGAGCACCTCTGGACGCAGTTAGGGGCAGTGCAGAATCCTGCTCTCGTGGGGTGGCCTTTTGAACATGAGTGAGATCAGCTCCATTTGCAGCAGGAGTAGTCATGGACATAGAAGGGATTTGAGAAAAGGGATGTCTGAGACCACCCCTCTTGGGAAGTGTCATTTGCCCAGAGGCCTAAATAGAACATGACAGTGACCATAAATTCTGACAAAGCGAACTGCTTGTGTGGTATCACCAAGTTTGATGCAGCAGGTCCACTTAGGTGATCACAGTGGGTGTGGTCAGGGAGGCTACAAGCTGGGTTGTATGATGTCAGTTACCAGGTTGAGCATGGAGTGGTTGTGAGGTTAAATCATACAGATGAAATGAGTTAGTATAGATTCTTTTTTATGTAATGATTTATTTGTATTTTATGTACATTGGTGTTTTGCCTGCATGTATGTCTGTGTGAGGGTGTTGGATCCTCTGGAACTGGAGTTACTGACAGGTGTGAACTGCCGTGTGGGTGCTGGGATTTGAACCTGGTTCCTCTAGAAGAGCAGCAGTTTCTCTTAACCATGGAGCCATCTCTCCAGCACCATAGATTTTTGTTTTAAGATCATATTTAGTATCAAGGCTATAATTTAGACCTGGGGACCTTGCTGGGAAGCTGACAGGAATTGCCTTTCCCCTGGTTGCTGCACCCTCTTCCCTGTCCTTCATCCTGTCCTCCAGCACTTCCCCTCAGGGAGCTGCTAGGAGGAGCTACGAGATGCCCCCAGCTCTACGGCTTGTCACTGCCTTACTCATTGTATACCTACACAGGACCTCTTGGGCATGGTAGGATGCTATGTACTCTGTTCAACCACCAATGCCGTGATCCAAATGGGTGTACTTACAGGAGCCACCCCATCCCAAAGCACTAGGTGATTGGTGGGGCAGGGGAGTGGTAGCTGGTCGGAAAGCTGCCTGCTCCTGTATGAGACCTGGTGGTCTGGGCAGGAACTTTAGTTAGGTGAAGTGCCTGCAAGTCAGCATCTTTCATGGTGTGTGTTTGTTTAGATGGTGCCAACTGGCTGACTTTTTTCTGCCAGCCGGTGAAGAGCTGGAATGGACTGGTGCTCCGTAAGCCCATAGACATGGAGAAGCGTGAGTTGATACAGAGGCAAGAAGCCACACTGCTGGACCTGCGAAGCTACCTTTTCTCCCGCCAGTGCACCTTGCTCCTCTTCCTGCAGCGGCCATGGGAGGTGGCTCAGCGTGCTCTGGAGCTGCTGCACAGCTGTGTGCAGGAGCTGAAGCTCCTAGAAGTGAGTTGGCTCCTCTCCCCACTTACCCTGGGAAGTGTTGGGCCTAATGAGTACGTGAGGAAGCCAATGAGTGGCAGGAAGGGGTTGAATTGTTACCTGAAGTGATAGAAGTATCTTAATTCTTTTGAGAGTAATTCACCTAAGGGGTACTGATCTCTTCACTGCCTGGAGCCATGCATACTTCAGTAAGATGGTGTTTCAGAGGCCTCTTTGCCCAGAAACTTCACATGTGCATACATAGGATGTCAGATCCACATTTCTCAGTTGAAACCTCCAAAGTGTCTTACCCAGAGCCATAGGGTATTATTACATAACCTTCATCATCCATGCCCAGGGGCTTGTCATCCCATGACCTGCTGCAGGCTTCCCAAGGGATCATCCTTGTAAGGCCCAGAGAGCCTGTGGAGAGCCATGTCAGCCACATGCCCTTGCTGTGAACAGCTGACTGAATCAGCTCAGAGGAAATGGCCCACGGCTCTAGAGGTTTTCAGCTTAGAGGGAATGGCCCACGGCTCTAGAGGTTTTCAGCCCTACATAGTAAGGAGAGTGTCTGATGGAGGCTCCTCCCATCTCAGCGGATGAGGAAACAGAACAAGCCAGAACCAGGGGCCAGTCAATAACCTTCAAGAGTTTGCCCCAGAGCCCTCCTCCACCAGCTAGACCCCATCTGCTAAAGGTAACACAGCTACCAGCTGGAGGCTAGTTCAATAATGAGCCTGTGGGAGACACTTCAGATTCAAGAAATAGATGTAAATTTGCTCTGTTCACTAAAATATTGGTAGGGCAGTATTTCATAATACAATAACTTTGTTTTATACCCTACAATACTAAATGAGAGGCCCAACATGTCTTTGAAATAATCTTAAAAGCTTTATGCACGTTGTGGTCATGTGTGAGGAGAGTGCGTGTTTGTGGTTGTGCCTATTGCTCTCCACCTTATTTCTTTAAGGCAGAGTCTCTTAGGGCTGGAGCCATGATGGCTCAGCAGTTAAAAGTGCTGGCTGTTCTTCCAGAAGACATAAGTTTGATTCTCAGCATTCACACGTCCGCTCTTAACCATCTATAACTCTAGTCTCAAGAGATCCAGTGCCCTCTTCTGGCCTCCTTGGGCACCAGGCACAGACATGGTGTATAGATATACATATTTCACATAAAATACAATTGAAAGAATTTCGCTGCACTGGAAACCCAATGTTTTGGCTAGGGTGACTGGTTAGTGAGCTCCCAGGATCTATCTGTCTCTGCCCTCCAACCTCCATCACTGAGTTTATGTATGTGCAGCCATGCCTGGCTTTTTATGTGGGTACTGGGGTTTGAATTCAGGTCCTTATGCTTTCAGAGGGAACACTCTTACCTATTAAGGCATCTCCATGGTACCCCCTTTTTTTCTTTTTAATCCAATTATTTTTACCAAGTTATTTTTCTTTTATGTAATCAAGTATGTAGGAGAACTAGTTCTCTACAGTGACACTTGTGATGATACTTGGTGGGGGAACCCTGCTCTAGTGGGTCTCTGTGCTCTCCTCTCCAGGGTCTCCAGCGTGTACGGGGAAATGGTATGTTCACTTAGGCTCATAGACTTGCAGCCTGTCGTGATAATGCCTCCCCGCTCACCCTAGTGTGGGAGGTAGGGATGCTGCCATCCCAAGGGGCATGCTCTTGTGGGTTCTAGTGCTGATCCCTTAGCGTGCCTGCTTCTGATGGAAGCCGTGCAACCATGAAGGGAGCTTTTCCATGCTAGGATGAAAGTGAGTAATCTCACCCTTCAGAAACTGACCATGCTATCATCTATAGTGACACAGAGGGCACCCCGACTTCTTTCCAGCCTCTACACTCTCTGGGCTCAGGGGATCTAAAGGAGGCTGTCGGGAGTGTGTCTCATGAGCACAAGGTGGCCTTCACATGCCACCAGCGCAGGATTCACTTGTGTTTCACTTTGAGTAGATCCAAGTAGCATGTTCACCAAAACTGAGATAGCAGCTACAAGATAAACCATGTCAGTCATCAGGGGAAAGTGCACTTAGAGTTGGTTGTGGGCCAGAGGCCTTCCTGGGGCTGTCACCAGTTGTGGTGGTGATGCTCCAGGTAAACTTGGAGTGTTGAATAGAGTCTGTGGTGCATGTTGTAGTATGTATCTGCCTAAGCTATAGGAATTCTTTAATTCTAACACTGCTTTGATCTGTTGTAAAGCATTCAGCTGTTGCTATTGAATGTCATTGATGTCCTTTCTGCTTTGTTGAACAGTCTGTTCTTAGTGTGCCCACAAAGTCACCTGAGGTCCTGAGCCAGGTGATAGCTTTCCGTAGGCATTTATTTGTTTATATTCTGTGTATGAGTGTTTGCCTGCATGTATGTCTGTATGCCATACGTGTGCTTGGTGCCCTTAAAGGCCAGATGAGAGCATTGAATACTTGGGACTGGAGTTATGGGTGGTCTTGACCTACCATGTGAATTCTGAGAATTAAACCTGAATCCTCTGGAAGAGTAGCAAGTGCTCTTAACTGCTGAGCCAACTCTCCAGTTCACATAGACTTTTCCAAATAAGGTTTTAAAATATGTAACTGAAAATTGTATGCAAACTAAGTCCTTTATTGTCACCAGACACATGACTCAGATACGTTTGTACACAGGTTACTCCTGTCTGTGGCGTGTGATAGGTTATCCTTCTGTAACTTTGTGGGTCATGGCTGTGCTACACTGTCTGAGAGCATCCTCATGTGCACGTACTTCTGTCCTCGTAGGTCTCTGTCCCACCCGGTGCTCTAGATTGCTGGGTATTCCTGAGCTGTCTGGAGGTGTTGCAGAGGATAGAAGGCTGCTGTGACCGGGCACAGATAGACTCCAACATTGCCCACATGGTGGGACTGTGGAGCTATGCAATGGAAAAGGTACCTGCTACTGTGTGTGAAGTGTTTGCATTGTCTCTAAGGGTGCCTGTGTGGCAGATAGCATGGGCTGTTAGGAGAAATCTGATTATTTAGACTAGTTTGGATACTCTCACGTCCTTACAGTGCATCTGAACACAGCCATGGGTCGGAGTTTCTTAGTTCTTGTCAGCTCCTTTAGCAGGTGACAAGTGAGACAGTGTCAGTGTCAGGGATGGGCAGGTAAGAGGTGCAGTAGGCTGCAGAAATGCAGGTATGGGCCAGTGTGTGTTGTGGGTGGACCACAGGAGCAGGGCACAGTGGGGAGGGGTGCACATAGAGCCATTATTTAAAAAGTGGGTCACAGTTATCTGAATGACAGGGAGTGGATTCACAACCTCAGCTCTATTCTGGAACTAACCTGAAAAAGGTGTGAGCTGGCAGCAATCCCATAAGGGGTGCTGTAAAATTCAGACCATTTAGATAAGAAAGCTAAGTTTTTCCCACAATGAACAGGCATCAGGATTATATATTTACTACATTTGTGGATTGCCTACTGACTTACAACAAATGAACTCGAACTATGGGTTTCCCTCAACAGCTAAAGTCCTTAGGGTACCTGTGTGGACTTGTGTCGGAAAAGGGCCCCAACTCAGAAGATCTCAACAGAACAGTTGATCTTTTGGCGGGATTAGGGGCTGAGAGACCTGAAACAGGTATGATCACTGCTGGAGCCCAGCGGGGGCT
>NC_022028.1:48085028-48098236 GCF_000317375.1 Microtus ochrogaster | reverse complement strand
CCTATTTCAGTGTTGCTGGTGCATGTTTCTGGGAAGTCCAGTCTCAGAGAACAGTTTTCTGGGAGGGTCCTGGGCTGTGTCATAAATTGGAAAGGAATAGACATCATAATCTGGGCCACACTGGTAAAGCTAGTGTTTTTGCAATGTCCGTAAGAGTCAGGTCACCACCCTGAGGGCTGAAAGGGAATGAACACACGCGACCATTATGCTGCTGCTGTGTAAGGACGCTCTACCTTTGTGTTTCAGCCAACACGGCTCAGAGTCCTTACAAGAAACTCCAGGAAGCACTGTCATCAGTAGAAGCCTTTGAAAAGCACTACTTGGTAAGTGTGGCAAGAATCCCTCCTCTGTCCACAGAGCCATTCAGCCCTAGCTGGCTTTGTTCTTCTGCATGGCCTTTGGTATTGGATGCACTGGTGCTTCAGACCCCTCATTGTTGTGGTAATTTACTTAGTATGCTGGGGGGCTCTGTATAAACACTGGGTAACTGATCACATGTTAGTGCCCCTGATACCATAGTTAGGCACAAGCACAACATTGAAATAATTAAAATTTAGCTCAATGTAGGTTTTCCGTTTTACTAAGTAGAATCTGTAAGAACAGATTGTGAATACTCTTCTTTGTGAAAAGTGCCCATTTGTGCTTGAGTGGAGCTATCATGCTGGATTTGAAAGGTTGAATTTGAATGGTTCCAGGAAGCAGTGGAAGGCAGACCATGAGCTGGGAGCACCTGCAAAGGTGCTGTGTGGGTGGGAAGAGTGCCAGGACGGGTATGCACAGACGGAAGCAGGGAGGGAGTTAAGTCTGCTACACTGTGTGAGCCCATGGCTGTCTCTCATCACATGCTTCATAACACGTGTACAAGTTGCTGATCATGTGTAGAAATTATGGCATGTCATGTGACAGTTTGAAAGTGGATACAGGGTGAAAGCTGTTTCATCTCAGTATCTTGCTGCAGCTTTGGGTAAAGTAAATGTAAGGTGTGCCCTGAAAATTCAAGTACAGGTCTAGAGGGTGGTCTTGGTGGTTGAGAACATGCCCTGCTTATGCAGAGGACCTAGTTCTCTTCCCGGGACCCATATTGAATGGCCTATAACGCACTCTCCAGGGGCATCCAGTGCTTCTAGCGCCTGCACTCATATGCATACTCCCTCACCTGCATACACATCATTAAAAACATAAAAGCAAAAAATAAACTCAAGTACATAATTGTGCTCTTTTAACTTTTCGCAGGACTTGTCCCATGCCACCATTGAGATGTATACAAGTATTGGGAGGATTCGATCTGCCAAGCTCGTTGGAAAAGATCTGGCAGAATTTTACATGTAATTGATGGTGACCTCTTTGATTTTAAACATTTTACTCGCATATGAGAAGGTTTATACATAGAGTGTAAAGTTTGCATAACTGGGTAGATAGGAACAGGTAGAATCCATTAGCCAGTCATTGTTTTGTCTTTGAGTTTCTTCCAGAACCATATGGGAAGGTTTTTGGCTTTTTACCGTTGTTACTGATCTTTGACCTACTATACTTAATTAACTAATGATACACATCCACATACCTGTGCACAAAATCTTGTAATTAACTTTAATAAGTAATGAGAAGTATTTCAGAGCCTGCCTTCCAGGTCAGTAAACAGTAGTTGGTCATGTAGTCTTTCTCTAGTTTGTCACAAACCCCCTGGATGCAGGTGGGAGGGGTGAGCTGGGAGTGAGCACAGGAACCTGCTCATCTGCTGAAAAAGAGCAATCTTAGCCTGGCTTAGTGGGATTCAGCTTCAAAGCTGTGCAAAGAGATAGCAGTTCAAAAGGGCAAGGGAAGGTGTATTCAAAGCCAAGTTTTGAAATCTGTACTTAAAGTAATTTTAGTAGATGAAAACAAAAGAACTGGTGTGGATTGCTAGATGGGGCTTACAGATGCCTGAGTGGCTCCAGGTGTTCTGGAGCAGCCGTCCCTCGCCTGCTCATTCACAGCGGGGCAGGAGCTATGAGCAGGTTCAAGCAGTCACGTTCCACTTCTGCATTTGGGGGAAACTACATCTCTGGGTGCTGTGAGTTTAGTGCACTTGACCACTGCAGAATCCAGAGGCACAGAATCCCAGTGCCAGGTACTGGCCTGCTGTTCAGAACCTGGAGGCTCAGTCGACCTTGGCCACATACTAGCTGAGTGACAGTTGCCTCCTCCTTCTTGTTAGATTCCCTAGACTCTGTCGGCTTACTGGAGATTTAGGGTGCTTTCTAGCACTAGAGGTTATGACTGAAGAGGTATGGAAAGTTCTGGACCTTTCAAACAAACAGTGTTTCACAGGAGAACCAAAAGAATCCAGAAAAAAATGTATTTTGCTAAGTTTAAATTTTACTTTATTTGAGAAACATTTAATTTGGGACTTCTGAATTCTGATTATGTCTGGAGTAGTGGAAATGGAGATTCCTCCCCAAGGATGCCCTGGAGAGCTAGCTTCTGGCTAGCCCAGCATCCTAGCCTCTGGGGGAGAAATGGGAGCCCTGATCTCCTCGAAGTATAACAGGCCCTGGTGAATCTGTGGAGTAAACTTTACTTGGTTTTATTCTGAACATTGTTGTGGCTTCCTTGGAACTAGGAAGGCCTTCTGGTTTTGCTTGTCTAATCTTCGGTGCTCTCGGTCTCTGTAAGCAGCTCGTATCTGCCCAGTCATAGCTGACCTAAGCTCGATGGCTGGGCCATGTAGACTGTTGGCATGAGTCCAGTGTGGTATGGCAGCATGGCTGTGGCTAGCCACCAGGGCTAGGGACATGCCCTTCTCTTTTCCCAGCCATCCCACCTGCCAGTAAGAAAGTGTTCTTCCGCTGACCTTAGCCTAGCTAGGAAGGGTGTACAGTACTAGTGTCGGATGTCTGAGAGCAGCGTGTTATCAGCACAAGTCTACTGCTCGGAAGGTGCCCTGGCTGTCCTTCATGTCTCCTCACAGGAGGGGTGGTGGGAAGGGCTGTGGGAGGTTTGTGGACGTGCGAGTGTCAGGGTCTGCCATGCCGGCCCCTGTGATGTCTAACAAACTTGTGTTTGTTGCCTTTGCAAGGAGGAAAAGGTCACCCCAGAAGGCAGAAATGTATCTTCAGGGAGCTTTGAAGAATTACCTGGCTGAGGGCTGGGCCCTACCTGTCACACACACAAGGAAGCAGCTAGCCGAGTGCCAAAAACACCTTGGGCAGATGGAAAAGTATCCTTTGAGTCCAGTGTTGTCACTGTCTGATATATGATGGCGTTGCTCACAGTGAGTGTGCTGGTAGCTCCTGTGGAGCATAGATCTAGTGTCCACTCTTTTTAAATCTAACTTTGAGTTTCTAAATTTTTTTTTAAGTGACAGCTCTCCTTTGGGCTGTACTTTGAAGGCAAGAGAGGATATTTGGAGCCCTTTTGCCCACCGTCCTACTCTGGAGGTCCTCACTCCTGGCCCTTAACTCTCCACTTCAGCTACTTGCAGACCAGCAGCCTTCTAGCCAGTGACCATCATCTGACAGAGGAGGAGCGGAAGTACTTCTGCCAGGAGATCCTCAGCTATGCCAGCCAGCAAGAAGACAACCCAGGTGAGACTGGTGGCTGATCCTGTGTCTCAGGCATTTTCCATGCAGTATGAAAAGAGGAGGAGCAAAGCCATAGCGCCTGCCTGTGCACCAGCCGTGGTCTTTCTCTTTGGTGAACGTGAGTGAGACTTCACCCAAACAGGTTAGCATGCTTCTGTGAAACGGAAGAGTGCTCCAGGCTCCTTACCACACAAGAGACATTCCCAGGGACCGAAGGGCTCTGATACCACCTGGGGCCCAGACTCAGGTCTTTCTGATTTTCTTAAGAATGCTACCGTGAATTGCTACAATTTTTGTTTTATTTTTTGAGACATGTTCTTACTATGTAGTCCTAGCTAGTCTGAAACTCAGTATGTAGACCCAGCTGGCCTTGGACTAGAAACAGTCTGCCTGCATCTGCCTCCCAAGTGTTAAGCATGCATTACCACGTGTGCGTGCATACACACGTGTGTACATGCGTGTCCATGTGTTTTTGGAGACAAGGTTTCCCACTGAACCTGGAGCATGTTGTTTCTGGGCTGGCCGTCAGAGAGCTACTAAACTCTGCCTGTCTGTTCCCAGTGCTGCAGTAGCAGATACGTACCTCCATGTCGGCTTTTATGTGGTTGCTGAGATACACGTGTGCACATACCAAACACTTAACCCACTGAAGAGCCACGTATCACTTAATTCTTAGCATACCTATTAAGCTTGGTTATATGTCCCAGTTCTTTTGTTTGTTTGTTTGGTGGTGGTTGGTTGGTTTGTTTATTTGAGATAGGGTTTCTCTGTGTAGCTTTGGAGCCTGTCGTCCTGGAACTAGCTCTAGACCAGGCTGGCCTTGAACTCACAGAGATCCACCACCCGGCTTCAGTTCTCTTTTGATTTAGAACATTTACTCTCACATCTTGCTTTATTGAGATAGAATTTACATATCATGAATTCCTATTTGAAGCATGCAATTCAGTGGCTTTTAGTGTGTGCACAGATTTGCATATTCACCACCACAGTCCATTCTGTCACCTAGAACAGAGTCCTGTACTTAACCCTTCCAGCCCTGCAGCCCCCACCCTTGCTTTCTGTAGGCTCCCATTACATGGAGTCTCTCGTGACTGCATTCTTTGACTCTGCTTTCAAGGCTCATGGGGTGTGACATGTATTACTATACCATTTTCTTTTTATTTCCAAAACATTGAGCCAACTGTCTTTCAGACCAATCCACCCTCTGGAATTTGTTCCTGGGTTTCCACCTGGGAGCCTCCGAATTACAGACTTTGGAAGGTTAGATTGGAGGGATGCACTTGATGTTTTTGTGTAGCTAGACGACACTTGCATAGTTTAGCCCCTTGTGTTTAGTTGACTAAGAGCCCTTTTAAAAAGAGATACTGTGGGGCTGGAGAGATGGCTCAGTGGTTAAGAGCATTGCCTGCTTCCCAAAGGTCCTGAGTTCAATTCCCAGCAACCACATGGTGGCTCACAACCAACTATAATGAGGTCTGGTGCCCTCTTCTGGCCTGCAGGCATATACACAAACAGAATATTGTATACATAATAAATAAATAAATATTTTTTAAAAAAAGAGAGATACTGTGTTCTCTTCAGGCTGCCATTATAAAATGCTGTGGCATAGGGACTTAATAGCAGGCATTTGTTTCTGAGTTCTGACAGTAGAGTCATGTTCTGGTGAGAGCTTCTTCCTTGCCATGTCCTTACATACAATGCAGAAGACAGCAAGCACTCAGGGATGTCTTCCTGTAAATGCCCCTTGATCTCTCAGACACCCTTATCCAAGTACCCTTGTTCTGGGGGCCAGGGCTTGTTTTATTTACCACAGATGTGCCTGGGTTGGGTTGCATAGATTGGTCAGTCTGTAGCAGTTGCTGAGTATGACAGAGTCCTCCACAAGGTTCTGGCTCCCGGTTGTGTGATCACCGGCTGCAGAGGTGGATCGCCTCTTCCTTTAACAGAGCCACTTTCCTGATGTTCTCAGCAGCATCAGGATGGTGGTTTGATTTACAGACCCCAGTGTGCCTTCTTGGCTTGCTGCTGTGTGGGGAATGATGGGAGTGGGGGTATTCCTTCCTGCTCCCTGGTCCCTTTGTGTGCAAACAACTTCCAAAAGCATTTGCCCCTTCTTCAGCTATGGCAAGTCTGCTTAACTTGTGGACAGACTTTGGTTGGTTGGTTGGTTTTGGATGGGTCAACCCACAGCCGCAGCCATAGCTTCAGCTTCATGCCTGCTAAGCATATTTCCACCAAACCCATCTCCGGACTCTCCTTTGGTTTATCGGTCCTGTTCAATGGTTCTATAGCGTTGTACTCTCCCTACACATCGCCATGGCACTTAGGAGAGAACAACACTGTGAATTCTCACCCATCTTCGTGTCTGCTGAAGATGTCTTCATGCTTTCGTGTTCCCTCACATCCCCAAACTATAGGCAGCTGTCCCTCTGCTGTGTCCATAGTCTGGCAGATGCCGGGACTAACTTTCAGGGCACAGTGGAGCACTTGGCTTCTTTCCTAGGGATCTTCTAAGAGCTGTTTTCGGAGGGTGTTGAGTCCCTGGGGGTGACTCTAGGGATCAGACTGCTGGCCAGTTTTAGTTTGAAATGGAGGGAGCAGTTGTTCTTCGCTCTTCCTAAAGTGACAAAACAGCTGCAGAAATCTTCACCGCTGTTAATTTCTTCATCCCCAGAGTTCTGGAAGTGCTGTCTAGTCTGCTTTTGTGATAGAAGGAATGTGGGAGGTTGGGAAGCTTGCAATCTTTGTTCTAAATAAACACCCACATTCCTGAGCTGGCAGCATCTTGAGCTGGCAGCATCTTCTGGTGCTAGCGGGAAACGTGGCTCGAGTGTGGGACATGGAGTGTGTATTTGCAGGTCACAAGGTGGTGCTCCCCATGCACTCCTTTGCACGGCTAAAGGATCTCCATTTTGACCCTCCCAACGCTGTGGTCCACGCGGGTGGTGTCCTGACAGTGGAGATAACAGTTTGCAGCCAGATGCCTATCCCTGTCCACGTGGACCAGATTGCTGTCAACGTCCACTTTAGTATTGAAAAAAACAACTACCGGAAGACAGCTGAGTGGCTGACCAAGCACAAAACTTCCAACGGGATCATCACCTTCCCAGCCGAAGCCTCCCTGTTCCCTGCATCTCAGAACAGCCTGCCTGCCCTGGAGTTGTCGGAGATGCTGGAGAGAAGCCCTTCTGATAACTCCTTGCACACCACAGGCATTATCTGTAGGAATGTCCACATGCTCCTGAGGAGGCAGGAAAGTGTTTCCTCTCTAGAGGCACCTTCCGGATTGGCCCTGGAGGATGGCGCCCATGTCCTGAAGTGCAGCAGTGTGACTCTGCAGCCAGGAGCCAACAAGATAGAGTTCAGGACCCAGGTATGGGTAGGGCTGGGCTCAGGACATGGCTCTCAAGTTGGTGGAGATGGGGAGGGAGCCTGAGTACACTGTGAGGTCCTCTGTGGCTTCCAGTGTTTTTTCTTTATCCTAGAGAAGATTCAATTTTGTATCTACAAAGTAGTTTGGTTGTTGATAAATTTTTAAATGAAGTTTGTTCCTAGTTTTGTTTTGTTTTTATTTTGAGATAGGCTCTTACACTGTAGTCCAGGCTGGCCTGGGATTTACTGTATAGCCTACAGTGGTCTCAGGCATGTGGCAGTCCTGTCTCAGTCTCTTGACAGGCATGAACCACAATTCCCAGCTACTGAATGAAGTTTTTATGAACATCTTTGTTTGGGTTTTTGCTTAGCCTTTTAATTGGCTGGGTTATTGGATTTTCTTAGCTAGTTCCTGTTTGTGTGAAGATACCCCCTCACTTTGTAAGAAGATTTTGAAGGTGACCTGGCCTCTAAGCTGTTCCCTTTGAAGGCTGCATGGCGTCAGGACTGTACATTTTGCTCTGATGGAGCATGCCCTTTTTGTTTGACCTCATACACAGACAAGATCTAAGGAAGAAGGTGTTTTTGCTCCACCTGGGTATGGTTTTCTAGTAGCAATTACCCCTGTTGAATGTCTCACTTAGTACCTTTCCAGACGTGGGCCATGAACAGGTCCTTACCGTGTCTACCTCATCAGAGACTAATGTTGACTCAGAAGCATCAGTTGCTGAGAAAGGGCTTGAGAGCCAGATGTTTCTTGGAGCAGCGTAGATGCAGATGTGATGGGCAGGACAGAGGGCTACAGGGAAGATGGGTGGCATTTGAGTAAGAGGACAGCCCGTCTTTATCTTGGGAACTTGTAGCACTGAAAGGGTTGTCTTACCAAGTACTTTGTTTTGCCCCTAGGCCAAGGAACCTGGAACATACACACTGCGACAGCTGCGGGCCTCGGTGGGCCCTGTGTGGTTTGTCCTTGCACACATCCACCCCGTTGTACAGTACGACGTGTACTCTCAGGAGCCTCAGCTGCATGTGGAACCCCTGGCTGGTGAGTGGAGCCGAAAGCCACACAGGAAGCCACCGAGGGTTCGAGGGAGGGTCTCAATACCATCTTTCCCAGCTCCTTGCTCCTCTCCTAGAAAGAGTAGTGGAAATGGCCTGGAAGCCACTGGCTGCAGCTCTGTTCAGTCACTGTTCTGTGATTGTTAGCCACCATGCATAGTAACCATGTGTATCTGAAAGTAAGACACAAAGGTGTTCTGCAGGGAACTTGTACACCTGACTCCCTTTTGGTAGCAGCACACAGAGTGTAGTTCACACTCTAATCGGGTTTCCTCTTTGAAAGTTCCTAGTGGGCTTAACTCCACAGCGTGACCCTAAGAAACCCAGAGATTCCGACCTGCCAGTACGCTTTCAAAGTAAAAGGCGTGGCATTCACAAGACTGCTGCCATGTGGCATGTTCTGGAATGCCAGAGAGGCCAGGTCTTAGACTGGGAAGGCCTTTATTTGTAGCTTTCTGGTGCGCATTCAGATGCACACACAGGTGCACACGTGAACACATGCATGCCCTGTCTTTCCATGCAGAGCCCTGGCTGCCTCGAGAGGCCAATACTAGATGAAGTTGCAGGTCCTTGACTTGAGCCCTAGCTGTGAGCCATGATAAACCTCCCATTTAAAACAAAAGGAAAACACAGCAGGGAAAGCTTTTTCCTTTTTTCTTTGTCTGTTAAATCTCCTTAGTTCTTTCTACATCTTTGGTTTTCAGCTTCTCCCTGGACCACCAGAAGATGTCCTCAGGGGTCATGCGCAATTGTCCATAGGGGCTCTTCCATGGGAATGTATTGGCCACAGCCAGAGCTCTGCTCCTTGGAAGCCCTGGCCCTGTTCCCCTTTCTGCTGTGACCTTACCTCCCTGTCCTGCATTTCTTTCTTGACTCTGGCCTCTCACCCCTCCTCTCCCCTGCCTGATCCTCTACTCCAGTCTCCTGAGCAGCTCCAATGCCCACTTCCTTACTCTGTCCTGGAGCTGCCTGTCTGACACTGCAATCTCTCACTGGGGCACCCTCCTCCCTCAGGTTCACGGTGTCCTTTGTTCTCAGGGAAGTTCTGTGACTGGCACGAGAGGAAAAGGTGAGGCAGGAGGGAGAGGTGCCCAGGGCTAATGGGCTTTTAGCGACTCTTTTCACCTCTCCACAGCTCCTGCAGCTGCTCTCTGGGGGACAGCCATCCTAATTGCTGTCTTTTTTTTTTTTTTTTTGGTTTTTCGAGACAGGGTTTCGCTGTGGCTTTGGAGCCTGTCCTGGAACTAGCTCTGGTAGACCAGGCTGGTCTCAAACTCACAGAGATCCGCCTGCCTCTGCCTCCCGAGTGCTGGGATTAAAGGCGTGCGCCACCATCGCCCGGCCTAACTGCTGTCTTGTTTCATTTAGATAGCCTTTTGGCTGGCATTCCTCAGAAAGTCAAGTTTACTGTCACTACGGGCCATTATGCAGTAAAAAACGGAGACAGCCTCCAGCTCAGCAATGTTGAAGCCATGCTCATCTTGTGCCAGGCTGAGAACAGAGCCGTGGTCTACTCCAACTCAAGAGGTAAGGCAGCCAGGGCTGGTGCACTTGTGTTCAGACTCTTCAGGGACAGAAGACTAGCCAGGCATCAGGGCCCTGACACTTTGCAGTACCTTGTCTTGGCTTCTGAGGTCAGCATATATAGGTGTCCTGAGCTAGCCCCTGAATGAAGCATACATATAGGGACATATCCTGAGCATGGTGTGTTCATTAGGTGCCAAGTGCTGCCAACCTTGAGTGCAGTGTCAGAGCTGAACCATGTTCCTCAGCGGTGCTCCTCCAGGCCTGTGCACCCCTGCCTGGCACCACTAAAGAGCAAAAACTAATCCCTAACTTTCTACTTCTTTTTCCTTGGGGCAGGAAATGGTCTGCTGTAGTGGTATTTCATTTGTATTTTAATAAGTAAGATCAGAGAGCAAAGCAGCCCCACTGGTCAGCCTTATAGACTAGACATTGGTGACACACACCTTTAATCCCAGTAGCCACACTAGGTTGCCACAGAAACCAGGCGGTAGTGCTGCATGCCTTTAATCCCAGTCCTAGAGAGGAATATAAGATGGGAGGGAACGGCTCTCACACACAGTCTTGTTCTGAGATTTCAAGAGGCAGGTGGCCATTTCAGATTGAGGTAGAGGTTAGAGCCAGTGTCTGGCTGTTTTGCTTTTCTGACCTTCAGGTTGAACCCCAATATCTGCCTCTAGGTTTTTATGAGTCGAGCTACAGTCTGCTATGTGATGGAGCATGCAGCCATGTGGGAGCTGTCCCTGCCTGTCTGTACTTTGAGCAGTGGCTGGCCTGTGAACCTCCTATGGAGCCCTGTCTAGGGTCTTGGATTTTCCTGCCTAGCATTGTCCTCATTCATGTGCACAGGACAGCAGGAGCTTGGCAGTACCTCCCATTATGCCTCTTCCCTGCTTGACTGGTGAATGAAACAGAGTCATGTCTGAGGTGTCTTTCTGTCTCCCACAGAAGAGTGCTCCTCTGCTTTGCTCCGGATCCAGTCCTCTGACAAGGTCACAAGCATCAGTCTTCCCACTGCACCTGCATACCATGTGATTGAGTTTGAGCTCGAGGTTCTGTCTTTGCCTTCAGCTCCAGCATCTGGTGGGGATACCAGTATTCTAGGGACACCAGAGCCCCACAGGAAGCAGAAAGACATGCAGAGAACTGACCATTGCATGGTCACCACAGATCACAAGGTAGAGAGGGTCTTGGGTTGTGCAACTAGGCAGTAGCTTCTGCCTGTCTGGGTAGGAGGAGTGTGGAGCCTGTCCTCCTGTGCTCCCCTGTACACTCATCTGGACTGCAGCCACCATAGAAGACATCAAAGCTCTGACTTCGCTGCAGCCAGAGAGGAGTCACCATGACACTGGGAGGGAGGGTGGATCCAAGCATCCTGTGACCAAGTTACAGGGTCTGTGTCACACAGACCCTGGGTCAACTCAGCCAGGAATACTCCATTGAGGGAGGCTCTGGGGCTGGCATTTGTTAAAAGTTACTCAGAGAGATTGTTGCTCTGGTCAAAGGTATATGTGAAATCAGCTCATGGAGTATTGCAAGGTTTGTCCTCCTCCTGTGACACAGGTTCCAGTTCTCTGGCCTCTTTTGAGCCTTGTGCATTGTGCAGTGTGGGTACAGGAACAGTAGGACAAGTAGGACAGGCCTCAGACAGCGGTCACTTTAAATGCATTGTGGCTTAAGGTATAAGATAGTCTCTGTAGAAGAGATTTTCCTTCCCAGTCCTCAAGTCTGTTGCTGTGATAAAACACCATGACCCAGAGAACTTAAAAAAGAAACCTTTAATTTGTGGCTTACAGTTTCAGAGGGTTAGAATCCATGTCCATTATAGTGGGGAGCTTAGCAGCATGTAGGCAGGCATGGAACTAGAGTAGTAGCTGAGAGCTTAGCCTTGATCCACAGGGATGAGACAGAGCTAACTGATGTGGTGGGCTTTTAAAACCTCAGAGCCTGCCTCCAGCGACACTGCCTCAACAAGGCCACACCAAGTATTCAAGCACGAGCTTGAGGAGCCATTCGCATTCAAGCCTTGGCACAGTCTCTTAAGAGTAGTTAAGAAACTTCTCCCTGCACCCTGTGCAGACAATGCAGAAGATAAAGATAATGTCTCCTTTAGTGGGAGATGTCATTTGCACCCGTAGATTTGCCTATTCTGTGTGGGGATAAAAGCAAACTCAAGACCTCTCCTCTCCCTCCCCTAGGAGTGTCTCTCTTGCTCTCCACTATAGCTCCACTTTGGTTGGCCTTTAGCTAGGTTCTGTCAAACAGGTGAAGTAATTGGATGATTGCTTGCTTTCCAGTGGCTCATGGTTGTGTGAGCCGTAGGACACATGCTGTACTGTGAGGAGCCTTTGGACCCCAGGTGCATGAGGCACAGGTGGCCTTGCTCTTTCCTGTCAAGATGTCTGTGCTATGAGCTGAGCTGGTGTTCTGGGACTGTTTCCAATTCTGTCTCCATTTCTTGCTTATTCTGCAGCTCCTTGTTTTCCTTTTCACTTGTTCATATGAAAATATGTCTGATAGAATTTCCTCTTGGGACAGTGATGGTGAACCACAATAAAGCCACTGTGCAGCTGGGTGGACGGTGACAGGGTTGTGCTCTTGGACAGTGGGTTAAAGGTGGCCTCTGTTTCTTCACAGGTGTCCATTGATTGCCCGTGGTCTATCTACTCCACTGTCATTGCACTGACATTCAGTGTGCCCTTCAGGACCACACACACCCTGCTCTCTGCTGGAACCCGGTAAGGGGGAATGGGGGCCAGCTCTGCTTCTTCCTCACCCCCCACCCCATTGGACAGAGTGCATAGCTTGTCCTTGTATGTCACTGGGGTTTTTACACATTACCAGAGTAGCTCCCTGTGTGGTGAGTACCAGGCCATGTTCCCAGCTTCTCCTCTGCCTCACAGCTGACATGTCAGTATAAAGTTTTAGGTGAAATCCAAACCAGATCTTGTTGGGGATGTTTAGTCATACTGTGAACCCCCAGTTTGTATTTGCATTTATTAAATAAAATTAACCTTAGGTCAGAAGACTGAGCTAGCAATTAGTTGACAGAAAGTGACCATAGAGCATCAGAGGGCATCCAGTAGAGAGAGACACAGGAAGTAGTAGGGATGGATTTGGAGTGGCATGGGTTTTTCTGTTTTGGTGGAGCAGAAGCATGGATCCTTCGGAGATGCCAGCAAGGAGAGAAATTTCGCTTTTTGCTACTCAGCCTTCTCTGAGCTCACAGGTTTTCATCCCAACCTTTGAATTTCAAGTCTTACTTATAAATAGAATGATAGAGATTTAGTTGAAGCTCCCTTTAGTGGCAGCTACAGAGCCAATGCCTGTGGGAACAGAATTCTCATCAGACTATAACCTTAGTGGCCAGGCCACTCCTAGAGAAGCAGGCTGGTAACTGCGAAGTTGTAGTTGCTGGCTGAAATAGCAGTAGATTAGGGCACAGCCACTGTGCCAAACTTAAAACAACAAGATCTTCAACTGATTAACAGTCTCTTTCTACCCCCGACTCTGTTTTAACTACCGACTTTCTGGCAGACTTCAGTGTTCAACTTCTATAAGGTGCTGTGTTTTGGGCTGCCCAGTGCCTTCTCATGGGTTTGTGTAGCTAGCTCTCTATCAGATACCCGCAGGGTAGAGTTTTTAAAGCACTATCACTTGGGGCCTAGTTCTTAGCTGTTGTAATATGAG
>NC_022028.1:48072058-48081987 GCF_000317375.1 Microtus ochrogaster | reverse complement strand
TCTCTCTGAGTTCACTTCCTCTTCCTCCCAGCATTCTGTTCTGTTTACTCCTCCCACCTATGTTTTAACCTATCAGGGCCAAGCAGTTTCTTTATTGCTTAACCAATGAAATCAACAGATTGATATATGACACTCCCACATCACTTAGCTGCTCCATTTGCTGCATAGTATTCTCACTACACCAGTATTCCAGCCCCAGGTGACTCGGGTGTGCTGGTGTCTTCTGGAAGGAGCCACATTGCCTAGCTGAGCACCCACTCTAGAAGTGTCATCCACCCTAGGGGGCGTCTAGAGATGACAGCAGTGTCAGGGCCGTAGAGTGTCTGCTCTTCCTGCTTCAGATACTTCCCTCTTACTGTAACAGTCCTCTTTCTCACAGACCGATGGGATTTGACAAAATTTTAAGAATGAAATGTTATATGAACAGTATTTTTCTCTTCATGTAACACACATTTCATACAAAGGTTGAAACCTCAGTAATCTCTAAAAGAATATGGCTGCTTCATTTAAAGCAGCTAAAAAAAAGAAACAGCTGTAATTATACCCGTCTTGTTGCTGTGAGCAAAGCAACTTCAGGAAGGGCTTACTTGGGTCATAGTTCTGGGGACACAGTCCAGCATAGCAGGGAAGGGGTGGCAGCAGGGCAGTGGGCAGCTCCTCGTCTTGTGTCACAGTCAGGAAGCAGAGACATGGGTGTTGGTGCTCCACTTGCTTTTTCCTGTTTATTCAGGCTGGGGTGCCAGCTGTGGAGTGGTGCCGCTCAGTTAATCTGATCTAGACACCCATCTTAGACATGCACAGAGATTTGTTTCCATGGTGATTCTAAGTCTTTATTAAAGACTTGCTTTTCAGTGTTCTACAGATAGCAGAAGTGAGCAGGGAAGGCCTGAAGTGGGGAAGGGTAGTCAGGCTTCCCCGCAAGAAACTGACTGGCCACACGTCAGATCAACTTCCTCAGGTCCGTTTCTCACAGGCTTCCTGTTTAAAAGATTATTTATTCTGACACCTTTAACTGTGTTCCAAAATGAAAGCGTTGACACCACACACTCTTCCTACGTCTGTCATGATTCCCTCGGACAGGGTCTCCCTTTCGCGTAGTCGAGACCCGGGTAAGAGCCCTAGTGACGCACTCTGTTTCTGTGCTCTAGGAAATACGTGCAGGTCCGTGTCCAGAACCTGTCAGAGCTGGACTTTGAGCTGTCAGATAGTAAGCTGGAAGACATGGGTCATGCTGCCGACCTGAGGCTGACGCCCCTGAACACACAGTCCCAGCAGGTAACTGCTCTGATCTGAGTGCCAGATTCTCAGCAGGTCAGGGGAGGAGACCAGGGGGACTGACTGAAGCTGAGCAGAGCCTGATGCTGATTGGATGAGCTTTGGGCAGGAGGGCCTGGGTCAGAGCTGCAGTACTGTGTGCTATGTAGCCCACCTGTCCCCTCAGCCTTCTAAGCCCACCTGTGGGACATATATACGTATGTATGTATGTAATATATATGTTGCTATGAGAAGCTCACAACTGGGCCCTCACTCTCTGGCATTTTTTGCACTTTCCTGTGTACTTTTGGACAGTCAGTGTTACTGGCTTTGACCATTGTTCCATCTCTGTTGAACCTGTCCCTGAGCCTGTAGGTATGGCCCCTGATGTTTAGGCCATGCGTCTGGCTAGACTTGTTCCTAAGTTACTTTATGTTAATAGGAAATGATTGACATGGATGCAAACTGGGTGACAGTCATATTAACCTTCTGTCGCTGTGCTACAGTCCCTGAGAGGAAAGAAGGCTTCTTTGGTTCCTGGTTCCAGAGGTTCTAGTTCATGGTCACTTTGCCTGGTTGTTTTTGGTCCTGTGCGGAGGCAGTCCATCATGGGGGAGGGGGAGCGTGGTAGAGCAAAGTTGCTGTTGCCCTGGCCTTATTGGAACCAGGGAGAAAGAGGAGAGAGAGAGGAAGGGAGGCAGGGCCCAAATGTTTTCTTCATATCCTTCCTCAACTACTAGCCCACCTCCTAAAGTTTCTACCACCTCCAGGAAGTGCCATTGGTCCGGCTTTGACAGTGGCATTAATGCCCCATTATGGAGCCATTTGGGAGCTTGCTGTATACTAATAATGATTCTGAAAGCTCCTTTTCATGCTCGCTGATGCTGTGAAGCTTATGTAGTCATAAAGCAGAGTTCTTTTACCAGCCGGGGGCCAGGCTCTGTGTCAGACCAGGCAGGCAGGACTGAGACATGGTAGGTGCTGCGAAATCACAGGAACCCACAGGCTCACAGCAGACTGCCTGACACATGCCCCTTTACATAAAGCAAAAGGCCTATGTCCTCCCCAGGGCTCCCAGAACTGTGACCAAAGTTGTGCTTCTCATTACAGCTTATTCACAGCAAGCAGTCCGTGTTCTTTGTCTGGGAGTTGACGTGGACTCAGGAACCTCCCCCTCCTCTGCACTGCCGGTTCTCTGTAGGATTTTCCCCAGCTTCTGAAGAGCAGCTGACTGTCTCCTTGAAGCCCTACACATACGAATTCCAAGTGGAGAACTTTTTTGTATGTAATCTATTATTGGGAAAGGAGGTGGGGATGGAAGTATGAGCACTTCGTGTTCTTGATACTCCAGAGGTTCAGGTGGATTCTTTCAATATACTGGAGCCACAGCTCAGGGAAGGCTGTGACCTCTGAGCAGCTAAGCCTATGCCTGTCCACTTTGTGGTATGTGTCCTTCCTGGGGTGCACCTGCTCTTGATAATACTGATGGTCTGTGACCTTGACTCCTCGCCTTCTCCTGCTGTCCTAACAATCTGGAATACATGTTAGAGTCATTTCATCTCTGTCCTGAGCTCCTGCTCCAGGCCTCTGCTTTCAAACACAAAGCAAGGAAGTGTTACAGGAGAAAGTTAATTATTTTCTCCTAATCTGCCTCTTGTTTAAGTTTGAGTGTGCTGCTTTGAATGGCCGTGAGCTGGGCACACAAGCCTGGTTGGGTTGGTTAAGTCAGCTCAGTTCCTTGACTTTGTGCTGGGCAGATAGAAAGGCATTTGTGTTTATAGTTCTTGACACTAACCATTTTTATTTTCTACCTCCCTCTAAGCAGATCAGTCTAATTATTTTGAAGCCCATATTTTCAACTCTGTACATTAGCCATCGAGTTAAATATAGCCAGTGCTGTGGCTTGTTTTTATGTAGTGCCAACACACAGCTCCAGTATGTGATGATCAGCAGTCAGGAATCACTGCTGTGGAGGAGTCTGTCTGGCTTCTGTTACCACTGTGTCTTTTCCCTTCCTCTCACACCAGTTCAGGGGTCCTGCAAGCTAAGAACCAGGTTCCTCCTGAAGAGTTGTAGTCATGGACCTTTGGTGGGCTGCTTTCTTAACTATGTTCTTGAGACTGAGCATCAGTCAGGACCTTTGTGTGGGAAGCTGTTGAGGTGTCTCTGTGTGTGACAGTGCTCAGCATGTGCCTTCCACATGTCCTAACACTCGGTTATGTGACCGTTTTTCAGAGCTTGTTGGTGAATACTTTGTGTTCCAAAAGTGCCTCTCTCTACTCAGCCATGGCTACTCCTCATTTCCTCCTTACCCAGGTGAATCTATAAGCTGCAAGCAGGTCTGTCTGTGTCTTCCTCAGTTTCTCACCCTGATACCATGTGACATGTGATTAGCATCCTCTATTTGGCAGTGTCCTCAGAGCTCGTCCATTTGAAAGCACATATCAGGACTTTGTTCCTTTTGCTACATGCTATTTCACGGCCGATGGACCACATGTCCATCCATTATCAGTGGCCAGAATCTTCCTGTTGATAATGTGCTCCTGCGACAATGATGCTAGGGAAATCCACACATGAGTTCTTCTGTGGACACACACAGGACACGTAACTGGTTCTCTGGAATAAATACCCCCAAGTGGAGTTGGGTCACAGTGTAACTCTGGGTAGGCTTTTGAGAAGCAGGACTCCAGCAGCTCTCTGGGGGTCCCGGGGTTGCACCTTAGAGCACTGCAGCTGCTGGCTCCTTAGTCAAGACCATCCCGAAGAGGTTGCAGAGTGTTTGGGGGGTGAGGTAGGAGGATTCCCAAGAGGCCAAGTGGTATGTGGTTTTGTAGTTACAGGTCATCTAGAGAGATGCTGGCTTGAATCCTTTGTTCACTTACATTAGATTGTAAGTTCTTGGTATATCTCAAGTGGCTGTCCGTTACTATGTATAACTTGTACACATGTACCCCTTCCATAGTTAATATTCACTTGCTTGACGATATCCATGGAAGCACAGAAGTGTTTGCTTTTGATGAAATCTAATTTTTCTCCCTTCATCACTTGAATCTCTGGTTTCAGATCTAAGAATCTATCACCAAAGTCAAGGTCAGAAAGGTTTCTAAGGGCTTGATAGTCTTGGTGCTTGTGTTTACATTTTGACTGAGCCACTCTGTTCTGTGACTCATCAGTTGTCCCTATGCTGCCACAGAATGGTGTGATGCCACTGCCTGTGACTGGTAGTTTCGTACTGGAAAAGCCTGGTTCTAGTCACAGATTTGTAGAGTCAGCAGTCCAGTGACAGAGACTGGTGCTGACACCTCTCGGAGCGAGCTCTTCCTGCCCCCATTGACTTTTCTCCAGAAACCGGTGCGAGAGGGTAACTTGAGATCAATCCACTGCCACCGTAGACAGCACCCTTGAGCCTTTAGGAAATGTGTCCTCTGCTAGGCTCAAAACTCATTCCACCTAGTGGATCCAGCTAATGCCTGGTGTAGGATGTGTGAATGGGTAACCTTTTATCTCTGCTGAACACCCAGAGCTGGCCTGTGTGGATGGACTACTCAGCATTCTGCAGCACCCCTGCCCCCCACCTCACCCCAGTCAGAGGGCTGGGTTCGTGTTCTCATGTCTGCATGTGTCAGTTCCCGGGGCCCCATAATGGGAGAGCAAGAGAGCAGCCCATCAGATTGGTGAGCGTCTGATCAGACTTAATTGAGTGTTTGATAAGAAAATCACGACCAAGACTGCCTGAGAACTGGTTTACCTTCATGAATCCCCAGAGGAGTTGTCATCTTTCCATGAATCCTCAGAAGAACATGATTCTTGATCTCAGATACCTCCTTTGAATAGCAAGGCAATGTTTTCTATTGAGATATGATCTGTTGCTCCACGCATGCCAGGCAGAACCTGAACTGCCCATGTGTGATATGAGCCTCTCTCCCGTGCCACTAGCAGCAGGCAGGTTGGGAGCCTTGGTTTGTGATGGGTGTTGATAAAATACTGGTTTGTGCAAAAAAAACATCAAGAATGAGGCTAATAAGGAAAAGGGGGTTATAGACCAAATTAACCCAGAGGTTTGTGTTAACTTTACTAGTTCTGGTAATGATGTTGTGTTTTGGCAAGAAAGCATCTGTTCTTTAGTAATATTCAGTGTTAACGTAAGAGGTGAGACGGCAGGTTGTCTGGAATTTGCCTCTGACTATCTTAGGCATTAAACTCTAATGGAGACTTAGATCAAGCAGATGAAGGAAATGTTAGTAACCTTGATGTGGGAGAGACACATGGAGGGTCACTCCACTGCCTTTGCGCCCATGTTTTGAAAATTCCCGTGGTTCGTTGGCTGAAGGGAAAGGTGTTGCAAAAAGCTTGAGTTTGATCCCTGGAAACTGTGAAGAGGTGGGAGGAGAGAAGCAGCTCTACAAAGTTGGCTTCTGATTTCCACACACATGTCATGGCGTGTGCATACTCATGTTCTCCTCTCACCAGCAATAATAAATGTAAGAAGAAAAGAAAAGAGGAGAGGCCCATGTTTCTAAGTACTAGCTGCCTAGGTTGCTCTGTGGCCACGTAGTAGGGGTGGCTTTCCCTGTGCTGAAAAGTGAGTGGACAGCTCTGCCCTGGCCCTCAGCAGCCTTTCCTCTGGCTACTGGGTAAGCTGTGCCTTGTCCTGTCTGTCCCTTCCTTCCAGACACTGTACAGTGTGAGAGCTGAGATCCTCCCTGCTGCAGGGGCTGAGTACTGTAGGACGGGCTCACTCTGCTCCTTGGAAGTGTCTATCACACGGCTCGCCGACCTCCTGGATGTGGACAAGGATGAAGCCCTCGTGGAGTCTGAGGAATATTTTTCCACCAAGCTTATGTATGAAGGTAGGCCTCAAGCTCTTCCTGATGGTGCGATGCTCCACGGTCTCCAGTGACATGCGGCATCCTGGGAGTTCTAGAATCCCAGCATTTGCCTGATAGATTCATGATACAGCACAGTCTGGGCTGACTGAGCACAGCTCTGGTTTACTATGCATTCTAACAGGCACTGGGCAGGAGTCTAGGGACTCAGGACCACGGATGCATCTGCCCTCTGTGTAGGGTTAGCATCCCACCATTACCCTAAAGCTGTGTCAGTGTGTTCACAACAGCTGAAGCTCCTGACCACACACTATCCTCTCTTATTCTCCCCAGGCTCTGCAGTTCTCACAATCACTCTAAACATGATTGGTGAACCAAATATTTATAGTTTTTAAAATAATATGGCAGCAGAATGGCTCAGTGGGTGAAAGCACCCAGATGGAGCTCCTGCTCGATGGCCTAAGTTCAGCCCTGAAGCCCACAGTGAAAAGAGAGAACCAGTTCCCAAACATCCTCTGATGTCTACATGTGTGCCATGCCATGTCTATGCTTACACAATGCATACATTGATTACACATACATTGATAGGAATATAAAGATTTTTTTTAACACACTAATGTTCTAGGTGTGATGGTGCACGCCTGTAACACCAGAACTTGTGAGACAGATAAAGAAGAATCGGGAGTTTAAGGCCAGCCTCTGTTAAAATGAATTCTAGGCCAGTCTGGGCTATTTGAGAGTCTATTTCAAAAACGGGCTTAGAGAAGTAGCTCGGTCACTAAACCAGCACAGGGACCCAAGTTCAGTCTTCAGAACCTAGATGGAAAAGCTGGGGGTGGAGACAAACACTTGTCTTTCCAGTGCTGGGAAGGCAGAGACAAGCAGACCTGCCAGATTAGCAAGATCTAGGCCAGTGAGAGGCCATATCTTCAAGCAAGGTGAATGGTGCCTGAGGAATGACAGCCAAAGTTGACCTCTGGCCTCCACATGTACAAACACAGGAACATACAATGCACATGAAATCAAACAGGGCTGGCAGATGGCTCAAGAGTGAAAGTGTGCTCTCTGCAGCCTAACAACCTAGTTCAACCCCTGGAACCCACTCTGGAAGGAGAGAACTGACGCATTCCTAAAACTTGTCTTCTGACCTCCACATGTCTGCAGTGACATGTGTGTATCTGATTCACACAGTGTATCATCGTGTACATACACATAGCATGACATTCATTTTTCATGAAAAATAACTCTGTTCCCGAGTAGAAAAATGACTGCTGTGGTGTCTTTGATCTCTTTGCTGTCTAGCTTAATCAGAGGTAATCGAAGTTCTGTGCCTCATCTGTCCACTCTGAGGAGAGACAGTGTACTAATTGAATTACCTGAGGAAGCTTTTACAGACCACCACTGCTTAGAAGTGGGAAGTTGCTCATTTCATGCAGACTTCCTCTCTGTCCTGCCCTGAGCACTTTTTGGCCAGGTGTTACTTTGTAGCACCATGAGTAATCATTTAGAAAACAGGGTTTCCTAATTGTGCACAGTTGTAAAAATGTTTCATTTCACTCACAGCCTCAGACTCCACAGCTGAGCAGCTCACCTGCACAGTGGCAATGCAAACTTTGCAAACTCCATTTTATGCTTAAAGTCTTAAAGTTTTAAGTCATGACAAATACTGATGGGCTGGTTTTTGACAGGGAAGGTGGTGAGGGGGCCTCAGACAGAGAGAGGCTCACTCTGTAGCCCAGGCTGGCCTGGAACTCATGGAAGTTTTCGTGCCCCAGCGTCTGAAGTTCTGGGATGACGGGTGGGAATCGCCTGGCTTTTCTCTGAACTGTTTGTTTTGAACATAACACGGTAGCCTCGTGTGGTTCATTTTCAAGAAAGTATCTGCTGGATACTAGCACTGATGCCCACAGCTCGCCAGTCATTAGCTCACGCACTGAGCTAGTGTGGCGTCAGCTCACTGCAGCACACAGTGCAGAACGCTCTCCACATTCCGCTCTCACCGCCGTCCTGCAGCTCAAAGTGTGAAAAGTGTGAAGCACCAGACTGAGGTAGCTCAGATTCCTCAGCTACTGACTGATGGGGTAAAGCTGTAAGCTCTGGCTACACACAGGGTTTTGATGGACATCTTGACTCCTCTTCTGAAGAGATTACAATTTAAGATGGGAACAGTCTCAAGTGACAGCATTACAGGAAGGGTAATGGATCTGAGGTTGACAAAGGTCAGAATGAGGGCAGGCAGCCCGTGTCTGTGGTTCTGTGGAATTAAACCAAAAACAAACAAAAAGTCTGACCCAAGTGCCTTTGAAAGTGGTGGGCCTTTGAAGACTGCTGCCTGGTGGCCATGCTGTTCACAGTAGGGAAGGCTGGGTTCCTGTGACCTCTGTAACTGTCAAGACACACTTCACAATGCTTTTGGACTTGCAAGATGGTTCGGTGAGTCAAGATGCTTGCCACCAAACCTAGAGTTTGATCCCTGAGACGACATGGTGGAAGGAGAGAACTGACTCCTGCAAGGTGTTCTCTGATGTCCACATGTGCTCCATAACACATGTTCACACACACCAAAGAAGAAGGAGAGGAGGAGGAGGAGTGAACTGAACTGTAGATGATTGTGACTGTGGAGGGAATTCTCAAGTAGTTGTCCATTCCCAGCAAGTCCATGCTGGTGAAGAGTGGCCTGTGCCTTCATCAAAACCAGCGTGAGTGTGGCATGGAGGCAGCAGCCTGGCACTCACTTGGAGATGGGGCACCCTGCAGCTGCCTCCCTGCCTGTCTGCGCACCAGCTAACCTCATGGCCACCCCACTTGCCTCTGTTGCTCCTGGCCTTCAAGTCAGGCATGGCATAGGAAGCTGTGACCTCCTTGCTGCTTGTCTGCTTCTTGTGGGAAGGGTCTTTTCCTGCTCACCATCCTGGCCTGGGCTGTCCTTCCTCACTTGTTGTCTTGACCTCAGACTGGGTGTCAGGATCATCCTAGATCAGTAAGGGGTGGGAGGGGGTTTAAGAGCCAAACATGTTGGACAGCTGGGCAGTGGTGGTGCACACCTTTAATCCCAGTACTCCAGAGGCAGAGGCAGAGGCAGAAGCAGGTGGGTCTCTGAGTTTGAGCCCAACCTGGTTCCCATAGTGAGTTCCAGACCAGCCAGACCCTGTTTCAGAACAACAAAATAATTTATGTTAATGACAGCTGCCATATACTGATGACCTACTGTGACCAAGCTATGTAATGCAAAGTGTACCATCTTTTTACATCCTTGGGAAGCATCTGAAGGTTGATGGCATTATTCTCACTCCATGAATGGTGGCACCCAGGAGCAGTATCCAGGCAGTGCTGGGCAGCTTTCTCTCCCTGAGACAGGTGCCTGTGGAATCCAGAGGAACAGCTTTTCATTGGCTGTGGCGTCCTCAGCTGGCTCCATTGCTTTGGGACTGAGGCAAGGCAGAAACGTGGTGGTTGGGGAGTGTGATGAAGGAGTCTGCTTACTTCGTGGCATGTAGGAAGCTGAGAAAAAAAAAAAGGATCTGTGGACAAGATAGACCCTTCAAAGGCCCTTCTTCTCCAGTGACATTCCTCCAACCAGGCCCACCTACTAGCAGCCATTTGCATGAACTCATCACGGACCCCACTGATGGAGTTATCACTCTTACGATGTGATCCTGCAGTAGCACCACCAGCTGAGGACCAAAGCACAGCACAGATCAAGGTCTTGATGCAGCTACTTCCAGGCAGCTTAGTTTATACCGCCTCCCTTGTCTGATGGAAAGGGTGGTTTTCTGTCTACATCTAATGTGATCCAGTCTAGACTAGAACTGAATGTTGCACTGAAACAATGGTGTGCCTTGACTGTTC
>NC_022028.1:48065358-48071908 GCF_000317375.1 Microtus ochrogaster | reverse complement strand
TCACTGTAAGGTGTACTAACACATACTCACTGTAAGGTGTACTAACACATACTCACTGTAAGGTGTACTAACACATACTCACTGTAAGGTGTACTTAGGTGAGCCGTGTGCTACAGCGAGGTCGACTGTGAGGACTGGAAAGGGCGGGGGTCTCTCTTTGCTGTCTGTACAAATGGTATGTTCTCCTCATTCCAGTTGTGGACAACAGCAGCAACTGGGCTGTATGTGGGAAGAGCTGTGGTGTCATATCCATGCCTGTGGCTGCCCAGGCCACTCACAGAGTCCATATGGAAGTGATGCCTCTGTTTGCTGGTTACCTCCCCTTGCCTGATGTTCGGCTGTTTAAGTACCTCCCCCACCACTCTGCTCATGCCTCTCAACTGGATGCTGGTAAGGCATTTACAGAAGGACAGATGCTCCCCTCATTACATAAAGTAGGTCATGTCCTGATAACCCATCCCAGGTGGAAAGTTACTACAAAGTTGATACACTGCCCAGACCCACTGAGCATCTAAACATAGCCTCCTACCTACCTCCTCTGTACAAAACCATTTGCACAGAGTTTGTTTAAAAGTACAGATGTAACCAGGAAACAGAGGCGACAGATCTCTGCAAGTTCGAGGCCAGCCTGGTCTACAATAGAGAAACCCTGTCTCAAAAAACCAAAATAAATAGATAAACAAAAAAATTAATAAATAAATAGAATGAAAAGTACAGATGTAGACAAGATAGGCTTTAAAACAAAGTACAAACTTCCCAAATTGTGGGCTGCACAGTTTTCTTAGTGCCAGCCTGGTGTGTCCGCAGCCATGGCGATGGAGGGTTGGGGGAACGAATGGATAGACAACTAACTGGGGATGGTGGTCTCCACTGCTAACCACACTGCCAGTTCAGAGTCCAGATCTGAAGTGTGATTTCTACTAAACAGTTTGAGACCTTTTAGAATTAATGATAAATTCTGTATTTAAATAGACTGTAGCTTCATGTGGTAGGCTGAAATGCTAAAACATATTTTCAGGGCCAGTAGAAATGAATCCAAATCTCAGTTTCAGAAATCACAATAATTGTGTAACAGTGTGACACTCAGGTGACTCGCCTGGGTCCACGTAATAGTCCAGGTTGGCTTCCCCCTTCCCCAGGCTCATGCTGCGGTGGCTTGGTCTGACTTTCTATGTATTCCACAGACAGCTGGATAGAAAATGACAGCCTGTCAGTGGACAAGCACCTAGATGACCAGCTGGACTGCAGCAGCGTGCGGAGTAGAGGCAGCACACACTCAGCTTCCAGCAGCGAACATAAGGGCTTGCCCATGCCCCGGCTCCAGGCACTGCCCGCTGGCCAGGTCTTCAACTCCAGCACTGGCATGCAGATCCTGGTCATTCCCAGTCAAGACGACCACGTCCTGGAAGTCAGTGTTACCTGACGATGTCATGGGCCAGCGAAGCCAGAGTGGCCGTGAGTGCACTTTAGGGATTTTGGCTGGATTGTGGTCTTTGGTAACACACTAGCTCTAACCAGACTTTGGCAGTTCTGCCTAGCTACAGATGCCGCAGAGAACAGTGTCCTTCAGCTGCTCAGTGGAGTAGTGAATCACCTCATGTTGTCTATGACACAGGATTCATTTTTATTCTTTCATCCCTGACCCTGTCCCCATGCTGGTATCCCTAACTCATGTACCTTCCCCACAAGACTGGTCTCCTCCCACAGCCTTTCTCTGGTGGCTCCCGTCCATTTCTGTTTCTCCCAGGTGGACCTTGAGCAGATTCCACAGCCTTCTTACGGCACTGTGTGCCCGTTGTTCATATAGTCCAGCCCCTTGGTGACTTGTGGGCCTCCTGAGGGATGAAACCCTGTCCTACACTCCAGATTCCCTAGTTATGATTTTATAGTAACACCTTTTGGGTGGGGGGGGGTGGGAGGAACATAACCCCTTCTGTGCCTTGGGATGCCCTGCAGATCACAAGGTCCATCTGTAGAAGCCACATGAAAGGCACTGGAGCGACCAGAGCACAGGGAAGTGTGGTGTGGAGATGGCTTAGGCCAGACGCTCTGGATCCCGATTCTCCCTAATGATTGAATATCATATGCACTTGGAATTAAATCTATATTTATTATAATTGTTGGATGTGGGGGTGAAATGCTTTCTCTCACTTTAAAGTCTGCTCATGTATTGTAGCTGTATAATCGACATCTTTTGCACCTTAAGTCTTGGAACTGAAGACGCTCCGTGTGGAGTGAAGATGAGAGAGGTCTCTCGTGCTCTGGTCGGTCAAAGGAGGTCTCGGCCTGGTGGGGCCTCTGCAGCTCCCCTGGGTCGCAGTCATACCGCACCAACGGGTTCATTTACTTTTGGTTGTAAATTTAATTGTACATATTGTTGATTTATTATTTTTAAGAGTACAAACTAACTGATGTAATGTTTGTGTATAAGTTGCACCAAAAATCAAGGCAAAATAAATGTGTGTTCGTTTTTACTGGTGTGGAAGTCATAGCTTGTAAATACATGCTGTATGTATTAAACATTTTCATTCCTCTGAAGTGATGTATTTTTGTACATATGAGATAGAGTGCTCAGGTTCATTGGCATGGCTTACATGAGTGGAACTTGAGATGCAAAGTGGAAGAAGGAGCCGTCTTCAGCAGTGGTTGCCCCCCAGGAACCCAGCTTGGGAACAGGGAATCAGGAACACAAGGCAGAAGCCAGGAGAACCAAGCCAACATTTTCAGTATTTGGTGTATTTCCTTTTTAACTTAGTCAGTAAGTAAAAGACAGTGTTATCCCTGCCCCCGATCTCTCATTTGCAAGAATTGGAAGAATGCATAAAGAAAATAAACATTTATTGAAACTTAATGTGCAGTTTAAAATTAATAAGCTTGGACAAGCCAGTTATGCATACGTACTGAATGTTTATGGCCCTCTGAAATCTGTTTGCTGTCAGACTCTACAATTGCCCTGCAGACATCAAAGACCACGAAGGAGGAGGTCTCTGAGACTTGCCCTGTCTGAAAAGCTCCCGCCTGGCCCTGTTAGCCTCCCTCTCCCATGTGTGGTGAACTGCTCACCTTTAGAGCATGGAGTCTAACCCCGAGGTTACCACTCCTTGATTTTTCATAGTCCTGAGTTCTCTCAAGATTTTTTAATCACATATATTTAGAATAAAACAATGAGAAATCTAAAATGGTGATGGTAGTTCTGTCATCTGGAAATAGGATGAAATCAAATCTGTCAAGGAATTTTTTCCCCTCTCTAACTACCCAGAAACTACATGTGTGTTTTCAAGATGGGAGATGTCACCCAGACTCACCCTTGTTTCTTCTGTTTGTAGAAGAAGGAGACTTGCTGGATTCTGTTGTAAGGGTATGTGTGAGATAGGCTAGCTTGGTGAAGATGTAACTGATGGTAGACGTTGGAAAGCCAGAGAGGGAGTGTGTCTCAGAAGCCAGTGCACCAGTGTTTACAGACAGCTGGTACTGCGTGTAGCTACAGGCCGGAGGAAAGAAAGTCAGTTATAATTGTGAATTTCTTGGGGTCTCCTGTGATTGGAAGAATTGTAACGTAGGAATTGTATTTAATGTCTCCTGCCTACAGCCCCATTGTGCAGTCAGGCAAAAAAAAAAAAAAAAGAAATCACATGAAGAGGCTTTTCCTCTAGAGTTTAAAACAAGGTTAAGTTTTTAGAAAAATTAAACTTGCCACCTTTTATGTAAGAACTGGGCAGATCACTGTAAATCCCTTCCATTGTGGTGTTTAAAATAAGCCCTACAAGACTTTAAGATTTTATTTCTCATAAAGCCGCCCTTTCTCTGTAAGACAGCTGGCAGCTGTTCTCTGGGACTCGGGCTAAGGAAGGTAAAGGCTGCCTTGACAGCCAAGGAGTTGGTGCCATTTTCATAGTATTCTGTAATATGACAGAGGAAAGCCACCTGTACTAAGATTGTTATAAGTGTAAGCATTAAACTCTTAAAAATACACATTTTAAGAAGAAACTCCGTTTGAACTTGGTTCTTTTGCGATGGCTCGGTCACAGTCCAGTATGCGGTGATCTGCCCGGGAGCCCACAGAAGCTGCACAGCGAGACCCAGAGATTAGCGGGGCTCTCCTTGATCCGAGGGGTCTCTCTGAGCCAGTTCTCTCAGCGCCTGCGTAGTGCCGGCTGGCGGCGGGGAGAGGGCAGGGCCTCTCCTGACGCTCTTGCCGTGGCCCCGCCCCGGAAGTGCGTTTCTGCACGCCGGAGGTAGTTCGGATTCCGGAAGTGGCTCAGGACGGACCCCCACGTGTGGCTGCAAGATGAAGTTCGCTTACCGGGTGAGCAGCGGGCTGGGCGGGGGCAACTGGAGGGCGAGCAAAGGCTTGGCGGACGCAGGAGAAGCCGAGGTCCTTGGCATATCGGCCGCCTGTGGAAGCACTGATGGGCCTGCTCGTTGCAAGCTGTTGCTCCTTTTCCTCTACCAGTCACACTGAAGTTCCGACTCCTCTAGAGTGGGTCTCAAGGGCTGTACCCAGCCTGTCCTCACTCATCCTGTCAGACGTTACAGAATTGGCTGCTGAAAGAACCTCAAGCCACATCCAGCTCTCTGCAGGGCCGCCAGTCCTAGGAGCAGTCTGCACAGCACGCCTGGAACTTGTCACACCTCTTTTTTTTCTTTCTTTTTTTTTTTTTTTTTTTTTTTTTTTTTTTTTTTTTCGAGACAGGGTTTCTCTGTAGCTTTGGTGCCCGTCCCGGAACTAGCTCTTGTAGACCAGGCTGGCCTCGAACTCACAGAGATCCGCCTGCCTCTGCCTCCCGAGTGCTGGGATTAAAGGCGTGCGCCACCACTGCCCGGCTTGTCACACCTCTTAGAAGCCAAGCTCTGCCCAGTGTTCTAGCGTTGCATGGCTGTCCACTTACAACCCAGGCCTTGGCTTGACCGATTCCTGCCTTAGGTTTCAGCCTCAGCAGTCCGTCTTAGCAGCTACCTGACTGCACTCCTGACCCTGCTGTGTTTGGGTATCAGTCCGATTGGCTGTGTGCCGTTTCTCTTCATGTTGGTCAGAGCACACAGGTCCTGGTGTCTGCACTGAGCTATGTCTGCTGGATGGCAATGCTTGCGTTTGATACTTGAATGAGTAGATTGGGACGCTGGTGCATAGCACTGTTCGGTGTGGTGAGCTCCTCCTGGAGCCCTGTTCACTAATGCAGCTTCTCTGGTCTGGAGTGGGCATCTTATGCCCTTCTGTGCCTGGCAAAGACCTCTTGCCTTAGGAGTTTCTTACCCTTAGTGGGAACCCTGGGCTCCTGAGAATTAGGTTGGGTTCTTGTGCTGCCTGGGTGTCAGGTTCTTTGCCACCTCCCCAAACGCCTCCCTTCACCATTTCAGAGAGTTGGCACTGTTTCCTTTGTTTTAAGACGGCCTCATTTTCTTTGCAGTTCTCGAATTTGTTGGGTACAGTTTATCGGTGTGGAAACTTAAATTTCACCTGCGATGGGAATTCTGTTATCAGCCCTGTGGGAAATAGAGTCACTGTGTTTGACCTTAAGAAGTAAGTATGGAGAAGCAATGTCAGCAACGACAGCTCTAGCCTACACACGAAGGCTAGCTGTCCTCTTAGCCTTCCGGTATGTGGCTTGCAGGGCTACTAGATGTAGGAGGCCACAGGTCATGGTAGAGTCGGCTGTTGGGGTACCCAATTATTGTTTTAGTGTCTGGGATACCGACATTGCCCTTAAAGAGAAAGGAAAAGTCATGAGCCATTCAGCCTTGCCTGCCAAGGGACCCTACTTCTTCTGCGGAGGTGGTGATAAGTAGGGTTAGCTCAAAGGTGAGTACTTGTATCAGGGAAAGCCTCTGAGGACCCCAGGCCAAGTGGTTTGGAGCGTTCAGGCTGCCCTGGACCCTTGCTCAGTAGCCCCGGTGGTTCCTGGCTACCCTGCTGAGATGATGAGGTCGAGAATGGGCAGCTTGGCAGTTCAAGATCAGGTTTAGCCTTGTGAGCCCCAGCAAATGTGCTTTCCCCTTTCTGTCTGGCTGGGGATGACTCAACTCTACCCAAGATTGTCTGAGGCTCTGGGCTGACCCTGTATGGCCTGGGCAAGAGGCTCCAGTGTTTCAGGCCCCTGTGCTCTCTGTTCTGCTGCTTTAGTTTGTTGGCTAGCTCTGGACCTCCGTTTCTAGGCTCTGAAGGATGTGGCAGCAGGGGAACCTGCTCTGCCTATTGGTGATGGCTGCAGATGGCTCTATAGAGTTATAGACATCTTCTATGTCGCTGTTTCTTTAAATAGCATCTTCTCGGGGACTTTGGAGTAAAGAGAACCCTTTTATTAAAGAAAGCTCAGACAAAATAAATTGGGATCTTGTTTGGACTTATAGATATTACACACACACCCTGCGCGGCCCAGTCAAAGCTTGCTTCTTTTCCTTTTGTGTACTTTCCCTGTTCTCATTTCTTTAAGAATATCCAGGGTCGGGGCTGGAGCGATGGCTCAGTGGTTAAGAGCACCACCTGCTCTTATAAAGTCCCTGAGTTCAATTCCCAGCAACCACATGGTGGCTCACAACCATCTGTAATGAG
>NC_022028.1:48038038-48065121 GCF_000317375.1 Microtus ochrogaster | reverse complement strand
TTTTTTTAAAAAAAAAAGAATATCCAGGGTCAATGCCAAGCCTACCTGGGAGGGCAGGAGGGAATGAACTCTAGCATAAGGGCCCCGATGGCAGGAGAGTCAGCTGTTAGTCTAGCTGGCTCCCTTGTCTAAGTGCACTAGACCAATTGTGTACGTGTTTTTGTGTTTCTCAGCAACAGATCAGATACATTGCCTCTGGCTACCAAGTACAACATCAAGTGCGTGGGGCTGTCTCCAGATGGTCGCCTTGCAATCATCGTTGATGAAGGTAATCAGTCCCCGTGTGGGTAGGCACTGTGTGACAAGGGCATCACCACAGCCAAGCTGAACTTCATAGCATGGGTGCAAGCAACCTGTGCCCATGTCCAGCACCTTCCTGCATTTCATCTCAGATGTGCTGCACCTGGAGTCAGGTGGCCACCTTCTTGCTCTGGCTTCTTGCAGGGGGTGAGGCTCTGTTAGTCAGCTTGGCCTGCAGGTCGGTGCTCCACCACTTCCACTTCAAGGGTTCCGTGCACAGTGTCTCCTTCTCCCCCGATGGCAGGTAAGAGCATCAGTCTCCTGACTGGGTGTCACTGTGGGTGCCACTCTGTAAAGAGCAGATACAGGGTAGTGATCTTGGACCAGCTACTGTCGGTTCCCCGTATCACCTGTGACCCTGTTTCCTCTGCAGAAAATTTGTTGTTACTAAGGGCAACATTGCTCAGATGTACCATGCCCCCGGAAAGAAGCGAGAATTCAATGCATTTGTTTTGGACAAAACCTATTTTGGGCCCTACGATGAGACCACATGCATCGACTGGACAGATGACTCCAAGTGAGGCTGGGGGGGCACCTTGGACCGTCTATCCCCGGAGAGTGCAGTCTCCTTCCTGTAAGCCATGGCTGCATTTTAAAATGTGCCATGTGCCTTCTGGTTAGGTGCAACCTCCAACAGCCAGACTGAGCTCCTGGCTCTGAGTGAGCCTGTAGTATTCTTCCTTCTCTGATCTGTCACTGGAAACCTAATAGAATGCAGATCTTTGTAGAAATAAGAGCCTGTTCAGAGCCGGGCGGTGGTGGCGCACGCCTTTAATTCCAGCACTTGGGGAGACAGAGGCAGGCGGATCTCTGAGTTCAAGGCCAGCCTGGTCTATAAGAGCTAGTTCCAGGACAGGTTCCAAAGCTACAGAGAAACCCCAAAAAAAAAAAAAAAAAGTTTCCATTCAGTTTGTCAAGATCATCCAAGCCAGCTATGCTGTCTGGGAGCTTTAGAGCTGCTGAGGCCTGGGTCCCACCTCATACACTGATTGTCCTTACCCTGAAGGCATCTTGGGTTTCTGTCTCATCTTGGGTTCTGAGGAGAGATTGGTGGTCGTCCATGACGGGTCAGAAGGGGAGCGGCACTGTCATGGCCTCTGAGCATGGTTCTCTATCCCAGGTGCTTTGTGGTTGGAAGCAAAGACATGTCCACATGGGTGTTTGGAGCTGAGCGCTGGGACAACCTCATCTACTATGCCCTGGGTGGACATAAGGACGCCATCGTGGCCTGCTTCTTTGAGTCCCACAGTCTGGATGTACGTACGCCCCTTGCCTGAAGTCCCTATTCTGAGTTTCCATGAGGCTGCCGCTAGGTTGCTTGTGGGTCTTTCGGGATTCGCCCTGGACACTCCCAGGTCAAAGGGACCTTGGTGGAGTTGGAATCCAAAAGCCACACTGGAGGGGCCACCTGATACAAGGGCTCTGGCATCAAATGAACGGCCTGTTTCCAGCCCTGGTGCTTCTCTTGCAGCTGTACTCACTCAGCCAAGATGGAGCCCTGTGTGTGTGGCAGTGTGACACACCCCCTGAGGGCCTAAAGCTGAAAGCCCCTAGGGGCTGGAAGGCAGACCTACTTCAGAAGAAGAAGGAAGAAGAGGAGGAGGAGGAGGATGAAGAGGAAGGGGAGCGAGAAACCACCATCCGAGGGAAGGCCATGCCAGCTGAACAGGAGAAAGTTGGGAAAGTGAAGTACTCACGGCTGGCCAAGTATGTCTCCAAGGCTGAGTATTCTGGGTCTGTGCTCCTGAAGTGGGGACTTTAATGGGGAGCACCTAGACCTCGGTCCAGAGAACAAGCTCCTTGTCTGTAAGCCTGGATTGAGGTCCTTAAGTAGTAGGTGTAAGACCCTGTCCTAAAGGCTAGAGGACTTGCTGCCTCATGGTCTGACAGGTCCAAATGAATGACGTCATATACAGAGACTGTTCATGGCCACTGAGAGCAGAGTTCATAGCTGTGGGTGGGCATATGTGTGGGATGGGAAAGCACCACCCTGCCGTGTCAGGTAGAGGTGGACTGAAGGGCTCTGTCAGGTCTCAGGATGTCCCAGGTAGGGTCAGGACGTAGACCAGGATGGGGTGTGCTTGGTCTCATCCTAGTGGGAGAGCATCCACTGTGCCTGTGGGCAGGTGCCAGTATAGAAGGTTAGAGTCTGCGGGCAATAAAGGAAGAAACCTCTGAAGAAGACTCAGGAAACATAGAAGTGCTCCCAGGGTCTCCCTCATGCAGACAGGACCCGCTAGGGAAAGCAGTATGCTAGAAGAAAACATTGGGCCCGGCAGCTGCTGGTGCTGCTTCTGCAGCACAGGGCTCAGCTTGATCTCGCGTGCCCCTGACTCAGGCTTCTGGGTGCGAGTGGAGACCCAGACCCACCCCGAGCTTGGTGACAGAGCCTGTGTGCCTCTGTCTATTGATCCAGGTATTTCTTGAATAAAGAAGGAGACTTTAACAACCTGACAGCTGCTGCTTATCATAAGAAGATTCATCTTTTGGTCACGGGTTTTGCTTCTGGAATCTTCCATCTTCATGAGCTCCCAGAGTTCAACCTCATCCACTCCCTGAGGTGAGTCTGGCTCGCTGGGACACTTCTATACATGCACAGCAAGGCCCGGGGTGAATGTGCCTGCGGCTTCCCACCAATCCGTGCCCTCCGCGCCAGCCACAGGTGTCGGTCTCAGGTGCCTGGGTGTCCATTTTCTGTCTCAGGAACACAATGTGTTAAAGTGCTAGTTCCTCAAGTAACTGCAGGAAGGTGCCAGTGTGCGGGGACCTGAGCTCCTGCAGCGGGGGACAGGGTGGCCACTTCTGTTCACCCTGCTCTTTCTGTGCCCTTTTCAGTATCTCTGATCAGAGGGTTGCTTCAGTTGCCATCAACAGCTCTGGGGACTGGATTGCCTTCGGCTGCTCAGGTTGGTTTCTCTGCTCTGCAGTAGAAGGGAAACTTCCACCCTAAAGCTGACCTGAAGTCGAGTCTTGGGACAGAGCCCAGTGAAGCCAGACTGGAGCTTGTAAGGCGCCAGAGTGCCACACTGTACCTCCTGTAGTAGAAGCCAGCTCCCCTGGGGAGAGTGACTTTCCTTGGCCTGTCCTGAGCAGAAGCTCAGCAGTCGAAGATGGTGTGTATGGCAAAGAGTCACTGAAGGCTGCAGTCTGTTGATCTTCTGAGGCTCACACTTAAATGTCAGTCCTTCAACTACCCCTTGGTCTTGGCCTGTAGCAGGTGTCCTGGACTTGGCCTCTGCTCCCGTCCAGCAGCCTGCCCAGCTGCAGGTGGTGGGGCCACTCCCCATGCCCTGGGCTGCCTTGGGCTGTGCTCTTAGGGAATGCTCAAGGTGAGCCCAGCCCCAGCTGACTGTACCGCAAGAGTAGTTGGGGACACCCTGTCCCATGCTATGTGTAGAGGTAGGTGTCCAGACAGTACCTTAGCTTTCCTGTACCCACAGGCCTGGGCCAGCTGCTGGTGTGGGAGTGGCAGAGTGAATCCTATGTGCTCAAGCAACAGGGCCACTTCAACAGCATGGTGTCGCTGGCCTACTCCCCTGATGGGCAGTATATCGTCACTGGTGGGGACGATGGCAAGGTGGGCATTGGGCTTCATTGGGCTGAGCTGTGGGTAGGCCAGGTGGGTGGAGAGTTGGCTTTGATTTCTCAGGTTTAACAGCCTTAGTGGGCCCCCAAAAGACTTTAACTATTTAGTGGACTTTGAAAGGAGAAAGTCTTGAGTGTCTGAATGTCCGTTTCTGATTCTGTAAGGGTAACAGTGGCAGCAGCCAGCATCTGAAGTGGCAGGCGCTTACTGGGCCTAGAACTCTATTGCCACCCTCACATGCCCTCAGTCTCCACTTTGGGGGGGCAGTTGGCCTCTCTAGACGTCACCTGGTATAGCCACTGTGTCTGTGTGAGGCTGCATGGACGGGGTCTGGGATGATTGTGTTGATGGCTCCCATATGCTCCTGCTATAGGTCAAGGTATGGAATACCCTCAGTGGCTTCTGCTTTGTCACTTTTACGGAACATTCCAGCGGGGTCACTGGTGTAACATTTACCACCACTGGCCATGTCATTGTCACCTCCTCCTTGGATGGAACTGTGAGGGCCTTTGACCTTCACAGGTGAGTTCCCCTCCAAGCACTAGGGCTCCAGTTCCTGTGTGGTCAGGCACTCCAGAGGTGCAGGTGTGTATTGCAGTCTGCCTTGACCTTATTTGTTTTCAGGTACCGGAATTTCCGCACCTTCACGTCTCCACGCCCCACGCAGTTCTCCTGTGTGGCTGTTGACTCGAGTGGAGAAATCGTCTCTGCAGGGGCTCAGGACTCCTTCGAGATCTTTGTGTGGTCCATGCAGACGGGCAGACTTCTTGATGTAAGAGCCATCTGCTCCCCTGAACCATGCATGGACTTAGGGTACTGGGTGGCAGGTGGGCTGGACTGTCACTGCTTTCCGCCTTATAAAACCAATGCCGTGGCTGGGGCTCAGGGACCTGGGTGCAGAGCTCGGCCCAGAGCTCCATTGTAACAAGCTGCAGCGGTTAATGGAGGGGTTGGCCTGGCCTTCCCACACTCCCTCATTACAGCCTGCATCAGTGCTTCAGCCCTTCCCACATCCACCTCTGCTCCTCTGCCTCTGTAGGTTCTGTCTGGCCATGAGGGGCCCATCAGTGGTCTTTGCTTTAACCCAATGAAGTCCATCCTGGCCAGTGCCTCTTGGGACAAGACAGTGCGCCTGTGGGACATGTTTGACAGCTGGAGGACCAAAGAGACCTTGGCTTTGACCTCTGATGGTGAGCTGGGGTCTGCAGACAGGCCAGGGCCAGAGCTATTTTTCTCTTGTCACTCTCCAGCCTTGATCTCCTCTAGAGTGCCCCCTCCTTGATCCTAGCTGAGTGTTTGGCATGAGCTCAGTGGGGGTGGGGGTGAGAATGATGCTAGACCCGCAGAGGCAGCAGCCCCCAAGGTTGGTGTTGTGACCAGAGGAAACTGGTTGTTTAGCCCGTTGGCAGGCTGCATCAGGCTGGGAGCCCTTGGGCTTTTGTCAAGTTCCCTGTTGCTTTCCAGAGCTAAAACCACTGAGTCCCAGGGAGTGCCCGGAGCAGACTGTGCTACCGGGACCTGTGTGCTTCCTGCCTCAGACCTGTCCTTAGGTTCTGTCACCTGCAGGAGGCTGTCACTCTGTACTGCCTCGGGGTAATCTTGGTGTGACTCACCTCCAGCCTGACAGCCCTCTGTCAGACTTGTGTGTCTTGGCACCAAACCCCCTCTGCATCATCACCGAGGTAGCCAGTGGTGCTGGTTTGTTCCTGGCTGGACTGTGCTGCCTTTCAGGGTTGGTGCTGCTCTCCTGGGCCTGATGTTGGTCTCTCTCTAGCCCTGTCAGTGGCTTTTCGGCCTGATGGTGCAGAGCTAGCTGTGGCCACACTGAACTCACAGATCGTCTTCTGGGACCCTGAGAACGCTGTACAGGTGGGCTCCATCGAGGGCAGGCATGATCTCAAGACAGGCAGGAAGGAACTGGACAAGATCACAGCCAAACATTCAGCCAAGGGCAAGTGAGTGTCAACTCTTCTGACAGGAGTCGGGGGTGGCCAGCACAGGGCACAGAGGCTCCTTTTCTGGCTTGTTTGCTAAATGCAACTAGTCCCTAGTTTAGGTGGGTGGGGCCTGAGCCTCTATAGCAAAGAGATCCAAGCAAGTCCATATCATACCCATTAAGGAGGTGCTGTGGATTTGCTGGTCTTTACACTGCAGATAAGGAGTTCTCCAGTTGGCAAGCCATTGCCATCAGCCTGGTGTGGTCCCATTGAGAGGCTAAGAGGGCCGATGGCATGTGTGCTGCTTTTCCTGCCCTCTTGTGCCCAACTAGAACCACATAGTTCTGACCGATTCTGGACTGTCATCCGTGGGCCCCCTAGGTGGTGCCATCTGGCTATGTGTTGCTTTGGGGGTCATAAGGTTGCTAAGGTTGACCAGAGAACCTTGAGCAACAATAGTGTGAGTGTGTCACTTTGGGGTTCCTACCTACTCCAGGTGACTTTTGAGTCCACATAACAAAGTGCTTAGTGCTTGAGGAACTGTGTCTCCCTCCCAGGGCTTTCACTACCCTGTGTTACTCTGCGGATGGGCAGAACATTCTGGCAGGAGGCATGTCCAAGTTTGTGTGCCTTTATCATGTCCGGGAGCAGATCCTGGTAAAGAGGTTTGAGCTTTCCTGCAACCTGTCTCTGGATGCCATGGAGGTAAGCAGGTGTTTTGGCTGCATGGGCCTTGAGTGAGCCAAGGGGTTGGCACATGGCATGTGGCTATGGCAAAGTGGGAAGGCTTGACTGCCCAGAAGAGTCCACACCCCCAGGGCCTGACATCTTTACCTTCTTTGGGACTGATACTGCTTGGTTAGGTTGCTTGGAAGACAGGAGCGTTTGGCATAAACTGGCTCAGGACAGTTAACAGGCTTCTTCAGAGCCCTGTAAAGGAAGAAACTAAGGAAGGAAGAGAACAAAGGCAGGTCTTAGCCAGGCACAGCTTTCTGCCTGTCCTTGCCCTCTGTGCAGCCCCAGTGTTAAAGGGCTGTGTCCTCACTACCCTTCGGGTATCTGCCTTTTTTGTTCACCAGTCTGCCCAAAACCCTCCTCGTACTTCGGTTTGCCTCAGGAGTATGGGTGAGGCCTCTGAGCTAGCCTGTGGCTGCCTACAGCTGTCTTTGTGAGCATGCGTGTGTGCATGTGTACATGCACATTCTCTGGAGGAAGGTTCTATGGGCAGGGTCCACTATCAGTTAAGGCATGGTTGGTGATATGGGCAAGAGTGAGATGAGGGTGGCTTCTATCCTAGGAATTTCTGAACCGAAGAAAGATGACAGAGTTTGGCAATTTGGCACTCATTGATCAAGATGCTGGGGAGGAGAATGGCGTCGCAATTCCCTTGCCGGGTGTAAGGAAAGGTGAGCAGATGCCCCTTTACCTGTCCACCACCTACTTTTCTTGATGACACTGCTGTTTCCTCCGTGGGGCTGCAGTGAGGAGTCTAGCTGTTTCTGCATTACCTTTCTGGAGGCTTTCCCTGGGCCAGCCAGAGCTGTCTGCTGGCCAGCAGATGCTCTCAGACCTGTGCGCTGATGCCCAGCTCCCTGAGGCACAGCACTATGACAGGGTTAGAAGGGCTGCTTCCCTCCTGAACTCTGAGAAAGCTGTTCTTTGTAGGTCCCTGTGACTGTCGTTGGGCAGCACAGTGGACCTGAAGGCTGACCGCAGAGGGCAGTCAAGTAAGTACAGTTATTTTTCCTCCTCAGGTGATATGAGTTCCAGACACTTCAAACCTGAAATCAGGGTAACTTCTCTGCGCTTCTCTCCCACTGGTGAGCCTGGGTAATCCTCATTAGCAGGTGCCGGTCCTGATAGGTGTCAAGGCCTTCGTTCTCAGGGGCAGGGTTAAGCTGCCGCTGGCAGGCTCTAGGCATTCATGTCCTGGGGATAGGAAATGGCTGGTTCCATGTTTAGCCTGGCTCTTGATGTGGACAGCTGTGAAATTCCTTCCATACCATACTAGCTATAGTGGGGTCCTGAACCCTGTTCCTGGGAGTGGCAGTCCAGGTGTCCTTCCTAGGTGGCAGACTCTCAGAACCTCAGCTACTGCTAGTGCCTCTCTCCTTCAGTGTGTTCAAGGGTCTGCCTAGGCCTGAGGCTTGCTAGGTTTGTATCCTCCGTTTCAGCAGCCTGGGTCTAGGGTCCTGAACACTGCTGCACTGGTGGAGGGGACAGGGTGAGGTATGGTGTGTTGTCGTTCTGTGTCAGACATGTTTGAAGGTGATCACCCTGTGTCTCACTTCCCATTGTGGGAGGTAGACCAGCTGTCCATAAACCACAGCCTGAAGCCCAGATCTGTCCCATCCGCCCTGTTACACAATTGTGCAGCTTTGGTTTTCTAAGATAGGTCACCACTGATTGATTATGCCCAGTGTGTGGGCACACCCTTGGCATGGGTAGCTTGAGCAACTGCAGCACAAACTATGGCCTTCAAGGCTCAGGTCTGTCCTGTTCTTCCCTGTTTGGGAAGCCTGCTGACTCCTGGATCAACCCGAGGAAGTGGGCATCTGAGCCACAATCCTGGGAGAATGTCTGCCAGCAGTCTGTTGACAGCCACTCTGAAGTGGGGCCTAAATGAGCTTTCAAGTTTTGAGGAAGTTCCTGTGCTGCTTGCTCCATAGGGCGCTGCTGGGCGGCCACCAGCACAGAAGGGCTCCTCATCTTCTCTCTGGATGCCCAGATGCTCTTCGACCCATTTGAGCTGGACACCAGTGTGACACCTGGGCGGATCCGTGAGGCACTACGACAGAGGGAGTTTACCCGTGCCATCCTCATGGCCTTCCGGCTCAATGAGAGGAAACTGGCACAGGAGGCCCTGGAGGCTGTGCCACAGGACGAAAGTAAGCCAGGACCACCAGCCCTGTTCTGCTAATATAGAGGAACTCCATGTCCATCCTTCCTGGCAACTTCTTTGCAAACTGAGCCTGGCTTTTCTTTTGCAGTTGATGTTGTCAGCGCTTCCCTTCCTGAGCTGTATGTAGAGAAAGTGCTTGAGTTCTTAGCTGCCTCCTTTGAAGAGTCCAGGCACCTTGAATTTTACCTTATATGGACCCAGAAGTTACTTATGTCACACGGACAGCGGCTGAAGTCCAGGTATAAAATGGGTTCCCCCTTGCTCTTCACCTGCTAGTCAAGTCACCGAGCCATTTGATCATGGCCACAGGGAAGCTTTCTCTGCACACGCACACTGACAACTTCTTCTTTCCAGGGCGGGGCACTTGCTGCCTGTGGTCCAGTTCCTTCAGAAGGGCCTCCAGCGGCATCTGGATGACGTTTCCAAGCTGTACGTGCCTGGGGGTTGGGGGGGGCCGGGGCAGAGTAGGGCTCGTGAGGCTGATACTAGTCAGGGTTGCTCCCTGTGCTGTCTGATTTGGGGACAATACTCTGGTGTCACAGTGCACGTTCTGCTCTGCTGGGTGAACTGTGATCTGAGTGTGATGATCACCTCTGGCTGTCTGGCGTTAAAGTGAGGACACACGAGCACTTGCACAGTTGTTCGGGTGGAGGTAGGATATGCCTGAGATGTAGTGAGAGCCTGCCACCCTGGGGATGGTCACTTCAGAATTGCAGGATCAGGCCGCCTAGCCTGGATTCACACATCGTCTCTGGGCGATGAGAGGTGGCTGTGCATCTTGTTGCCAGGTAGAGTTGATTTCTGGGATCTGACCAGTGTGTGCAGGTTTCCCTGGTATGGCAGTGTTGATAGAGTATATAAGTATATACAGTATTTTGACAGTGCTAGCTAGAATGAGCCCATGTCAGTCCTTCCTTTCCTCAGCCTCCTCCAGGTGGTTTGTGGTGATCTGTGAGATATCCTGTCTACTAGTCTCTCCATTCAGGTCCCTGAGAGAGGCTGGCACCTGGGCACTGTGGTCCCATAGTCCTCCTGATTATCTTTATAATGCTTCTGAATCTAGAGCAAGCCCTTCTTCCTTGTGCCCATTTTTCCTGCCTAGCTGCAGGAAGACTGGTGTTGGAGGTGCTTGTGCTAGGGTATGGTGGTCTGCTTGGCTAAGCTTAATTAATCTTTCCCTGGCTGATGCATCCCTGACTCCACAGATCTGTAAGAGAATACTCTCACATCTCCATTTCCTCCTCCAAGCCTTGTTCCTGGTTGTTTGTTTGTTTTGCCAAGGCATAGTAGGCATTTTTAGCTTTGTGTACATTTGTGAGGCAGCCCTGTTTGATAGCTATGGCACCCATAAATGCAAGGTGCGGCTTTTCCTTTCTGCTGGGTTTTGCTCTCAACCATGGCTCTGGCAGATAAGGTCTGAGACTTCCCCTTAGTCCTGTGAATGTAGAGTCGGCCCCTGGCTCTGTAAAGGCTTTAACGGAAGGGCCAACAAGGAGAGCAGGCCAGACGCTGCCCTACACTGGGTGCAGCAGGAACTGAATCAGCCTGAGAGAGGAGGAGTAATTTTGGGGAACAGTTGCATCCAGTCCTGCTGGTGGGGGCAGAGTGGGACGCTTTTGCTGACCTAATGTCCTGTGTCCCCAGCTGTAACTGGAACCGTTACAACATCCAGTATGCTCTGGCAGTTTCCAAGCAGCGGGGCGTAAAGCGCACTCTGGAGCCTTTAGACACAGAAGAGGACACAGACGCATCTGATGATGACAGTCTACACCTACTTGGGATTGCTGCGGATGATGAGGAAGAAGAGGGGATGCTGGTGTAGAAGCCCCACCTCACAGCCTGACTGACTGACTGGAGATGCTGGTGTAGAAGCACCGCCTTATGGCCTGATTGGAGATGGAACCACTGCGCCAGAGCCCAGAAAGTGAGCGATGCCAGAGGCCTCAGAACCCTGCAACCAGGACTCTTTTGCTGTGAGATTGCACATGCTACCATGAGGCAGCAAGCCAACCTTTCAGGTCCAGGGTTGGGATGCATACCATGGGCACGTGTGTGCTGTAGGCCCAGAATGCTGGCATTGTGGTGATCCTGCATATAGACTTCTGAGAAGTGTGGACTTGGAAGCTTCTGCCGGTTATTTATATTTTTAATACGGACTTCTGAGAATGAACCTTTTTTCCCAACTTAGGGTTGGAAAGCTTTTTTAAAAATGTGAGGACCTTCCAGGACAGGCTCCAAAGCCACAGAGAAACCCTGTCTCAAAAAACCAAAAAAAAAAAAAAAAGTGAGGACTTCACTTCTCGACTTTGAGTTCCTGATGTTTATAGTGTGTCCTTGGTGAGACATTGTCTTCAGCTAAGCAGGAAAGACCAGAGTGGCTGTCTGCTCAGGCCTGTGGCCCTGGTCATCTATAGGTATACGGAGTGAGCCAGAAAGTGTGCTGGGCTGACGCAGGAGGGTGGATGTGACAGCTCACTGCTGGCTAGGGAAGCCTGCCCAGACCAGTACCAGTGTGCACAGGTTACATGGGAGAGGGACAGTCCCTTCATGCCAAAGGGGTGCTCTACTGATACTTCAGCGGTTGACCAACTCCAGCGTGTCAGCTCACCAGTGAAGTCTCCCACAGATCCCAACTCTCATGCCGGAAACTGCCCATTGGCCTCTGTCCAGGCCGCAGGAATTTATCTATGTGACACCTAGTGTCACAGTTGGGGTGCGCCATTGTCCTGGTCACCTGAAATACACTCAGGCTTGACCACGGTATGGAGAGAAAGCAGAGCTCAGCCTGGTATCTCCGGGTTTCCTGTTCCTGCACAGTGTTTCTGTGTGTAGCTCGGAATGGGGGCTCACGTCTTGCCTGCACAGGGTCAGGATCCCGGCTGCCCAAATGGGGCCTCACTTGTTTTAGTACCCTCCTGAGATTTCTGTTTGCATCCGTGGATACAGTTTTTTGAAGCCCTACCCTTTTTGTCTGTGTGTGGTGCTGAACGTGGAACAGGGCTTGGGGAGTGGCAGGCAGGTACTACCGAGCCACACTTCAGCCATCACCCATCTCGAACTTGAAGTTTAATTACTATACCCTTTGGAGTGCCTTTCAGGCCTGCTTCTCGGTAACCATGCCCATTCCGCCCACCCCTGTGGACGAGGTCAGATGCAAATTGCTGCCACTCCATTGAGTATCTGTGCCCAGGCTTCCAATAAATATTGGACCACCACGCCCACATCTTTGCATTCCCTGGCTTCTACATACGCTCTACTCCCCAGGCCTATCTCCATCATATGTCTCCTAAATGTGAAAGGGCTGCCATCTTAAGATAGAAACACCTGGCAGCTGATTTCCAAACGCTGTGCTAAGGATCGCCCCCTAGGAGCTGAAAGAAGCCACCTTTGACAGCTTTCACAATGGTGAGGAACCAGCAGTCACACTTTGGAAGCTATGGACACTGGACTGTAACAAGCCTTCCATCAAATGCAGCCACCACAGCTTTAATCCCAGCACTCAGGAGGCAGAGGCAGGCAGATCTCTGTGAGGTCGAGGCCAGGAGTTCAGGACAGCCAGGGCTGTTACACGGAGAAATCCTGTCTCCAAAACAAAAACTGAAAAAACGAAAGAGTAGGTAGGTGCTCGCTCAGCTTTCCTCTGAAGCAGCCAGTGCACCGTGATTGGCAGAATCGTGACCAATGAGGAACCTGCAGGGGAATTCAGAACACACTGGGTGATGGGAGAAGCTAGGCTTGCGCAGTTACGACCCCATTGTTTGGGGAACTACGCTGTTTACGGGCATTTTTGGTGATTGCACAGAATGGAGCTGCAGTGGGCAATCTGGGTGGCCTACTCCACAATGAGTGCCCTTCAAGCACTAGTCAGGCAGGGCCCAGCCTGCCTCCAAAACACTCATGGCAAAGTCCTAAACTGGCAACTGCCCAGACTTTCCCCAGCCCTCTCAAAACCGGGGAAGGGGCGTGTCCCGCATATGGCCGTGCATTGGGCAGGTGCAGTCCGGCCTACCAGTATCCTTTGTCGGGGGTGGGGGCGGCATGTTCTGAGCTCGGCGGCCGGCCGGGCATGCTCGATAATCTTCTCCAGAGCAATTAGCCGCTATTCCTACGCTCTGTTGACCACTGCGCGGGCGCGGTCCCGCCCACCGGCCCTCAGGGGCGGAAAGGGCGCGCAGCGCGGTCCTCCATTGGCCAGGAGCGACTCCGCCCTACTGCGCACTAACAACGCTGCTGTGTGTCCTTCACTATGGCCGCCGTCAGGGCTCTGGTGGCGCCGAGGCTGGTTTCTGCGCTCGCACCGCTGTCGGGACGCCACCATACTCCCTCCCAGCGCGCTGCCCTTCACAGCTCCTCACCGCGGCCCGGGGCCAGGGTGGCGTTGGTGAGTGCATGGCCAGACAGACTCCCAGGCCAACCTCCTCCCCTGGCTCACTCCCCGCAGACTGGGGTCGCCCAGCTGGCCTCCCAAGGTCGGCCTCTGCAGGAATTCAGCCTTCCTCTCCTCTTGGTGATTTCCTACCGGGCCCTTCATCAGTGCCTCTCCTCCTGCAGGTACTGTCGGGCTGCGGAGTCTATGACGGAACTGAGATCCACGAGGCCTCTGCGTAAGTCCTCAAAGTTCGTAAACACTCCCTTGGTTTAAACGGCAGAAACATAACCACATACAGTGAGTTCACATGGTGTTAAGTTCAAGCCCACAGTTAGCACAGGCAAGACTAAAAGATGCCTCCTGGGTCCTGGATGAAGGCAAAGTGCCTGGCAGCAGCCTGGGGCCCAGAACATACCCCCCCCCCCCAAGCAACATCTGCTGAGTCAGCAACCGCCGCTGCTCACCAGTCGGTAAAAGGAATTGTAGAGACCGCTTGGCGCACCTACCTACGTGCTCTGGTTCCATCCTCCCCTCTCAGAGGTCTATTAGTGCAACAAGGCCGGGCGGTGGTGGCGCACGCCTTTAATCCCAGCACTCGGGAGGCAGAGGCAGGCGGATCTCTGAGTTCGAGACCAGCCTGGTATACAGAGCTAGTTCCAGGACAGGCTCCAAAGCCACAGAGAAACCCTGTCTCGAAAAACCAAAAAAAAAAAAAAAAAAAAAAAAAAAAAAAGGCAACAAGGTGTCCTACAAATTAGGAATCCCTCCCTCACATCCTGCACTTGGTTAAAGTTCATTTGTAAAATGAGTCTACAGGACACTTTTGGAAGTCACACCATGTTGGATTTTCTCCACATAGGATCCTGGTCCACCTAAGCCGAGGCGGGGCTGAGGTCCAGATCTTTGCTCCTGATGTCCCTCAAATGCATGTGATTGACCACACCAAGGGACAGCCCTCTGAGAGCGAAAGCAGGTATGGGGTAAGGGATGGACCGTTCAGGACCCCTCTTCCCACGGCAGCTTCTGTCCTGCAGCCTTCTAGGTTATGCGGTGGAACATGTGTTCTTCACACCAGCCGTCATCCAGCTGTTCTGGAAATGCGCAGCCATGGGCACAGTGGTTCTGACCTCCCTGCGAGCATTGTGAGAATGGCAGTAGCCACTGTTGTCCTCCCTCTGGATGTGAGGTGGTCGTGGTGTGTTCTTGCTAATCATTGTGTGGCACTGTGTTGTGTCCCTCTAGCTAATTTACAGCTACTTTTTTTTTTTTTATTTGGTTTTGGTTTTTGACTTTTTGAGATAGGGTCTATTTGGCCCTAACAGGCCTGGAACTCACTGTGTATGTAGACCAGTCTAGCCATGAATTCATAAGAAAATCACCTGCCTCTTCCTCCCAAATACTAAGATCAAAGGCATGTGCCACCATGCCCAGCACAACTACATTTTTGTTGTTGTTTTGGTTTTTCAAGACAGGGTTTCTCTGTGTAACAGTCTTAGCTGTCCTGGAACTAGCTCTGTAGACCAGGCCAGCCTCAAACTCAGAGATCTGCCTGCCTCTGCCTCGCAAGTGCTAAAATTAAAGGTGTGCACCACCACCACCTGGCCACTACTACATTTCTTATCTGAGGCCTGCTTGCAAGGTGGCCTGAGGGCTGAGACTGAAAGAGTAGGGAGGGGAACTTTAACTGCTCAGGCTGTCTGTTGGGATCCCAGCCATTTCCTTCTCTGTCCAGGCCCCAGGCCCCTGAATTTGCCCCTCCTCCCGCATTGTACCAGCCCAAGTAAGGCAGTGGTAGCTTCCTGCTGTGTCTGATGTTCAGGTGGCCTCAGGCATCCTCAAAAGTAGTTTCCTACACTACCCCCCTCCGGTGAGGAGCACTGAATCCTGCCTGCTGTGGATACTTGGTGGGCCTCCAGTTGCTACTGGCCCCTGATTCCAGGTAACCTATTGTGGATCCTGAGGCCAGCCTGCAAGGCTTGTTGTTTGTGTAGGTCACTAGAATCCTGTCATTGTTTCCAGATGTTGCCTGGATGTGCGAATCGGGGAGAATTCAGTCTCCACGGAGAATTCAGTCTCCACGTGTGAGCCTACTCATTTCTTGAGCCATATCCAAGAAAAGTCTCCAGTGGTGCCTGTGTCCTGGCCCTGCCTACACCCTGATCCTTTGCTCCTTCTGTGTTCTTTCCAGGAATGTTTTGGCAGAATCAGCAAGGATTGCCCGAGGCAAGATCACCAGTCTGGCCCAGCTCAAAGCTGCCAACCATGATGCCGCCATTTTTCCTGGAGGCTTTGGAGCCGCCAAAAACCTGTACGTGTCCAAGTGTAAGGGTCTAGAGCACAGTAGTGCCAGCTCTTTTACAAGGGGCTGGGGTCTGCCGGGCGATGGTGGCGCACGCCTTTAATCCCAGCACTCGGGAGGCAGAGGCAGGCGGATCTCTGTGAGTTTGAGACCAGCCTGGACTACAGAGCGAGTTCCAGGACAGGCTCCAAAGCCACAGAGAAACCCTGTCTCGAAAAAACCAAAAAAAAAAAAAAAAAAAAAAAAAAAAAAAAAAAAACAAGGGGCTGGGGTCACTTTAGCAAAACCAGCAGGGGGTTCTCTGCTTCTGCCTGGAAGCTCTCTGGGTGGGCTGGGCAGTCTTATTGACCTCCATGCTGTGAATCAGGTCTCAGCAAACTCTGCTGGCTTGTCCTTGCAAATGTCAGTTCTCACACAGAGCTGTCCTTCCGTAGTGGTTTGAATGACAGTGGCCCTAGGCTCATATGATTGAATGCTTGGTCCCTATTTGGTAGAATCCTTTGGAAGGATTAGGAGGTGTGGTGTGGTTGCAGAAAGTTATCAAAGGGGGTAGGCCTCAAGGTTTCAAAATTCACACCAGGCCCATGTAGTCGGTCAGTCTCTCTGTCTGTCTGTCTCTTTGCCTGCCAACTTGGAATCAGATGTAAGCTCTTAGCTACAGCCCCAGTGCCATGCCTGCCTGCTGCCATGCTTCATGCCATGCTTGTTGTGAACTAACCCCCTGAAACCACCTGCTGGCTGGTGAATGAGAAGCTAGATACACAGTTAGGCATTCAGTGTGATAGACTGCCCACCTGGCATGTGGCCACGCTGGGACACACTGCTGTCCAGTGGGCCATCCAGAGACTATGGGGCCACCACTGAGCAGAGCCTCTCCTCTCGTGGCAGGAGCACGTTCGCCGTGGATGGGAAGGACTGCACAGTTAACAAGGAAGTAGAGCGCGTCCTAAAGGAGTTCCACGGGGCCCGGAAGCCCATCGGGTAGGTGATACACAGGGGTTCAGGAGGATGCCAGAGGGTTGTGGGAGTTCCTAGCACATTGCCAGCTCTTGGTATGATAGCTCCACCAGCTGGAACCCAGTTAGACCAGCAATGGCCTGGGAGTGTGGTAGAAGTGGGATTGGCCCCTAGGTAGGGCAGTCATGTGAGCCCAGCCCATGTTCACTAGGCCCAGCTGCCCACCTCCTGTGTCTCAGGGCTGCTCACTTTGGTTTTGAGTCTTACCAGCTTTGACTGGCCTGGAACTCACTATGCAGACCAATCTGGCCTTGATTGAACTCGCAGAGATCCATCTGCCTACTGAGTGCTGGGATTACCACCCGTGCCGGGGCAGCTCACTTTTGAAGGTCATGAGGTCATGCAGGGCTGTTACCTACCCTGGGCACTCTACACCAGTGATCCTCAACCTTCCTAATACTACAACCCTTTAATACTTGTCCTCAAGTCGTGGTGACCTCCAACCATAAAATTATTTCGTTGCTACTTTATAACTGTAATTTTGCCACTGTTAACAATCATAGTGTAAATATCTGATGTGCAAGCCCTGTGAAAGGTCGGTCCATCCCACCCCAACCCCTGGTTTAAAGCCGCTGCTGTAGACAGTGGGCCACCAGATGGCAGTACAGAGTTTGGCTTCCCTGACCCCTCAGCTTCCCTCGCAGCCATCTGTGCCCAGGGCTGCCCAGTGCCACAAGCCTGGGGACCAGACATCCTCAGTCCTCGCTCTCAGCGTGCTCCCCATGCTGACACAGCTCCTTCAACTTTCAGCTTGTGCTGCATCGCGCCTGTCCTCGCAGCCAAAGTGATCAAAGGTGTCGAGGTCACCGTGGGCCACGAGCAAGAGGAAGGTGGCAAGTGGCCTTATGCTGGAACTGCAGAAGCCATCAAAGCCCTGGGTGCCAAGCACTGTGTGAAGGGTGTGACCATATCCTTTCTGGCGGTCGGTCAGTGTGGTGTCAGGTAGCACATTAGTGTCATTCATTTGGTCATTGAAGGTGTCTGGCGGACAGCCTTCTCTACAGGGATTATGGTTGCTGGGCTTACTTTAAGGAAGCCCCTGGCAGGAGGACAGGGCCTACCCGTGTTGAGGGGTGGAGCTAGCTTGGTATGCCACAGACAGGCTGGTGGTATACTGACTCCACAGCTGGCCAGGGGATCCATATTTCTGCACGTCAGCCTGGAGTCTACAGCTGCAATGCCTGGTCCCCACAAGGTTAGGTGGTCTATGAGGAGTGCCGGCTAGGGCAGGACTCTGGGACCTGGAGGATTAGGAACTGTTGCTGGTGACCACAGAAGGAAATAAGACAGTGTGGGAGAAGTGAGCAGGGCTCCTAGCTTGCTCTAGCGGGCCCCTCAGTTTCCACTGCTGAAGCCTGAGTTTTACCTCCCCCTGCCATGTGGGGCCAGCATGCAAGCTGTTATCAGGTAGTGTCCCCCTCCCCAGTAGGTCACATTTTCTTTCTCTGAGCACCTGTGAGTCGGGAGCTAGTCCCCCTTGTTTAGTTGGGTGACAGCAGTACAGCAGGTGCGGACTTGGTACCGTGGTGTCCTTGAGCAGCAAAGGAGCTGCAAGACAGAGTGGATGGGCCTCTTCCCCGCATTCCCTGTGGTCCTGCCCGGTGCTGTGTTTTCCCTAACAGCTACGCACGAAGCTCATGTAGACCAGAAAAACAAGGTGGTCACGACCCCGGCCTTCATGTGCGAGACAGCACTCCATCACATCCACGATGGGATTGGGGCTATGGTGAAGAAGGTGCTGGAACTGACAGGAAAGTAGCACTGCCTGGGCTCCATTCAGCAAGGACAAGAGTTGCCTTTTTGTTAGAAGAATTGTTGCTTTCTGCCTGAAGAAGGAGCTTTGCCTCCACCCAGCTCCTTCTACCAGCAAGAAGCTCAGAGCTCCTCCATGGGCCCCAATAGCATCGGGAGCTTCAGCAGTGGGGGCCTGCCCCTCTGTGTGTCCCCATTGGAAGAATCTGCTTGAAGCATTTACATTCTACAATCCTAGGTCAGATGGACCGGGGACTCAAGTTTTAAAAGAAGAAAACATTTTAGGTTTTCATTATCAGACCCCTGTGTGATAAGCAGACAGACCTTGTTTGTGGATAAAGAAACGTTCTCGCACCCAAAGTAAACACAGGCTAACTAAAGCCAGGGGAATTCTGTAGCAGGCAGTCCCTGCAGCCACAGAATAAACTCCTTTCCACACTGGAAACTACTTTCTGCTGTGTCTCAGGCCTTCTGAAACTAGTGAATGGTACCCATACTGTGAGGTTTCGATGAGTCCCAGGGAAACGGGGAAGTCCCCAGGAGTGGGCCTCTGTATGCTGGCCCGCTGCCGGGTCTAGGAAGCTGCCCCAGGCTGTGAGATTGTGGGACCTGGGTAAAGAAGGAAAAGTGAAGGGCGGTGGTGCCCTGTTGCTGCCCTCTGCACTGTCTCCTTATGGAAAAGTGTCAGAGTGGTCTGGTGGAGGTCTGAGCACACTTCATCTGTTCCAGAACATTCTCTTCTGGACAGCCAGGCAGCCTGAGGGTTCCTTGGCCTTGGTAGCAGGGACTGTAGCACTGCACTGGAAGACTCCTTTAGCTCAGTTATGTCAGATGCTGGGCAGAAGTGGAGTTAGGCCAGGCAGGGAGCCTCCGTAGCAGGATGTCTGCCGTCTCCCGGTACCCTTCTTCACACACACACATGCACACAGCCACAGGGAGAATGGCCCTTGCTGCTTCTCGGACTAATTCCTCCAGAGACCATGATTCTTGGTGGTCTGAGCTTTAGACATCTTACCAGGACCTATGGCATACACTCATGGTCCCTGCACTGCGGGCCAGGTAGCCCCCTCCTGGGTTACCTGCAGAGCCTACCCCTGGGTCTGACCTCACTCCCCAGAAGTGAACCTCTTGAAGCTTCATATATGTATACAGCTTCCCTTAAGTGAGTTTCCACAGTAGACATACAGAACCGACACCATCCACCCAAAGCCCCTGCTTCCTGCCTGTCTAGTCCACCAAGGCCACCCAGAGCGGCATCCCTGTCCTGTGACGTGTGTTGCTCTGCTCAGCCTTCCCCACCCAGCTCCTGGATATTTTTGCTTCAGCCTTCTGTTGGCCCGTCGGCCCACCTGGCTGTACTGAGTTGGCTGACGTAGGCGCTAATGAGCATCCTTGCATCCTCGTGGGTCTCCCGTGCTCCCGCACCGCACCAGCTGTAGGCTGCTAGACTGGCTTTTCCAGCAGAGCCCAGAGGGCACTCAGTATTTCTCCCACCATGATTGGTAGATGCACCATATAACATTCACTACACTAGGACTCGGGGTTGCAACTGGGTCTGGTGGTGTCTCCTGAGGTGCTTGCTGCTGTTAGTCACCTCTCTGCCCTCTTGGCCTTCTGGGCATCCCCTGGGCAGAGTCTGTTGGTGCCGCTCCCCACTTGTCTGCTTTTCTCCAGCTAGAGATCTGCAGTCTACTGACAAATCTTCATTTGGTAAGCCACGTCCATTGGTGTCTGGTGGGCAGGGAGCTCAGGTTTACTTCTAGAGAGGAAGCTTCTGCCCCATCATGTTTAGGCTGGCAGCTGCTTGTCTCCTTGCTGAGCTGTGCCAGCTGAGCATAAAGGTACAATGGCCTCTGAGCACCCCAAAGGAGAATGGTACCCCCAGAACCTGCGCCCACTTAGGGCCCTACCTACCATGTGGCCTGGATGTCCTTAGATGTTCCGGAATGTCCCGTGTCCACAAGTGGAACTTGAGCTTAGGTGTGACCTGCTTTTGTCCTTTCTCATGTCTGCCACACGTGTAACTGAGAGGGGAGTGAACTCCTGAGAGACCCCCAAGGTCAAAGTCAGCGCGGTTAGCGACAGGCACTGGGTCCCTGGGCAGTTTCTGCTCAAGTGCTCAGCTGTGTTGGTGGGTTCAGTTGTCCCCATGTGTCCTCCCTGACTTCACACAGAAGTGACCAAGTGTGACCAGCACACCTAGCATAAACCAGACCCCTGCCTGGCCTGGACCATCAGTGTCACAGGTGTGCTGAGCCGAGGCCAGGTAGAGCCGCGCTGGACTGTACTTGTGGTGAAGCATTCGGTGAGGCCAGAACTTAGCTGTTAGCACCTGGAAATGATCGAGTCCCCACTGTCTGCCAGGTGCAATCCGCCGAATAAGAGACCACGCTCCTCGCTTTTGTGGAGCGAGTAAGGGCTTGTTGGCAGATGAGCTCCAGGTGGGAGTGTACACACTGACAGGGAGGCAGGGAAGGGGTCGGGCCCACCAACAAGGGAGCAGCCAGGGTGAGTGATTTTTTGTTTTTTACATCCTCTGAAATACTTTATTCATTTCTTAAGAATTTATATTTATTTTATACCTGTGTGTTTAGCACAGGTATGCATGTCGGGGTCCGGGTTCTCTCCTCCAAGTGGATTCTAGGGACTAAACTCAGGTCATCAGGCTTGGTGACCTTTACCCAGAGGCATCTCCCTAACCACTTCTCTGAAGTCTTTGAAAACGACACTCTTATATGAATTATCTGTCAGTAAAAAAAACTAACTATAATAACTACTTTATTTTTGAGATCTGTGATTCTTGGAATAAGTCCTGTCCCTAGAGACATTGTGCATAGAGTCGAGTCCACACAGCTCATTAGTAAGGCTGTCATTTTAGGTATCACCACTAGGGGGCACAGTGGCCCTACCTTGGGACTTTCTGCAGGTTCTCAGAGCTGATCATGACCAAGGGCCTGCTAAACTGTCCCCTACTCCCCACCCCCGCCTATATCCTACACTTTACCATCTTCAGAAGCCCTCATGGGAATCCCACGGCCCCTGCCTTCCAGGTCTACTTCACACGCGCCTCCATTTAAGCCAGCAAGTCTCAAAATGAGTTCCCAGGGGCTCCTCTCGTCTTCACCCCACCTGCCTTGGCCACCCTGATCACCTACCTCAGCCTCTCTCCTCCTACCCATTTCAGGACCCTTGAAGCTTGGGCCCTGGAGTCCTGACCAGCAATGGCAAGGGAAGGAAGAAGGGGCAGACACACATGGAGGAATGCTGGGGTCCGGGGGGAGGGGGTGCACACACGGATAGAGGACACCTGCTGCAGCCAGCAGGAACCTCACCGTGTTTATTATGAACAGCACAGGGGAAGGGATAGCTAGTCTCCCCGTGTCTCTGTGGGCGGGCAGGCAGTCTCAGGCTGTAAACACCTGCGAGGAGGAAGCGGCATTTGCTCATTTTTATAAATTCTGATCAATCAACACTCGTGTGGACCCCGAGGAGAGCTTTGCCAACCTTCTTGGTCCTCACCTGGGTGAGGTTTTGCCCCTCCTGCAGGACTGAGGCTTCGGCACCCTTGACATAGTCATGCCCATGTCAACATATGCACACTCTCGGGGCTTCCAAGGACTTCTGCCCCTACACTACCTTTTCTGGTTGATTCTTCTATTTCCATCCTTTCCTGACTGTGGAGCTATCACTCAAACCCACTTGCCATCACACTGGTGTGGCGGCACATGCCCGGAATCCCAGCACCGGGAGGCAGTCAGGAGAATTAGGAACTCCAGGTCATCGTTGGCTGCACAGAGAATTGGAAGCCAGCCTGGACTACATGAGACTGTCTCAAAAAAAAAAAAAAATCATCTAGCTTTCTTCTTTGATCAACTGGGGCTTTCCAAGCTTTGCTTTGTGCATTTAAGTTTGTGCTCCAGTTTGAGCTAACGTGAAGGTGAAAGATGTGCTTATATTCTGGCTTTTTGTTTTTGAATTGTGTGATGGGTTTTGTCATTTTTAATTTGTTTTTACTTCATATGTATTGGTGTTTTGCCTGCGTATGTATCTGTGTGAGGGTGTCACATCCCCTGGAACTGGAGTTACAGACAGTTGTGAGCTGCCATGTTTGTACTGGGAATTAAACCTGGGTCCCCTAGAAGAGTAGCCAGTGCCCTTAACTGCTGAGCCATCTCTCCAGCCCTGTATGTGGTGGTTTGAATGGGAAACATTCCCCACCGTCTCAGGTATTTGAACTCTTGGTCCCAGTTGTTGGTGGTGTTTGGGGAGGTTACAGAACCTTTAGGAGATGCAACCTTGCTGGGGGCAGTGCATCACTGCGGGGGGGGGGGAGCTTCGAGGGTTTGTAGTCTCACCTGCTTCCTGTTCTCTCTGCCCCGTGAGCGTGGATGCAAAGTGACCAGCCAGTCTCCTGCTCTGGCTGCCTGCTGTCATGCCCCCCCCCCTGGGATTGGTGAGCCAAAATAAACTCACAAGAAGCTTTTGGTTACAGTGTTATATCCAGAAACAAACGAAAAGGGAACTAATAAAACGTGGATATCCACAAACACCACCTTTTGTAAGAACTTTCTTTGCTTCCCTGTACTGTGTCCACTCTGTGGTCGAGGCCAGCCGACTGTATTTCCCGAGGGTCTGCCATGGACGCCAGTGCTTTCCCATGGCTGTCTGCCCACTGACCGTCACCACTCCATCCAAGTGTCCTGTCAGGCCCTGTCGCTTCCTGTCGTTTGTTCTTCAGCAACGCGGAGACTTTTCAGTACTCACTTCATAACAGAACCGTTCCACTGCAAAACAACCTGCTGAGGCTTCAGCTGGGATTGTGTGAGTCCACGGACGAGGCAGCGGGGTCCTCGCCTGGACAAGCACAGCCTTTGTGTCCGAGCTCGTGGGATAACTGTTTCCTCAGAGCTTTGATTTTTTTTTTCTTTTTTCATATATCTTGCACCTATTTTGTTAGGTTTATACCTAAGTGTTTCAGTCTGTAGGTACTAGGGTCAATGTTACTGCATTTTAAATTTCAAATTCTAGCTGTTTGTTGTTGGCCTGTAGGAAAGCGATTGGCTTTGAATTCTGCAACCTTCATATGTTGCTTCTTAGTTTCGGGAGAGGTAGGTAGGGGAGCGTGCGTGTGCCTGTGTGTATGTGTGTGTGCACGTGTGCGCACACACCCATTCTTTTGGTTTTCTACATAGTCATTTTTTTTTCCTTTTCTTTCCATATTGCACTGACTAGATCTCCAGTGTGACACTGAGGAGGAATGATGGGAGGGGCACCCGCCTAGTTTCTCGCCACTGTGTGATATTAGCTGTTCGTGCTCTTCGGATGTCTTTATTGAGCTGAGGAATGTCCCCTCTACCACTCTTATTGATGGGATTTTCTTCTTTAACCTCTGATATAGATGATATAGCCCAGATTCCTGGTGTTGAAGCAGCCTTTTACATCTGGGCGGTCTCACGTGGTTGTGGTGTGGGATCCTTTCCTACATCACTGGCCTGGATCTGCTATCCCTGCTGAGGCTCTCTGCCATCTGTTGTCGTGAGAGAGGATGATGTGAGGTTTCTTCTTCTGTGACGTCTGTCTGGTGTGGGTAGGGAAACATGGGCCTCGCAGATGAGCTAGGAAACATTCCTTCTGCTTTTGTCTTCCGAAAGAGAGAGTCACGGTTGCATAATGTCCTCCCACAAGTGGAGAATTGTCCAGTGAGCCTCTGGGCCTCTGGACCTGGGTCTTTCGGTTTGGAAAGTTGACAGTCACTTCTGTTTCTTAGACAGATTCACAGACCTAGACAGACGGATGGATGGAACCTTTGTAGACTGTTGTCTCTTCTGTATGAGTGTTGGCAGGTTGTGCCCATTTCACCTATTGTATGCAATTTGTGGACACGGTGTTCACAATTTATGGTGACCCCTCTCCTGTTCCCGATATCATCTTTAGTTTGGCTAGGAACTGAATGAGGACGTTGATCTTTTCAGAGAGCCAGCTTTAGGTTTTATTGATTCCATTTTGGTCTCTTTCTCTCTTCTCTCACTTTGGATTTAATTTATTCTTCTTTATTTGGTGTCCTGAGGCATCAGATTAGGTTCCATCATCTCTGATACACACATTCCAGGGCAGATGTTTTTTCCCAGTCACAGTTTGCCCTGAATCCCACAATTGTTGTTAAGTTCTGTTTTCGTTTTCATTTAGTTCAAAATGTTTGTAAAATTCTCTCCAGATTCCTGACCTATGTGTTATTTATGATGTGTTGTTTAATCGGCGAATGTTTGGGGATTTTCCAGAGATGGAATTTAATTCCGTCGTGATCATCTGAGGATGTCCCACGTCTGATTTTCTATCCCTTTGAGTGGGGGATGTTCATGGCCCCGAGTGTGGTCTGTACTGAGGGGCGTTCCTTTAAAGCTAGAGAAGAACGCATTTCTGCCTTTGCTAGGCCCAGCCCCCAGAACTGTCCATCACCACAGTTGATGGTATTGCTGACCTCAGCACTGTCCTTCTGACTTCCTTTCTTCTGGAGAGGTGCTGCAGTCTTGACTAATCGTGGGTGTATCTGCTGCTCCATGTGGTCTGTGAGTGTTGCCTCGGGTCTTGACCCTGCTAGGCACATGTCCGTCCTAGCATGCCACAGATTGCTGTATCTTTGTGGAACTCATTACACTCTGACCCCTTAAGCACCACCACACGTGACAGCACATGCAGCCTGCACCGAAGCTGCATCTGAGGGATGAGTGAGCAGCTGCTGCAGCCGACCAGGCAGCTGGGTGCTTGTCCCAAATGCCCCTTGCCAAGTGTCACCCGGTTCCCAGACACCTGCCCATCCAGGATGGTGGTGGGTGGAAAAGGAGCGGGGTGGTGGGATGGAGAGCTGAGGCCTCAGGCTGAGCAGAACTCTGGGAACTTAAGGTACCCAGGTGAGCCAGGGCAGACTGCTGGCAGCTGCCAACTGGCTACATCCCTCTTACCCATGAGGTTGGGTGCTGAGAACCAAGAGGGAGGATCCAAGGAGGAGCCACAGGAAGGGAGCTCCAGCGGAGACAGCAGGGGGGCTCCAAGTTGAGGTGAAGCTGTTGTGTGATGGCTGATCGTAGCTGTCACCTTGACACACCTGACCCTCAACTGAGGGATGCCTCCATCAGCGTGATCAGTAGACATGTCTGTGGGGCATTATCGTGATGGCTAATTGATGTGGGAGGACCGTCACCAGGTAGTTCTGGGGTGTGTAGGAGAGAGAGAGCGTGAAGCTGGGGACAGTCCAGCAAGCAGCCTTCCTCCGCGGTCTCTCCTTCAGTTCATGGCCCGGCTCCCCTCGGTGACAAACTGTTGCTTGAAGGGTCAGATGAGACAACCCTTTCTTACCCGTGTCATTTTTGGTCATAATGTTTATCATAGCAACAGAAAGCATACAAAGACACAGGAGCCAAGCAGTGGTTATACACTCCTTTAATCCCAGCACTCAGGAGGCGGAGGCAGGTGACTCTCTGTGAGTTCTAGGCCAGCCTGGACTATAGAGCAAGTTCCAGGACAACCAGGGATACACAGAGAAATCCTGTCTCAAGACACACACACGAAAGACACCCTACTATCCAAGGCCAGCAGGCATGGTTCCTAGTGCCATATCACAGGCCTGCCACATGAGTGGCTGGCCTGTGGGGTGTAAGTTAGAATGTGTGTTTGTTCTTAGGTGGGCCATAGAATGGGGAGTGGCAGACAATGGCCAGGCTGTGTCCTGTCCCAGAAGCCATTAGTCTGTTGTTCAGCAGTGGGAACCGTCTGCTTAGAACAAAGTACAGCTATGAGAAGCCAGGGCCACCAAGCTGAACACTTAGAGAGGTTGTTCAGCCCCAGCAAGGAATGGCAGAGGGTGAGTGGGAACAGGAGGGAGCTGAGCAGGCATTGGTGCTGTCCAGCCAGGGCTCTAAGAAGCCTCTCACCACTGGGCATGAAGAAGCCAGGAGAACCAGAAGCCGGCAGGGAGTTAACGCCTGCCATCTGTGGTAAGGACCTGCTGTTCTGTGCCCTGGGTCTCCCGGAGATGGGGATGAGGCTTCCGCTCCTGAGACTCTTCCTGACCTGAGCTGTGGGTATAGTAACTTGAGCACCCCTTTGCCGGTGATGGTACATCTCCACCCTGGGTGCTGTTTGCCCTCTGGCATATGCCCACAGAAAGCCTGTCACGTAGCAGCGATCCTTTTTACGCTTGCTTGGTTTTCTGGGTTGTCGTTTGGAAGGGATTGTGTCTGACTCATACGAGCTATTGTCTGGACATGTATGAGGTACATGTGGAGTCCAGGGACAACCACAGAACCCACTTCTAGATTTCTATGAGGGCCAAGCGAGATCGCACATAAGCAGGGCTCTAGAAATGGCACACCCTGTCTGGCCCTAGTTTACCAGCTTCAAAGCCAATGGTTGGCTCCTGATACAAGTGATGTTGGCAATAATTACAGGAAGATATGAAGAACTGAGTGGGAATGTGTGTCTTCCATCTGGGACCTTCTGGGCCATATTCTAGCTCCTCCATCCCAGCTGCCAGGTCTATCCTCAGTTCCTTAGCTACTCTCAAGGTTTGGCTCACAATCTCATCTGATCCTTTAGGCTCTCTGGAGCCTGCCAGTCCCCTATTACTCACAGGCAACAGACATGTTTTAGCTCATCTAGTCACAGCATACCTGCAAAATGAGCATGCCGGCATCATAGGGTCCTAAATGTCAGAGAGCTAGCCCCTTACAAGGCTGTGGAGGACCCATCCTAGGCCTTCTCAGTGACTGCAGGGCATCCTGGGTATCAGTTAGTGTGGAGCAGCACTGTCCTGACTGTGGCCTCCATTTCCTTATGGTCCCTGTCTCCTTATGACCTCCCTCCTCTCCTTATGGCCGCTGATTTCTCACGACTCGTCATTTCTATTCCTCATCTTCTCCATCCCC